>NC_091617.1:143099383-143423668 GCF_027580195.1 Bos mutus | reverse complement strand
TATACACATTGGAATATTACTCAGCCATAAAAAAGAATGAAGTAATGCCGTTTGCAGCATGGATGGCCCAGAGACTGTCACCCTAAGCGAAGTGAGTCAGACAAAGAAAGACAAATGTATGACATCACTTATGTCTGGGATCTTAAAGAAGGGTACAAAGGAACTTATTTACAAAACAGAAGTAAAGTCACAGATGTAGGAAATGAACGTATAGTTCCCGAGGGGTTAGGGGAGTGAGGGATAAACTTGGAGACTGAGACTGACATATAAACACTACTATATATTATACTAGTTATAATAATATAAACACTATTGATTATGATATACAGAGAGATAACCAACAGGAAGCTACAGCAGAGCGCATGGGAACTCTACTCGGTGCTCTGCAATAACCTATATGGAAAAGAATCTTAAAAAGAGTGGACTATGTGAATGTATAACTAATTTACTCTGCTGTACACTTGCAACTTGCACAACATTGTAAACCAACTGTGCTCTGATAAAAATTAAAAGCAAAGCAGTAGCCACTGTTGTGTCTGAAAGTTAAAATGATTAAGAACAAGAAAGAGACTGGTCTAAGTTACTTATGTTCTCTGAGCCGCAAGTTCCTCACCCCGCAGCTGGGGATACTGTAGTAGCTTTCACATCCAGGTAAGGATTAGATGGGGCGCTTTGCAGAAATGGGCTAATGCAGTGCCTACCATGTGGTAAGTGAACCAAAACTGTTAGCTGAAAGCGAAAGTGAAAGTTGCTCAGTCGTGTCCAACTCTTTTCGACCCCCTGGACTGTCCATGGGATTCTCCAGGCCAGAGTACTGGAGTGGGTAGCCGGTCCCTTCTCCAGGGGATCTGCCCAACCCAGGGATTAAACCCAGGTGTTGCACATTGCAGGCGGATGCTTTACTAACTGAGCCACCTGCTGCTGCTGCTGCTAAGTCGCTTCAGTCATGTCCGACTCTGTGCAACCCCATAGGTGGCAGCCCACGAGGCTCCCCCGTCCCTGGGATTCTCCAGGCAAGAACACTAGAGTGGGTTGCCAGTTCCTTCTCCAATGCATGAAAGTGGAAAGTGAAAGTGAAGTCACTCAGTCTTGTCCGACTCTTCGAGACCCCATGGACTGCAGCCCACCGGGCTCCTCCGTCCATGGGATTTTCCAGGTAAGAGTGCTGGAGTGGGTGCCACTGCCTTCTCCGAAGTGAGCCACCAGGGAAGCCCAAAACTGTTAGTTATCCTTCCTTTATTGTTGCTGAGCGCTACAACAAATTTGATTTTCTCATAGATCAACTCAGAAATTGGATTCCAGCTGTGAAAACATTCCACGTGTGTGCCTAAAGCTGTGAGGATGTGGCTGGCAGGGCTAACTTCCTGAAGCTTTCATTTGGTTTGCTGAGGACTCAGCCCAACTTGTAAATCCAATGGTTAGTAAGAATCAGTTAGATTCCTTTAATCAGACCCACATCTCTGGGATGCCCAAGACGGCTCACCAGGCTAAGGAGCGCCCGACTTATGCTGTAGGTCAGAATTCTGCAAAAAGAACTGGTTATCTCTAACAATTGAGCTTTTAATTAAGCCACAATAAGGCTCCGTAAGGTCTCCTGTCAGTTCTGGCTCTGTTTTCTTCCAAATTTTAGACTTGTTTCCATAAGGCAACCAAGTTCCAAACAGGATACGTATGTTTGTATTTGGAGAGTGGAGAGTGGGAAAAAAAGAGCGAGGGAAAGGATGTTTAATCTGATGTCAAGTTAAAACCAAGAGAGGAAAGGTGTGGGTGGCAGACAGGGAGCCCTAATATTTCTTTAATACCCACCATTTGCTAGACAATGTTCTGAGTACTTTTTCTTGTGGACTTTCTTTTTTCTTATTTTTTTTTAATTCAAAAGAATACTTAACCATATGGTCAAAATATAATTATATTTAAAGTCTATAAAATTTAAATGCATGTTTATATTAAAAAGGTAAATGACATGAATATAAAATTTTTTAAAATTAAAACTATTTTTTACATTAAAAAAATGCTATTTTTCTTCTACCAGAGGCAAAATGACCTTTCAAAACTAAAAAACAAAGTGAAGTCATAACCACTGTCAGATTTTTAGTCGAAGATACTAAAATAAGCTGTTTTATTAGCTTTTTAGAAAATTCAATGATGTCTTCCTAAATAATTTTATAAAATTGTTCACATTCTTTGCACTCAAAAGTTCATCTATTAATGAAAAAGAAAATCTACTTCATGCTTCCCAGATGTAAGGTTTAGATGTATAAGCACATACATTTAAGGATAACATGAATTCTTTACCATTACAAAGTGTCTAGGCACTGTGCGGCATTAGCGAATGCGGGTCTCCTGGAAGAGAAGCTTCAGAACCGTGAACTGAAGACAAAGGGAAGCCAGGAAGCGCGCCCGGAGCTCTGGGAAACAGCACTTTGTTATGCAAGAGTCTTCTGCATTCATGCTTAGGAGGATTTGACAAGTTAATTAATTTGTCTTTTCTCTTACCTAAGCATTCCTGCCACTCAAAACTTGCCTGCACTCCAAAACGGTGCCTCTTTCAGATGCAAAACTTCTCAGTATTCTGATGCGGGCGACTTCTGTTTCCAGGCTCCAGGATGAGATGCGGGGAACAGCGCCTCAAGTGCGGGCTTGCTGCTGCGTGGAAGGTTCGGGCTCGGCTCACTAGGAACTGCACCGTCCGGAGCTCACATCAAGTGACAAATAAAAAGATGAGTGTTAACGATTCGAGGGATTCTCTGAGCTGTGGATCCCAGCATAGGGCTCCTCTTGCCTGAGGCTAAGGGTGATCCTGCTTTAAAAAGAAATTAAACAGCACGCAATCTTTCATAGGGGTGTGAAGACTATTCTTAAAAGGCAATATTACAGTGAACTCTCAGTGAAGACTGAGCTAGAAGGCCATGCAATAAGGCACTCCTTTTGCTCCAAACATCTCACACGATGGTTTAGAAATAAAATACAAAGAGAGAGTTTAATATGATGACGACCGTGACCACGGCCATCTCACTATACTCAGTAACTGAGACACAAAAAAGATGTGCATGTGAAAGATAAGGTCGGTAAGGCTCACACAGCGGGTAGGAGAGTGCCTGTACAAACAGGGCTAGGCAAAGAGTTCTTAAATGGGACACACGGAAGCTCCAGACATAAAACACCGACAAATTACATCTTAAAAGTAAAAGCTTCTGATCGTTAAAGGACACTATTAAGAGTCAAAGGCAAATCACAGACTAAGAGGAGAGATTTACAACATACATGCCCATCAACGAGCTTCCCCGGTGGCTCAGTGGGAAAGAACTGGCCTGCCAAAGCAGGAGACAAAAGACAAAAGGTTCGATCCCTGGGTTGGGAAGTTCCCCTGTAGAAGGAAATGGCAACCCACTGTAGTGTTCTTGCCCGGGAAATCCCATGGACAGAGAAGCCTGGTGGGCAAAGTCCAATGGGGTCACAAAAGAGTCAGACACGACTCAGTGACTAAACAACACAGCCATTGAAGGATTCAAATCTAGGCTGTGCACTAAAAAAAAAGCGAAGTTGCTCAGTCGTGTCCAACTCTTGTGACCCCACGGACTGTAGCCCACCGGGCTCCTGCGTCCATGGGATTCTCCAGGCAAGAATACTGGAATGGGTTGCCATTTCCTTCTCCAGGGGATCTTCCTGACCCCGGAATCGAACCCAGGTCTCCCACACTGCAGGCAGATGCTTTATCGTCTGAGACACTAAAAGTCCACCACAAATAATAAAAAAGACAAACTGATTTTAAAATGGGTAAAAGACTAGCTGCTGCTAAGTTGCTTCAGTCGTGTCCGACTCTGTGTGACCCCACAGACGGCAGCCCATCAGGCTCTCCCATCCGAGGGATTCTCCAGGCAAGAACACTGGAGTGGGTTGCCATTTCCTTCTCCAATGCATGAAAGTGAAAAGTGAAAGTGAAGTCGCTCAGTCATGTCTGACTCTTAGCGACCCCATGGACTCCAGCCCACCAGGCTCCTTCATCCATGGGATTTTCAGGCAAGAGTACTGGAGTGGGGTGCCATTGCCTTCTCTAGGTAAAAGACTAGAGCAGACATTTATTTGATGAAAGAGGATATCCTAAATGCCAGTTTACAAATGAAAACGTGCTCAAGGCTATTACACATGTTGTAAACGCTAATGAAAATAAAAGAAAATAGAGCCACCCCAACAGTGAAAATTAAACAGACTGACAGCACCAAAGCCCAGTGAAGAGGGCACATAAGTTGGTACAGTCGTTTTGAAGAACTGGCAGGACCTCTTAAAGTTTGACACGCACTTTCCCTATGAGCTAGCAACTAACTGCTCCCCTAGGTACCTACCCTGGAGAAATGAGCATATTCTGTTAGGGGAAACACCGACTGAAACCTCCCACCCTGGCCAGGTGACCATCTGCATGAGTCATTTTACAACAGGAGGTCCTGGTAAGGAACGCAGAACTCACAAGTCACTACCAACCGGAAGAATCGGGAAAGGGCGAAAGAGGAGAGGACGCGCCAGTCCACGTGTCCTCCCGGAATCCTCCTTGCTGGAATCCATGTTGGCTGAGCGGTGAGGGCGCCCCCAGGAGGGACCCTGGGTCAGAAAGATCGGCCACAGACAACCCGAAACGAATCCCCTCACCATAAACCCGGGACCGCGCGCCGCGTGCGGAGCCGTCCTCCCGGGGCTCCTCACCCCGCTACTCTCGCCCCGGCCCCTGCCCAATGACGTCTCCTGCTTCGTGAGCACATGTCTCCTTGGATAATTCATTTCTGAGCTTCGATGAGAGTCCACTTTCCGGATCTCCCTTCCTGCAACGGTATGACTACAGACATTATAAAAATAGTCTTAGAAATTTTATTCATAGTAATAAAAAAAAAACATTGGAACTGTTCACCAATAAAAGAAGGAATACACACGTGGTACAGTCATGTAATGGAATACTAAACAATAAAAAGTAACATATGGGTACATGGAACAACATAACAGATATCATAATATTAGTACTCCAAAAAATGCCTGACAATGAGAGCCCATGCTGTATGGTCATATTTATACGAAGTTCAAAACCTACAAGACTAATCTACAGTGATGAAGCCAGAATAATGATTGCCTTAGGGTCCTGACTAAAGGGTCCTGGAGAAGGCAATGGCAACCCACTCCACTATTCTTGCCTGGAGAATCCCATGGACCGAGGAGCTTGGTGGGCTACAGTCCACGGGTCGCAAAGAGTCGGACACGACTGAGCGACTTCACTTTAGGGTCCTGACTAGAAAGGAGCAAAAAGAAGTCTCCTTGGGTATTAGGAAAATTCTTTGTATCAATCTGGAGAGGCCAAGTAAATGCATTTATAAAAATTCATTAAGCTGGACAATTAATGTCAATGTGCTTACCCCAATGTTCATAAAGCAATGTTTTCAATTATTTGCCAAGACATGGAAGCAGCCTAAATGTCCACTGACAGATTAATGGATAAAGAAGATGTGGTCGTGTCCGACCCTGTTCGACCCCAGAGACGGCAGCCTGCCAGGCTCCCTGTCCCTGGGATTCTCCAGGCAAGAACACTGGAGTGGGGTGCCATTTCCTTCTCCAATGCATGAAAGTGAAAAGTGAAAGTCAAGTCTGACTCTTAGAGACCCCATGGACTGCAGCCTACCAGGCTCCTCCATCCATGGGATTTTCCAGGCAAGCGTACTGGAGTGGGGTGCCATTGCCTTCTCTGATATATAAATATAAATATATATATATGTAAATACAAAATGAGCTAGTAACTTTAAAAAAAGAATGAAATAACGCCATTTGCGGCAGGACCTAGAGACTATCATACTAGGTGAAGTCTGTTGGTCTGTTTCTGTTTTGTAAGCACGTGCATTTGTATCATTTTTTCAGATTCTGCATGTGATGTGTGTTAGCTGTTCAGTTGTGTCTGACTCTGAGATCCCAAGGACTGAAGCCCCCAGGTTCTTCCATCCATGGGATTTTCCAGGCACGAATACTGGAGTGGGCTGCCATTCTCTTCTCCAGGGGATCTTCCTGACCCAGGAATCGAACCCGGATCTCCTGCATTACAGGCAGATTCTTTACCATCTGGCGACTAGGGAAGCCTACCGTCCATGGGATTTTCCAGGCAAGAATACTGGAGTGGGCTGCCAGTTCCTTCTCCAGACATATGTGTTACCATATGATATTTGTCTTTCTCTGTCCAAGAATATGTATATATTTATAAAATGAAGTATTACTCATTAAAATAAAAGAATGAAAAAATGCCATTTGCAGCCGCACGGATGGAAATGTTTCACCTCCTTTAGATTTAAGGCCTTCCTTTAATAGAAGACCGAAAGAACTGCTAAACAATGCATTCAGCAAGAAAAGAAAAAAAAAGCAAATCTAGACTGAAGGCGTATCATGCAAGAAACAGGGAGCTTGGGCTTTGTTAAAATATGTTGGCATACTGGGGAAGGATAGAAGGAAGAGATAGCTAGGGAGTTTGGGATGGACGTGTACACACTGCTGTATTTAAAATGGATCACCAAAAATAAAATAAATAAATAAATAAAATAAAATAAAATGGATCACCAACAAGGGCCTACTGAACAGCACAGGGAACTCTGCTCCATGTTCTGTGGCAGCCTGGGTGGAGGGGGTTCCAGGGGAGAATGGATACATGTATGTGTATGGCTGAGTCTCTCTGCTGTCCACCTGATGCAATCACAGCATTGTTAATCAGCTGTACCCCAATACAAAAGAAACAGTTTTTAAACAGTTGGCATAAATTGTTAAATATGTTAATTAAGTTTGTCCTGCATGTTATGGACTGAATTGTGGGCCCCCCTCAAAAAAACTTTATATGGTAAAGTCCTAAACCTTAGTACCCCCAATGAGATTATCCTCTGGGACAGGATCTTTTAAGAGACAAGGCTAAATGAGGTCACTGGGCTGGGCCTTCAGCCACCACGGCTGGATCCTGATAGGAAGAGGAGATTAGGACATGAACACACAGACGAAGAGCATGTGAGGACACAGGCAGAACACATCCGTCTAGGCACCAAGGAGGGACCTCAGGAGAAGCCAGCCCTGTCGGAACCTTGATCTTGGACTTCCCGCCTTCAGCACTGTGAGGAAAGAGACCTGCTGTTTGAGCCACCGGTCTGTGGCACTTTGCTGCAGCAGCCCTAGCAAACAAATGTGTTGTCCAGTCGCTCAGTCATGTCCCGCTCTTTGCAACCTCGTGGACTGCAGCACACCAGACTTCTCTATCCTTCACCATCTCCCAGAGCTTGTTCAAACTCATGTCCGTTGAGTCAGTGCTGCCATCCAACCATCTCATCCTCTGTCATCCCCTTCTCCTTCTGCCTTCAGTCTTTCCCAGCATCAGGGGCTTTTCTGATGAGTCAGTTCTTCACATCAGGTGGCCAAAGTATTGGAGCTTCAACTTCACCATCAGTCCTTCCAGTGAATATTAAGGACTGATTTCCTTTAGGATCGACTGGTTTGATCTTGCAGTCCACGGGACTCTCAAGAGTCTTCTCCAACACCACAGTTCAAAAGCATCAATTCTTCAGCACTCAGCCTTCTTTATAGTCCAGTTCTCACATCCATACATGACCACTGGAAAAGACATAGTTTTGACTGTACGGACCTTTGCTGGCAAAGTGATGTCTCTGCTTTTTAATATGCTGTCTAGTTTTGTCATAGCTATTCTTCAAAGAAGCAAGTGTCTTGTAATTTTGTGGCTAAAGTCACCGTCCGCATTGATTTTGGAGCCCAAGAAAATGAAATCTGACACTGTTTCCTCATTTTCCCCATCTATTTGCCATGAAGTGATAAGACCAGATGCCACAATCTTGATATTTTGAATGTTGATTTTTAAGCCAGCTTTCTCACTCTCCTCTTTCATCTTCATCAAGAGGCTTTTTAGTTCCTCTTCACTTTCTGCCATTAAAGTAGTATCATCTGCATATCTGAGGTTGCTGATATTTCTCCCAGCAATCTTGATTCCAGCTTGTGCTTCATCCAGCCCAGCATTTCTCATGATGTACTCTGCATATAAGTTAAATAAGCAGAGTGACAATATACAGCCTTGACGTACTCCTTTCCCAATTTGGAACCAGTCTATTGTTCCATGTCCAGTTCTAACTGTTGCTTCTTGTCCTGCATACAGATTTCTCAGGAGGCAGGTAAGGTGGTCTGGTATTCCCATCTCATTAAGAATATTCCACACACACACACAAAAAGAATATTCCACAGTTTGTTGTGATCCACACAGTGAAATGTTTTAGCATAGTCAATGAAGCATAAGTAGATGTTATTTTGGAATTCCCTTACCTTTTCTGTGATCCAGTGGATGTTGGCAATTTGATCTCTGGTTCCTCTCCCTTTTCTAAATCCAGTTTCAACCTCTGGAAGTTAAAGGTTCATGTATTGATGAACCTGGCTTGAAGGATTTTGAGCATAATCTTGCAGGCATGGGAAATGATTGCAATTGTATGGTAATTTGAACATTCTTTGGCATTGCCTTTCTTTGAGATTGGAATGAAAACTGACCTTTTCTAGTCCTGTGGCCACTGCTGAGTTTTCCCAATTTGCTGGCATATTGAGTGCTGCACTTTAACAGCATCATCTTTTAGGATTTGAAATATCTCAACTGGAATTCCATCACCTCCACTAGCTTTGTTTCTAGTAAAGTTCCCTAAGGCCCACTTGACTTCACACTCCAGGATATCTGGTTCTAGGTGAGTGACCACATCATCATGGTCATTTGGGTCATTAAGAGCTTTTTTGTACAGTTCTGTGTATTCTTGCCACATTTTCTTTTCTTAATCTGTTCTGCTTCTGTTAGGTCCTTCCTGTTTTTGTCCTTTATTGTACCTATCTTTGTATGACATGTTCCCTTGGTATCTCCAGTTTTCTTAAAGAGATCTCTAGTCTTGGCGTTGGTCACTTAAGGAGGCTTTCTTATCTGTCCTTGCTATTTTCTGGAACTCTGCATTCTGTTAGGCATAGCCTTCCCTTTCTCCTTTGTCTTTCGATTCTCTTTTTTTCTTTTCTCTTCTTTTTGTTTCTCTTCTCTTCTTTTGTTTTGAGGAACACAATGAAGCAGGGCAAAGCCTGACAGAGTTTTGCCAAGAGAATGCACTGGTCATAGCAAACACCCTCTTCCAACAACACAAGAGACAACTCTACATATGAACATCACCAGATGGTCAGTACCAAAATCAGATTGCTTATATTCTTAGCAGCCAAAGATGAAGAAACTCTATACAGTCAGCAAAAACAAGACCTGGAGTTGACTGTGGCTCAGATCATCAGCTCCTTATTGCAAAATTTAGGCTCAAATTAAAGAAAGTAGGGAAAACCACTAGGCCATTCATGTATGACCTAAATCAGATCCCTCATGATTACACAGTGGAGGTGAGCAGTAGATTCAAGGGACTAGATCTGGTAGACAGAGTGCCTGAAGAACTAGGGATGGAGGTTCGTAACATTGTACAGGAGTGATGACCAAAACCATCCCAAAGAAAAAGAAATGCAAGCAAACAAATATATTGTGGTAAAGTGAGAAGTTGCTTTTTGTCGTACAAAATGTGGATCAAGTATTCTTCTAGACAAGAGGAAAGATGTGCCTGTTTGGCCAGGAGTGGAAATGTGTGTGCATCCTGCTTAGTTTCTATGTCAGAGAGAGAAGGGTTCCTTCCCAGAACACTGTTGGCAGTTGCGTGCTTCTAATAGAGACTGACCCTCAAAGCCTAAAGTACCTGGATCTAGGCCCGCAGAGTAAAGGTGCGTCTAACCCTTGTCCACAGGCTTCATTCTGTACATGCTGAGAAACATGAGCAAGAAGGAAGCAGCCTTCCTTAGAGTGTTTACTTCTGGGGAGGCAGGCATCTGGGGAATGAGGTAAAAGCAGTGAGGAAGGAGGACTTCCTTCTTTTTCTCTCCTCGGCCATGCGGCTTGGGGGACCTTCTCCTGGACCAGGGCTGGGTCCAGGCCCCCTGCAGTGGAAGCGCAGAGTCTTAGCCACTGGCCCCCCACCGAGGACGATGGCTTCTTTAATAATACACATCTCTCTGGCAAATGAACACATTAAGAAAGCGTGGTTGGTGAGCGTGCAGATATTAAATCACTCTCTCTGATTTTCTATAAGTTTGAGACATTTTATAACAATGCGCACAGCTTTGTGCTTTGGGGGGGGTGTCATGTTACCATGCCTCACCTTGTTTTCGTTTGTTTTCTTCATCCAAAGTGTTTGCTGACGTACAGCACTTCTTTTATAAATTTTGAAACACTCCCCTCTGGATTTTGATTTTAGCCCCAGAGGGTCAGCCAGCCAGGACTTAAGATTACAGAACTGAAGAGACAGACTTTCCCTTGATAAGGAGACCCTAAACTGGGAAACCTGTCCTAATACAAGCTTTTTCTTAATGGATGTGAAAGTTGGACTGTGAGGAAAGCTGAGCGCCGAAGAATTGATGCTTTTGAACTGTGGTGTTGGAGAAGACTCTTGAGAGTCCCTTGGACTGCAAGGAGATCCAACCAGTCTATTCTGAAGGAGATCAGCCCTGGGATTTCTTTGGAAGGAATGATGCTAAAGCTGAAACTCCAGTACTTTGGCCACCTCATGTGAAGAGTTGACTCATTGGAAAAGACTCTGATGCTGGGAGGGATTGGAGGCAGGAGGAGAAGGGGACGACAGAGGATGAGATGGCTGGATGGCATCACTGACTCGATGGACATTGAGTCTGAGTGAACTCCGGGAGTTGGTGATGGACAGGGAGGCCTGTCGTGCTGTGATTCATGGGGTCGCAAAGAGTTGGACACGACTGAGTGACTGAACTGAACTGAACTGAACTGAAACTGGGAAACCTGTCCTAATACAAACTTTTTCTTAATTTGTGAAATTATGTGTATGAACATTTTTATAGAGTTTGAGGATTAGACTCCCTCTTACAATGATCTGACACTAACATTAGTAAAATTCATGATATTCAGACTTTTTTACAGAAAATCTAGGTCACACCAAAGTTTGGTTCTTTGGAAATTTGATTTTATCATATAATGTTGAAGTTGCTCAAAGAGATAAATATTCATATATTGCTTTAGATAAGCAGTCAGTCATTTAGCCGGAGTTCAGAAAAAGGAAACTTTCTTTTACTTACTTTGCACCTTTATTGTACACGACAGGTAGGTTGGTAAAACAGGTGTATGTATTAGTAATTATAAATAAAAAACAAAAGTGAAAAATCTTCTCTCTTTTCAAATGCCATGCTCAGCCAAACACGGAAAATCCCATGGACGGCAGAGCCTGGTAGGCTGCAGTCCGTGGGGTTGCTAAAAGTCGGACATGACTGAGCAACTTCCCCAACATTAGATATGAAAATTTCTATTAAGAACACCTAAAAATAAAAATGAATAAAATTTAGCACTAATAGTATTTGGGGCATAGTTAAGGCTCACACTGGAAATCATGATTTAATTGCAAAAATGCTTGAAAACCAAGGAAGGAGATTTTATGTCTCCCCATCCTAGGACTCATTTGATGCTTATTTTTCAATAATTTTTCCTTAGAAGGATAGACCTTATTTTATGTATATATGTGCTCAGTCACGTATGACTCTTTGTGACCCTATGGACTGTAGCCCGCCAGGCTCCTCTGTTCACGGAATTTTCCAGGCAAGAATACTGGTGTGAGTTGCCATTTCCTTCTCTTTCTTCTTTATTTTATTGGTTATCAAAATAAAAGTCCAGTGATCACAGTCACTTTCTCCAGTGGGAAGCTGGCCCAAGGATCTCCACGCTAAGGCCTCTGCCTGCCCCGTCTTCATCTTATACTCCTGGCGAGCCTCTGACTCCAGAAGCAGGCGGCTGTGCTGGGAGGGATGATGTCAGTCACCAGGCACCTGCTCTGCCACCTGGTGCAGACCCAGCCCTTGGAGAGGAGACGCGCCCTTGGTGGGAACAGCGTCAATCCGCTTGTGGCCTTCAGGGTTGGTGTTTTACAGAAGCTGAGTAGGAAGTATGACCCAAAGGTACTAGATGTTGGAGCAGCAACTGATGGTCCCAAACCTGCCTTTCTTGGATGGAAAGGTGTCTCCAGCCAAAGGATCCTGGATGAACAGGGGCCAGCCGTACTGTTTGGGGGAGGGTGTCAGGCCGGACAGAAAACGTGAAGGCCCTCAGGCAGGAAAAGCTTTCTGAGTTAAACCACTCATTTGGGAGAAGGGCCCAGAGAGGTGGCCCCTGCCAATCGGGTTATGGGGTTGAGAGTGTATTTGCAATGTTATGAGAAGCTATCCGGGGGTTTCAGGCAGGGGGTTGTGGGATCAGGCTTGCATTTACAGTTTGAAGGCTCAACTATGAAGAGGGGATTGTGGTAGAACGAGGGCAAAAGCAGACAGACCAGAAGGGGAGCTGTCAGTGGCCTGGGCAATAAGTGAGAGCCATGGAGACAGAGTGGGGAAGGAAATGGCAGCCACTCCAACGTCCTTGCTGGGAAACCCCACGGGCAGAGAGGCGTGGTGGGCGACAGTCCAAGGGGCCACAGAAGAGCTGGAGCTGGACACGGCTTGGCGATGAAACAACAGCAACGTGGAGACAGAGATGAACAGACTGGAGACTGAGTTTACAGGAAAAGGAAAATGGGGAAAAGATGGCGTATGGCAGAAACCAGCGCAGTATTGCAAAGCAATTATCCTTTGATTAAAAACAAATTTTTAATCAAAAAATTGATTAAAGGATAATCACTTTATCCTTTGAGGATTCACTCTCAAAGGAGTCCAGTGAATGGCAACTCCATCTAGAAGCTGGCTGCAAATGTTTCTAGGTCTTTGTTTTGCTTTTGCGTTTTTATTTTTATTTGTTTTTTTTTAAATAGTCGATTGCTTTATTTATTTAATTGTAGTTGTGCTGGGTCTTCATTGTGGCACAAGGGCGCTTCAGTTTAGCACACAGCTTCTCTAGTTGCGGTGCATGGACTCTCTAGTTGCGCTGTGTGGGTGCTTTTGCGTTTTTAAATGCACTGATCGGACACAGAATTGTGCTTGTATGCCAGCATGAGTTTGTTTTGTTTTTGGCCGTGCGTCGAGGCACGTGAAATCTTGGTTCCTCAACCCGGGATGGAACCTATGCGCCCTGCAGTGGAAGCATGGAGTCTTAACCACTGGGCAGTAAGGGAAGCTTCAGTGTGAGTTTGGCTTTAACATAGACGGTATCACCTTGTACAGGGTTCATTCAGTAGTATTTCTGGAGATTTACCTATGCTATTACCCTTGTATGAGAAGGAAATGGCAACCCACTGCAGTACTCGTACCTGGAAAATTCCATGGATGGAGGAGCCTGGTGGGCTACAGTCCATGGGGTTGCAAAGAGTTGGATAGGCCCGAGTGACTTCACTTCACTTTCACTTACTTGTCCTTGCGTAAATTCTACAGCATTTATAAGCCAGAAGTAATTTCCAGACGGTGACCTGCTCCCTTAATTCCTTTTCTCCAAGCCTTTTCTTTCCTAATTGTGGTTTTCTTCCTTCAGCAAGTTGTGTCAGGCTAAATAAAGAGGTAAACTGAGGCAAGCTAGAACTACCAGAAACCGAGATTACTTGGGAATAGAATAGGAATTGCAGTTTGAGGAAATGCAGATCCCAGGAGGCTACAGGCGAGCGAGTTAGGTGGAGGGGCTGTAGCGGGGCGGGGGGAGCGGGGCGTGGTCAAGCAGGGTCAGCAGCTCGAGGACCGCTGAGACGCTCTGGCTGTTACCGGTCAGGAAGCAAGGGGGCCGTCTGCAGGACCAGCCTTTCGGGCGAATCCCTGGCTCAGTTCTTAAGTTCAACATTTCTTTCTTTTCAGGGCCCCGGGGGGTGAGAGTTACATTTTAGATCGTCCTTTCTCAGTTGTGAATTCTTTCTAATTGAAAACCTTGCCTTTTATTTTCTTGGTGCTTGCTTCATAAAAGGACGGCACCCGGTGCTTCCTAAATGCTCACAGCGCCTGATTATGTAGACGCAGCAAGCCTCCGGGATCCTGTGCCCTTGAACTGTACCGGCCTGGCGCTTACAACACATTTTGAAGCAGGCCTTGACACTGTGGGCCTTCAGCCTAAGGCAGAATGTCATCTGGACGCTCGAGCGGGGAAATGATGAAAAATAACATTCAGTGGATGTCACAAGCGATTCACCACTCGGACAGTGATGGTTTTCAGGGTAGGCCGAAATGAGGTTATTTTCTTCTGCTGCAAAACATCCTGGAAATAGCCTGCCTCCTGAATTCTGGGGACAGCTTGGGAGGGAGAGGTGATGGGCAAGTTAATATTGATGCTGGGTTCCCCCCACTATTTTATGATGAAAATTTCAAACGTACAGAGAAGATTTAAAAATTGCAGTGAACACTCATATACCTGTCTAGATTCAACATTCCGCTGTACTGGTTTTATCGTATATAACTATCTGATCATCTGCCTGCTTGGCCATTCACAGATGGATCAGTCCACCTTTTTTTTAATGATTCTTAAAGCACACGGTGTATATCGGGACACTGTGTCCCTAAACTTTCAGCAGGAGAACCACCAACTAGACTTTAATATTTATGATTTTTTTATTTATTTTAAAAATATTTATAATTTTTTAAATATTGAAGGGTATTTTTATCCAGTGAAATGAACAAATCTCAAGGGGACCATCAGTTTGACAAATGCCGCCAGGTGGAACCTAAGCTCCTCGCCTCATCCGCTGACATCCTGATGTTTGACTTTGCTCATGGGATCGCAGCCTTTAAGACATCCTGCTGAGACTGTCCTGATGGAACTGAAGTCTACCATTTCAGACCTTCGGCTGGGGCTCAAGTTGGGAGGGGCCCTTTCCTTTTGTGCTGTCTCCAGTACTCTTGCCTGGAAAATCCCATGGACCGAGGAACCTGGTGGGCTGCAGTCCATGGGGTCGCACAGAGTCGGACACGACTGAAGCGACTTAGCAGCAGCAGCCCCAGCAATGTCACTGGATTTACAAACTTAGAAAAAATAGAGTTCATTTTTATATATCACTCTATTAAAAGTAGAAAGAACACAGAGAACCTAGAAAAAGGCTAGAGAAAATTAACTGGAAAAAAATGGGATGGGAAAGGGAATAATTCCAGGGAAAAGCACATTCCTCCAAGCGTTCTGGCTGGAGTTGGGAGAGAACTATAAAGTATGCAAAGAATTTGATAACACACACATTAATGGCCCGTATTATGTAAAAATTACGACCGTTACAAAAGCAGAACACTTGTGGAGGGTCTTGAAATATAGTGCTGGGCTTTAAAAAGCTGCTTCGGAAAGGCCGACCCAGAGTGCACAACCTTCAAATGAAAAAAACTGAAACGTATTCTCCGAATTACTAACTACCATCCTCCTTGTCATCAACCATGGGAACGGTAGTCTGCGACAGTCTCAACAAAGCTGAAAACGCTGAGTTGAGTTTTTTTTTTTTTTTTTTTTAAGTTTGAGGCCAGAATCAACACATTCTTTTGGGTGCTGCCTAATTGTTTTCATGGTTAATATGCATGCTGGTGATATCAATTTTGAAAACTGTGAAACATTGCAGGAAAGGATACAGAAAGGAGTACGGTTCTAACCCCCACCTGCAGAGATGAGCCCGAGCAGCCAACTTCTCCCCCTGTGTTTAGTTCTCATACGGCGTTTCTTGGACGACCGTTCTTTCCACAACCAGCCCTTTCGAACAAAAATGTCAGAAAATATCGATTAACTGTCTTTCCCTTTCTCTCCCGGATGGGATCCAGAGATCGCTTATAGGCTCAAAGCGTTCTGGATTAAAAGAGAGACTTTGGAAGGCAAAGGAACTGCAAAGAGACACCCAAAACATCACGCCTTTATTTTGGTGAATTAGCAACAAAGAAAAGGATTAGCGTGGACGGGTACTTTTCAAAAATGTTTTTTTCCCTCGGGCTCCCGCTAGGGTGGAGGAAGTTGCCCGGCTCCGAGGGAGGGTGGACTGGAGTCGAGGGACGGACGGGGCGCGTCTCTCCCGCCTGCGCCCCCGCGGGGACGGCTTGGAGGGGGGGCGGCCGGCAGGTGCCCGGGTCTCCCTCCCTCTCCACCCCCTCCAACCCCCGGGCGGGCCTCGCCCCGGGCGGCCGCGGGGGAGGGGCCGGGGGAGGAGCGCGGGGAGCCGGGAGGAGGAGCGCGGGGAGGAGCGGGGAGGAGCGCCCGGGCGGGCGGGGAGGCCCGCGGGGAGGAGGCCCGGGCGGGCGGCGGGCGGCGCCGGCCCCTCCCTCCGCGAGCAGCTGCGGCCTCGGCGCGCGGCGCGCGGCGGGCGGCGGCGGGCGGCGGGCGGCGGGCGACGGGCGGGGTCCCGCGCTCCGGCGCCCAGAGCCGGGCGGAGACCCTGGCGGCGGCCGCGGCCCCGACTGGCGGCGCCTGCTGCGCTCCGGGCCGGCATGTCGGAGGCGGGCGGGCCCGCGCCCGGGCGCCCCCGCTGCCCCGCGCCCCGCAGGGCCCCCAGGCGCGGCGGCCGGGGCGCGGGCTCCTGCGGGCCGGCCGCGGCGGGGGCGGCGGCGGGCGCGGCCGAGGGCCCGGGCGGCGGCTGCTCGGCCCGGATCGCCGTGAAGAAGGCGCAGCTGCGCTCCGCCCCGCGGGCCAAGAAGCTGGAGAAACTCGGGGTGTACTCCGCCTGTAAGGTAGGCGCGCCGCCCGGCCCCCGCCCGCCCCCGGGCCGGAGGGCCGCCCCGGGCCGAGCCCCGTCAGGGGGCGCCGACCCCAAGAGGACCACCCCTTTCGGCCCCCCCGCAGGCTTTGCTCCGCGCCCGCTCTGCCCTGGGGCGCTGCTGCTCTGTAGGAGCTCGCCGGAGGCGCCTTCCGGGAGCGGAGCGGGTCCCTGGGAGCCCCTCTCGGGGACCTGCGCGCCCCGCTCGGTCCTCACCTCGCTGGGCGGAGCTGGGTGGAAGCGGGGGCGCGACCCCGGACTCGGGGCTCGCGGGCCGGGGGGAGCGGCCGCGGGGGCCCGGGGCGCTGCGCGTGCGGGCGGCCGGGCGCCCCGTGCTGTTACTGGTGCAGCCGGGACGCTGCCCCGGCTCTCGGCTGTAAACAGCACTCCGGCTCCCCTGCCCGTCCGGACGAGACGCCGCCGGGGGGCCGCTGTCAGCTCGGCTTGGACTGGGTGACGGCGGGGCGGGGACGGGCGTCCCGGCCCTGCGCCCCCAGCAGAGGCGGCCAGGCCGGGCGCTCGGGGTCGGTGACCCCGCGCGCGCGTCCCCCGGCCAGGAGGCTTCAGCGTCTGCAGGGGCTTCTCGGCTCCTGGGTGCGCTCCCCTCCGCGCCGCTCACGCCCTGTGTGGACCCTTCCCGGTTCCGTACAGGCTTGTCGCCTGGTGTAGCATCCACTCAAACTTGAGTGTTCACGGGCATCTCCCGGGAGCCGCTTCCATGCTCACTCCGTGTCCGAAGGGCTGGGACGAGGCTTAGAGGCTGCTCTCAGGTGGTGTGATGCTGGGCGGCTCACAGGCCCCATCCCGAGGGGCAAACCCCAGTGCCACCCGGGACGGTATCGGATTACTGAAACTGGGAGACAGCGGTGCCCCGAGGCTGGTGTTTGTGAAGGAGCAAAAGTGACCGAAGAGGAGAGTGTTTCTTAGAAGGGCCCGGAGGGTGCCTGCCAGGCGCCCTAGATGAGTGAGAACGAGGCGGGGGAGCCGCGGGCGCAAGGCAGGTCTGCGCCGGGCCGGGAACGGGCCCAGGTACCCCGCGGCCGCGGGTTCAGAACCAGAGGGGCTCGGCCCGGCGGCGCCTGTCCGCTCCCTGTTTCTAGTCTGGTTTTTTAATCGGGTTCCTTCTCACCCTGCTGCTACCCTAACTTGCCTGAAGTTTTGGTTCTGTCTAAAACCCTTGAGCATCTGTGCCCTGCATTCATATTTTTAATCCTTTCAAATGTTCATGAGTGAAATTAGCACCTTTTCTAAAGTTTGTAACTTGAGTGTTTTACGTTCCCATTGACAACCAAACCTATTGGAAGGGAAAACCTTGTCATCGAGGGTCTCTTTTCTTGGTCCTGGGAGGCTGCAAGTCTCCATATCTAGTTGCTCATTCACTCATTCATTCAGTGTTAGAGGGATTCCCATCAGGGGGCCAGGCATTGTGCTAGCTGGGACAGGGACACCCAGAATGTGTCCTTCTGGGGCTACTGGCCGGACGTGTGCACGGCCTTGCGTGCAAGTGGTGGGTGAACCAGTTACAATGAATCTCAGAAAACCTGCCTCCTTAGAATGCTGTTGGCACTCAGAGCAGGGCCTTCAGGGACTGAAGCTCGGGTTGGGCAGGAATAGCTTCCTGGAGGAAGTGTCAGTGGGTGCTAAGGACTCTTAGCGGTGCAGGGGTGAGCTGCGGCTTCTTGTAGTGGAGAAACTGAAAGTAGTTATGACAGCTTGGAGCTGGGCCAGCGGGACCTAGAGGGTTGGTGGGGAGGTGTGCGTGGCCAAGAGGGAGGCCAGGGGTCTTAATATTATCTCGGGCTTTTTGTTTGTTTGTTTTTTAACTGTTCTTGAGTGTGAGGAGGTGCAGGAGACCAGCATGTGTATTCTTTTCTGAGCTTGCCTGTACCTTTTATGTAAGAAAACCCCAAAGGACAGATTCCTCTACCTTCTGTCGCTGAGCGGCCACTTGGCAAAAGTGACATCTCTCTGGAAAGAGACAAGTACGTTCCTGGGGGTGAGGGGTGGGGCGGGTGTTGGAGCTATTGAAAGAAAATAAGCCTCAGACCTGATAAAAGATCTGGCCTTTAAACTTCACAAACAGACAGAAAAAGAAGGGAGCTAGTTCCTAGCCAGGGAGGGGCACCACACCCCAGAGAGGGAAAAAAAAGAAACAAACTTGTTTTGCAGGATCCAGAGTAGAGTTCTTTGAACTGTGTCCTGGCTCAGGTCGCTCAGGTGACCCAGGCAGAGCGATCGTTAAAAATGTAGGTCTGACCGTATTCTGTCCCTCGGTTTAGTTCAGTTCAGTGCAGTCGCTCAGTTGTGTCTGACTCTTTGCGACCCCATGAATCTCGGCACGCCAGGCCTCCCTGTCCATCACCAACTCCCGGAGTTCACTCAGACTCACCTCCATCGAGTCAGTGATGCCATCCAGCCATCTCATCCTCTGTTGTCCCCTTCTCCTCCTACCCCCAATCCCTCCCAGCATCAGTCTTTTCCAGTGAGTCAACTCTTCACATGAGGTGGCCAAAGTACTGGAGTTTCAGCTTTAGCATCATTCCTTCCAAAGAAATCCCAGGGCTGATCTCCTTCAGCATGGACTGGTTGGATCTCCTTGCAGTCCAAGGGACTCTCAAACCACAAGGCCCTGTGTGGGCTGGCCACTGCTGTCTCTCTGGCCCCTTTTGAGGGCCGTGCATGCAGGGTTCCCTTCTGCCTCAGGGCCTTTGCACGTACTGTTCACCAGGACCGAAAGCTCCTCTTCCCTCACCTTCAAGTGAACTCCCAGCTCTTCCTGAAAATCTCAGATTCCTTGCATCACATTTACAACCCTAGTCAGCCTTCCCATTCTAAATTTTCAGAAACCCCCTCTGTACTTATTTCTTCTTCCTGGTGCTTTTATCTTGACTTTTAATTGTGTGATTATTTGATAATGTGTTTGTCACTCTGAATAGATCCTAAGTGATGTGGTTATTGACTGGCTGAATGAGCTAGAAAAAACCGAGATGATTAACTGCTAGAAGACCAGTAGTGAAATTGTAGCCTGACCACTCCTTGACAGTTGGGTGGAGGGAATTGGCAATTTTTCACATAGGGCATTTCCAGGGCTCTCACAGATGTGCATAGGACTAGATTTTTAGTGTTATAGAAGGAACCCCGAGTAAGTTACAAGGAGCCCACATCCACATCTGTTTGAATGAGAGTGTAATTTATGTACCGGAAAACCAAAACCATTACCTGACTTTTCCTAGTGAAATAGGCTATTTCTTGACGAGAGGAGGCTGAAGGGGGTGGTGAGCGAGAGCCCCCTGAGTTCACATTTCAGGCCCCACTGCGTGACCCTGGACACGGACTTTACCTCACTCTCCGTTTCCTTGTCTACAACGCGGGCCTAGGAGCCTCCACCTCACAGGGTGACACTGAGGACTTCAGATGGGCTCCTGTGTCTGAGCACCAGCAGGTGTGTGGTCCATGCATCCTCTGAGCAGCTCAGAGGAGGGTACCCTGGAGACGTGGGAGTTGAGAAGGAACGAGGGGCTTAGTCTCCTGTCTCAGCTCTGCCACGTGTGTGGCCTTGGGCACCAGTCACGGAGTTTCCCTCTGAACCTGGCTTGCTTCATCTCTAAGACGGAGACCATGACTTCAGCCTTGAAGTTCAAAGACAGAAGGTCCCAGAATGTTCCTGGAACCTTAGACTGTTGGGTCCGCGCTGGCAAAATGAACCTGCCTGGTGCTGAAACAGAAATAGAGTTTCAGATGTAGAAAACAAACTTATAGTTACCAGGAGAGAAAGCCGTGGGGGGGATAAATTGGGAGATTGGGGTTGACGCGTGCACACTGCTGTGTATCATATAAGCACAGGAAATCATCCTCAACAAGCTGTGGTTCCCCACACGGGAAAAGACTCTGAGGAAGAGTGGGTGAATGTATATGTGTAACTGATTCACGGTGGTGTACACCTGAGCTAACGCAGCACTGTAAATCCACAATACTGCACTGCTGCTGCTGAGTCACTTCAGTCGTGTCCGACTCTGTGCGACCCCAGAGACGGCAGCCCACCAGGCTCCCCCGTCCCTGGGGTTCTCCAGGCTGGAGTGGGTTGCCATTTCCTTCCTCAATGCAGGAAGGTGAAAAGTGAAAGTGAAGTCGCTCAGTCGTGTCCGACTCTTAGCGACCCCATGGACTGCAGCCTACCAGGCTCCTCCGTCCATGGGATTTTCCAGGCAAGAGTACTGGAGTGGGGTGCCATTGCCTTCTCTGCAATACTGCACTAAAAATTACTAAAAACAAGAAAAGAAATTGCCTGGCGCTGTGCTCAGGGTCCCAGTCAGGGGCCACCAAGCAGTTACAGAGGACTCAGTTGATGGGATTCTGGGCTGAGAGCCATACTTGAGAGAGAGACGTGGGCACAGGGCTAGAAAATTAGTCATTTAAAAAATAATGGTTTATCATCTAGAAGGGGCCCTGAGTGTGAAACGCATCGGGCACAGGCACAGGTGCTGCTGTGAGAGAGAAAGCTCCCTGCGCTGGGGGTGTCGGGGCCGCTGGCAAACGGGGGGGCGAGAACCAGCCTTGAAGTTGCGGGGAGCGCGGGAAGCCTCTGTTTGCGTTTGTCCGTCCTCCTGGGAGCAGACTGCTGTTCCAGCATCTGGAGCAGCGGCTCTTCTTACCCAGGAGCCCTTGTGCCTGCCGCGGGATGTTTGGCAAAGTCTGGGGACATTTTCGGCCATTGTAACGGGGGGAGGCGGCCCTGGTGGCAGCTGGTGAACAGGCCTGGGGTGTTGGTGACGGCCCATAGTGCGGACCACCCCTCCCCACCCACCGCGGGGACCCGGCCCCTGAGACAACGGTGCAGAAGCCGAGAAACTGCCTCAGGAGAACGTTGATTTGTCCCCCAGTACCATAACTTTGCAGCCGGGGAAAAAATGAATACTTTTCATGTTAATTTGAATAGCACTCAAAACCTGAAAAAAATCTCATTTGTGAATCCTGGGCATATTTTTAAACAGCTTTATTTTGGTATAATTTATAGACCATGAAACTCATCAACTGTGTGCAGTCAGATGCTTTTGAGTAAACGTGTCCAGTAGTGCTTACAGGACTGCAGTCCAGTGTTATCACCGTGCCATCCCTCCCACCCCCCAAAAGTCTGGGCCCCACCCCCCACCTCCCACTGTGGGCACCCTTTTAAAAGGTGATGTTTTATAAAAGTAAGGTGATTGTTGGTTTGCAAACAGAAACTCAGCTGAAAGTGGAGACATTTTCAGATCAGCAATATTGTTACAGCAAAGCACAGCACACCCAGGTGGGTAGATAAAATGTTTAAAACAAAAAAACCTTCTCAGCCTCTAGCCACATTGCTCTAAAATGGGGTGCCGTGGAACCAGGCACTTGGGCAGAACGTTTCATTTGGCAGGCACCATACAGAAAGTGAGAAAGATGACCAAGTTGGATTATGTCCTCCTGAACTCTCAGAGAAGATTGAAATGCCAGCCTGCAAAGCCTTCAGATTACAATTTGCAGTTTTATGTAACTGAGAAAAGTAGTTTATAGGGCAAAACAGCACAAAAATCTGCTGAGGACTGTTTTGTTTTAGGAAGCCTGTGATTGCAAAAATAAGCGTTTTGTGAGCCCGTGCTGGTGGGTCTTGTGTGTGTGTGTGTTTACCGTTCAGTAGATCTAAACTTGGTTACCTTCCACACTGGCAGGATTTAATCCTGCGTCCATTTAATTCTGTAAATCCACGGGTCTGACCGGTCATAGGGATCGTTGAAGGTGAAACATGCAGTTTCATTCCAGGTACCGTGGAACAATCAGAACATCTCCTTCTCAGATGAGAGACCTGGATACTCAACTCAGTGCCAGTAAAGCCTGGGTGTCTGCGGCTCAGCGGCTTCTGACGGAGTTGTCTGTTCCATCCTGAGAGGAAGGTTCGGGAAGAGCTGTCAGAGGTTTCTGGCTCTGGACAGCCTCCTAATTTGAACCCTACTCCACGCTTTGAATCTGCCGCGGTGCCTGTGCGGGACTGCAGGCCAGCCGACCCCCTGGAGGGGGGCCTGCCCCCCAGCCTGGTGCCCCCGGGCAGGCCTCACCTGCCTGCCTTTCAGTCTCCTCGTGGGTGGAGCGGGTGGCAGGGGCCGCTTCGAAGGTTTACCGTGAAGACAAGATTGTCGAGCTTCTCCGAGCCTTCTTAGGACACAGGCGTTCCACGGACGTCTGTGCTATTTTTTAAGTTTCCTTTGCTGTCAGCAGTTTTGTCGCTAGCTAGCGTTTTGCTGCACATCATCTGATGCTTCCACCTGGGGGAACGAAAGGCTGGGAGGTCGTCTCAGCCACTGCAGGGCTGAGAGCGGAGGAGGGAGCCGCCCGCACCCGCGTCCTCGTGTCCCAGGCGGGGAGGGCGCCTTCCTGCAGATGGTTTATCGAGGCCTGCGTTCGTGGCAGGCCTTCTCCTGCTCCCGATTGGTGTGTACTGTGCTCCTGTTGAGAGAGATGTTCAAAGGCTTTCTCTAGTTCATTGAGACGCGCAGGCCGTAACGTGAGCAGAGTAAGTGTTCTTTATGACTGACCCGGGCAGACAGATGCATGCCCTAGATTGTTTTAAAGCTGACAATCAAGAGCGCCACCGCTCTGGCCCCAGAGAGTTCCCTGTGGAAGGGAGATGAAAGGGATATCGACTCCGGCCGTCCCAGGTGCCAGATGGGCTGGAGAGGTGAGGACTCGCAGGTCCTGGGAATTTAGGAGTCCCTGAACAGCTCCAGATAAGACTGCACATGCGGCAGAATTTCAGCACAATCCAGACGAAACAGTCTCTCTACACTTGTGCTGCGCAGCTGGTGCAGTGCTCAGGTCTTCAGTGTGTGTGAGGATTTGGGGGTGCGCGTTTGCATATTTGCACGTCTGTGCCACTGTCACGCAGATAATGCTGTGGAGCGTTTCCAGCCCCCAGAGGACCCGCATGCGCCCTCCCCACTGCCAGGACTCTCCTTCCTGATGCTCCTTGCCTCCTGGCAGCTTTGCCTCCTGTGGAGGTCACATCAGTGGAGTCACAGCACGGCAGAGCCTCCTTGCCTCTGGCTCTGGCGCTCCACGTGGCAGCCTAGGCTGCGTGTGTGTTCTCAGCTGTAGCCCTAGTTCATAAAAGCCCATGTTTTTAAGCTAGAAAACAAGTTAAAATTGGTTAACCATTTACAGAATGGAAGTCATTGGATGTGGACAGCTTACTAGGATGAATTTTAATTAGGCTTGTGAAACTTTTATTTTATTTTTTTTTGGTGGCTGCACCGCTCTGCGTGGCTTGTGGGCTCTCAGTCCCCTGACCAGGGATTGAACCCAGGCTCCCGGCAGTGACCATGGCCTCCTAACCCCTGGACTGCCGGGGAAGTCCCCTGATTAGGCTTCTGAAAGAAAAGATGGGAATTTGATCTTGAGATGTACAGGAAGAACCCACGAGGGTAAGACTGTGGCGGGAAATCTGGGAGGTGTGCTGGCTGCTCTGATGGAGACAGGGGCTGGATGAGACGCGGGCCCTGCAGCCTGTGGCCTCCCTCCTCCCTGCAGCCCTTGGGGAGCCCTTGCCGGTGAATGTCACGCCAGGTCCTGCCATCGCCCCCCTTGTCTCTGGACGGTGACTGAGCTGTACACTGTGTCCTGTGGGCCACGCAGAGCCATGCATATTGTGTGTGGTGGCTGGAGTCTGGTCCAGAAGGCTCCAGTGGACGCCGACACCTCCCTGTTACCTGCCCAGGGGGTGGACACGCAGCACAGAGACCGTTCCTCCTGGTTCACACCCACCCGGTCTCCAGAACTGTCTGCTGAGGCCGCTAAGGGCCCCGTCCTCCCCAGGAGTGGCAATGAGGCAGCTCGATTACTGTACAGCCTCTGGTTTTCCCAAACAACTCATCCTTGAAAACCCGTGTTAAATATTGAAGATAAGCTTACTATTTAATGGAATCATATGGACCATAAAGTAATCTTTTCTGTAGTTGATACGGTTAGCACACCTGGATTTTCATCTTTCTGTCTTGTGTGTGCGTATATATAACAGGGGGGTGTTATCCCCATTTATATATTCACTTAACATTTGTTTCCAAGGGCAATTTAGGAAGACTGCCACTCAGGTGGGCTTTCTTTTTTAAAACTGCTTACTGGAGTGCAGTTTCTGAACAGCGTTGTGTTAGCTTCCGGTGTCCAGCAGAGCGAATCAGTTACACACAAAACCACCCTGTTTTGATTCTTTCCCGCTCAGGTCATCACTGAACACTGTGCTGCACGGTACGTCCTTGAGTGAAAGTGAGAGTCGCTCAGTCGTGTCCCATAGTCCATGGAATTCTCCAGGCCAGAATACTGGAGTGGGTAGTCTTTCCCTTCTCCAAGGGATCTTCCCAACCAAGGGATCAAACCCAGGTTCTCCTGCATTGCAGGCGGATTCTTCACCAGCTGAGCCTCCAGGGAAGCCCACAGTGTGCCCTTGTTTTCTGTGTTACACATGGCAGTGTGTTTATGTCCATTCCAATCTCCCAATTTATTCCTCCCCACACGATAGGCTTTCTTTAATTTGTTCTTCTGTTTGTACCCAGAGGCCCAGACACAGGACTTACTATGTTTTTAAGCAGGAGTCAAATGCATTTATTTTGGAAAAAAAAGTGTGAGTGATGTCTCTAATGATTCCCTTGGAGTGACGCACCACCTCACCTTAGGAGGAGTTTTCCTGTAGTCTCTTCAGTGACCTCAGGGCAAGGTGTGAGGGGGTATTTCCATAGAGTCCACACCATCAAGCTGGCCCCCACCTACGCTGGGCATGGGCAGCCTCCTGGGAGGCTTCTGTGGTCTTCGGGAGAGTCCAGAAGTGCAGGGTGACTCCTAACATCCTAGTGACTGATGGCCGCTGCTCGGCTTGGCCGAGTTTGCATCGGCTCTAACAAGCCGGTGTTGAAACTGGCTGGCAGAAGGCCAGGGAAGCCAAGGTCAGCGCACTGAAACAGCGCCGTGAGTCCTGGCAGCCAGGCCTTGCGTGTCCCCGCAGGACCACCTGCCCTGCCATCCCCCGGGGATGTGTCCACGAGCGCTGGCAGGATGGGGGGTGGGGGGCTCCCCAACATGCTGTGAGTCTGCGGGGCGGTGAGGGTCCCGCCCCCTGCACAAGCCTTGGATCTCAGGGCTGTCAAGCGGAGAGAGGGGTCCTGCCAGCATCCCCGTTCATCCGGCAAACCCTCCTGGATCGCGCCGGGCGCTGGCCTAGACACAGGGACACAGCGACAGATGGGCGCTCGCTCTGGGAGAGCTTGCTTTCTGGTGGCAGAAGCAGACAGTAAACAAGAAAATAGCAGAGAGTGCTAAGTGCCGTGCACACACAGTGAAAACAGAGCCGTGGACAAGGCTCCCTGGGCGGCTCCGCCAGACGTGTGCCCGGAAAGCCCTCTCTGAAGAGGGGACTGTCCTGGACCTGAGTGATGGCAGGGAGCCAGCTCTGCATGGGGCCCCGGGACCCGGGGAGAGGCTGCCGCAGAGACTCCAACCCAGGGGGCTTGGCGGAGTCACAGGCAGCTGGGACCACTAGGCTGGGGGAGCGGGGGTGAGGTGGGGGAGCCGATGGGGCCCCTCCATTGGATCATCCTCACAGGGTGAAATGATCTGATCTCCCACTTCCGAGCAGTTTCAACAAATACATAGCCAGACCCAGAACGTTTTTGTCACCTTGGAAAGTCCCCCCAGAAGCAACCGCGGATCTAGTGTGTATCCCGCTAAGCTTAGTTTTGGTATTCCTGCATTTCTTACAAATGACCCCACATGGCACACACTGTTCCTTTTTCACTCTGCTCAGGGTTTTGGGGGTTCATTCATGTTGCTGCATGCATCAGTAGTTTACTTCTTTTTATTGTTGAGAAATAAATCCACCGTATGGATGTACTGTGGTTTATCTGTCTACCTGTTGATAGATCTGGCCTGTTTCCAGTATCTTCAGAGAAGACATGCTTATTTTAAGCATCCTCTTTGGCTGCTCTAAGAAGGATAAAGTGTGTAAGAGAAAGAGTAGAAAAAGAGGGCCATTTGAAGTTATTACAGGCTGGGTCTAAGTGGATGGTGGCTTGGATGAAGGCAGAGGACAGGTGAGGAGACAGCTTGAGGCTGTATTATGAGTTTAGAAGCAACAGGATTTGAGTTACTGGGGGGGTGTGCTGGCGTGTGAAGAAAAGACAGGTGAATGTGTGTGATGTGTAGGTTGTTGGCCTGAGCAGCTGAGAGGAGGGAATCCATTTATCAAGATGGTGAGAGAAACCACGGGAGAAACATTCAGATGGGTCGGAGTTGAGAACTCTCTTATGGACGTGTTACAGTGTGATTCTGAGTCAAGGGTGATGTTAAAGTGAGATGATTCATTTAGCAGTTGTGTGTAATATCTGGAGCATTCTAAATAGTTAGCAAATGGTGGCTACTATTCCCGGAGAAGGCAATGGCAACCCACTCCAGTCCTCTTGCCTGGAAAATCCCATGGACGGAGGAGCCTGGTAGGCTGCAGTCCATGGGGTCACGGAGAGTCGGATACGACTGAGCAACTTCACTTTCACTTTTCATTTTCATACATTGGAGAAGGAAATGGCAACCCACTCCAGTGTTCTTGCCTGGAGAATCCCAGGGACGGGGGAGCCTGGTGGGTGGCCATCTATGGGGTCGCACAGAGTCTGTGCGACTGAAGCGACTTAGCAGCAGCAGCAGCAGCTACTATTCCAGTTACAGGCAGCACTAATTAAATCTAAGTGTCTGCAAAGATGAATGGATAGAGAGGTGTGGTGTGTATACACACTGGGTTGTTCAGTTCAGTTCAGTTCAGCTCAGTCGCTCAGTCGTGTCCGACTCTTTGCAACCCCATCGCAGCACGCCAGGCCTCCCTATCCATCACCAACTCCCGGAGTTCACCAAAACTCATGTCCATCGAGTTGGTGATGCCATCTCATCCTCTGTCATCCCCTTCTCCTCCTGCCCCTAATCCTTCCCAGCATCAGAGTCTTTTCCAGTGAGTCAACTCTTTGCATGAGGTGGCCAAAGTATTGGAGTTTCAGCTTCAACATCAGTCCTTCCAAAGAACACCGAGGCCTGATCTCCTTTAGAATGGACTGGTTGGATCTCCTTGCAGTCCAAGGGACTCTCAAGAGTCTTCTCCAACACCACAGTTCAAAAGCATCAATTCTTCGGCGCTCAGCTTTCTTCACAGTCCAACTTTCACATCTATACATGACCACTGGAAAAACCATAGCCTTGACTAGACGGACCTTTGTTGGCAAAGTAATGTCTCTGCTTTTGAATATGCTATCTAGGTTGGTCATAACTTTCCTTCCAAGGAGTAAGCATCTTTTAATTTCATGGATGCAGTCACCATCTGCAGTGATTCTGGAGCCCCCCAAAATAAAGTCTGACACTGTTTCCACTGTTTCCCCATCTATTTCCCATGAAGTGATGGGACCAGATGCCTAGTTTTCGGAATGTTGAGCTTGAAGCCAACTTTTTCACTCTCCTCTTTCACTTTCATCAAGAGGCTTTTTAGTTCCTCTTCACTTTCTGCCACTGGGCTGTTGCTTAGTCCTAGAATGGATGAAATGATGTCACTTGCCACAGCAGGGATGGATCTAGGGATTATCCTACTAAGTGAAGTAAGACGAATGCCATATGGTATCACTTACATGTGGACGCTAAAATAGTACAAGTGAACTTACAAAACAGAAACAGACTCATAGAAAGCAAGCTTATGGTCCCCAGAGTGGGGGGTGGATACCTTAGGAGCCTGGGTTTAACGTATACACACTGCTGTGTGCAAAACAGGTGAACAGCAAGGCCCTGCTGTATAGCACAGGGCACTGGATTCAGTGTCTTGTGAGAACCTGTTAACACACAGTGTAACTGAGTTACTTTGCTGTACACCTGGAACGCACACAGTATTGTAAGTCAGCTAAACTTGAAAAAAAACCAGTGCTAAGTGGTGATTATTGATCTTAATACAGTGACTTGCCCAACTGGAGGCCAAGGAAGAGTGAGTAAACAGAAACAGTGGGAAACAGGGTCCCCTGGGTAAAGAGGAGAGCGGCTGACGGAAGGTCTTGGGTTTCAGGCAGAAAACTTCACACTGAATCCGCGTGCTAACAGTGTCTTTGCACCAGGAAGGAAACACAGGATATTTTAGAGCCAGGAGGTCGAGGTCGAGGTTTTGGCGTGGGGTGCTTGCTCCTTGGCCAGCTGGGTGAGCGCAACAAGCAGGCCTCTCTGAGCGCGGACTCGCGGGTCCTGCAGGCCCTGGGGTGGGGAGATAGGACGATGCAGGGGACAGTGGCCTTGGGAGCTGCAGACCCAAGGGCTTGGTTTTGCTGGTGGCGTTTTTGAGCGGAGCTCGTGTTCCGTGCAGGGCGGGGCGGGCGTGTGCTCAAGGTGGGGGGGGGCCGTTCCTTCCAGCCGCTGGTGGGGGGCTGCGGGGCCTGGTGGTGAGAGAGGAGTGAGCCAGGAGAGGCTTCGAAAGGAGAGCCAGGTGGCCTGGGATGGGGCCTCGCAGCCAGGTGGTCGTCCTGGGAGCTGGGGACGTGGATGTAGGGAAGGGCGGTGGGCAGGCTGCTGGGGCTGAGGGCAGCCTCGAGAACCTGGCGGAGGAGCCGGGTGGGGAGCGGGGTGGGGGCCTGCTCTGCAGCTGGTGGGGCTGCGAGGCTGACCGGCGCGGTCTGTGCCACTCGTCTGGTCGGTTCGGTGCCGAGACAGCAGGTGGGACCAAGGGGTCCCATCACCGGCAGCCCGAGGGGCCCCTGCCCGCCCTGGAGGCCGTGCCGGCCGCTTTGGGAGTCTCTGGCGAAGCCCACGGTGGGCACGCACGCCGGTCGAGGCCCCAGGAACGTCCACGGCTCTGCGCTCCGTGGCCGCAGCCTCCTGAGCCCCTCCGGGGGATGCTGCTGGCTTTGGGCCTGGAGGGCTGACTCGGCTGAGATGAGGGGTCCGGTCCCTCGTAGGCCGGCCGCGGCCCTGGAGTTGTTCTGACGGCGTCTGGAGGTCACGGGGGTCACCGTGAAGACTCAGGTCTTGACTTGACTCCAGCCTGGATGCAGGGACGGCTTCCGGAGCCAGGGCTCTCCTCCCAGAGCTTTCCCGTTGGTCTGATGTTGGTGCGTCTCGGAGGGTCTGCAAGGGTGCTGTGTGCATCCTGCCTGTACCCGGTGGTCTTCCCTGGGGTCATTTCTCAGGGCTGAGTTCTCTTCTCCTCTGTACCCCTGACCACTCTCCTCAGTCCTTTTTGTACTGGTTCCACGTGGCTTCCAGACCAGAATGGCACCTTTCCTCAAGGTCTGCAGAGACGCCTGTGTTTCCGAGTGCCTCACTGGTTGTCTGTTTTCTCCTTCCAATTCTGTTTCCACTTTTTTTCTTTTTTTGGCTGTACCCTGCTGCACGTGGGGTCTTGGTTCCTGAACCAGGGCTCAACCCTCCTCGCCCTGCAGGGGAAGCGCGGAGTCTTAACCGCTGACCACCATGGGATCCCCAGTTTTCACCTTCAGTCCCGGGCAAATTCCATCTCCTGAGGAAAGACTTTCTCCCCACTCCCACTTCCTTTTACCTGCGCTCAAAGCCCCCAAATCTTAAAGATCCCGGTTTCCAGTCACAGCTTTATGCTGTCTGCAGGCCGTCCACGGGCAGTTGTGTAAGCCAGAGGGATTATCACCGAGTGAGGAAAGAAAAAAGTTCGCGTCCCATAAAGGATGGCTTAGCCACTTAAATTCACAGCATATGTGGAAAGCTCCCGTTAATCAGGGAGAAGAGAGGTTTGTAACAGTCGCATCCCTGAGGCCACCTTCACATTTCGCTGCTCAAAGTGAGGTCCTCACCTCCCTTTTTAGAAATGAGATTCTGGGGCCTCATCCTGGCCCTCCTGATTCTGAATCTGCATTTTAACAAGATTGCTGAGGCAATTCGGGGGCAGATTAAAGTTTGAGAAACGTGGCTGCAAATCCCATGAGTATCATTCAAACTGCTTCCAAAGCGGTTCACTTCCAGAGACAGCATTTATTGGAATCACAGCTCATACAGCAGTCTCCGGGTGTTGTTGCTGTTTTAAAATAGGAGGAAAGAAATTTTTTTTTTCCAAATAAATACATGATTAAAAAAAAAAAAAAAGCCATGCTCACAGTTAAGAGCAGAATTCAGATGGCTCACAATGGTGGCAAATCAAATCTTAGACGCTCCCACCCCAGTCCTCCCAACCCCAGCTCGCTCTTCCTTCTCTTGGAATCATTTTCAGAAATTGTCGGTCTCCCTTCTTCTGCTCTCCTGAGGCTGCATCTTCCATTTTCTACTATAGTTTAAGGAGGGGAACTGGGGTCATTGTACAGAAACCCATTTCTGATTCCGGTAGAATGAATTTGCAAACAAGCTAGAAAGTTGCAGGGCAGCAGGTCAAAGGTGTCATTGAGAGAGGAACGCCAGCTAGAGGGCTTTTATTATTAGCCCGTCTTAATTGTTTCAGCCTCTCCACTAATTGTGAAAACAGGGCAGCCTACTTAAGGGCTTATTTCTGTCGCTTGTTATTTCTCCTTTGCTGGGGTGGATTCTGACAGGCGTGGTCACCTGGATGCTCTGACTTTTGCTTTTTCCCCGATCAGAAAGGACAGTGATGGAGACCCGCCCACCAGGGGCTGGTTTTTCATGGTGACGGTGGTTTTTAAATGTAACTTATTGAGGCTCTCCCATCTGTATTTGAGAAAATAAGCCTCAGTTTGGGACACACTGTGGAAGACTCATGTTCGAATAGATATGAGTTCAGTAGCGAGTTCTTGCCCTTTTAAACCACAGCTTTATCGAGGTATAATTTGCATGGCATAAATTCCTCTGGCTTTAAGTGTGCAATTCAATAATTTTAGGAAACTGTCTGAGTAGTCTAGTCATCACTGAAATCCAGTTTCCATTGCCCCAGAAAGGGCCTTGTGTCCTTTTGAAGTCAACCCCGTGTGCACTTCCAGCCCAGACTACCGTCGACTTTCTGCTGTTGCTGCTCAGCCGGGTCCGACGGTGCAACCCCGTGGACTGCAGCCCCCCAGGCTCCTCTGTCCGTGGGATGCTCCAGGTGAGAGTACTGGAGTGGGTTGCCATCCCTCCTCGAGCGGATCTTGCCAACCCAGGGATCGAACCCGGGTCTCCTGCATTGCAGGCAGTTGCTTTACCGATGAGCCGCCAGGGAAGCCCAGTCAACTTTCCACCTCCATACATTTGCCTTTTCTGGAGATTTATATAACTGAAATGTATTCTATGCGATGTTTTGGTGACTGGCTCCTTGCATAATGCTTTGCAGCTCTTCCCTGTGGTAGCTCGTATCATCCCATTGCTGGTTTCTGCCGTGTCGTATTCCAGGAGGTATGCGCCATTTTATGAATTCACCGGTTGATGGACTTTGGGTTCTTTTCACTTTTGGCCAATATGAATAATGTTACTGAAAATGATTTTTTTTAAGTTGTGGTAGAATACGTATCACATAAAATTTATCATCTTAACCATTTTTAAGTTCAGCAGTGTTGAGAAATTCACCCTGTTGTACAATCATCATTGTCTCTCTAGTGTATTTCATCCTGCAAACGGAAACTCTGTTCTTATTGAACAACAGCTCCCCACAGCTTCAGTTACTCAATTCCTGGCAGCCTCCCCTTGTCTCTATGATTTGACTACTTTTCACTCTGTGTTCTTCTGATGCACAGAAATTTTACATTTTGATTAAGTCGTGTTTTTGTTGTTGCTGTCTATGCTTTTGGTGTCCTGTCCAAGAAATCATCAACAAGTCTAATGTCAAGAAGCTTTTCCCTTATGTTTTCTGTTAAGAGTTTCATTGTTTTAGGTCTTTAATCCATTTGAGGTTAGTTTTTCTAACAACTTGATTCTTTTGCATGTGAATATTCAGTTTTTCCCTTTGTCGAAAAGGTTGCCCTTTTCCCATTGAATGGTCTTGGCCCCCTTGTCAAGAATCATTTGACCACCGATGTGAGGGTTTATTTGGGGGTTTTCTGTTAGTTTAACTTTTTATGAAACTGCTGAGTTGTCTTCCAAAGCAGCTGCTCCATGTTACAGGCCCCTTCAGCAGTGCCCAAGGACTCGTGTGTCTTCATGATCAGACGTATCACCTGCTCTTTGGATTGCGGTCATCCTCGTTGGGGAGAAGTTGTATCCCACTGTGGTTTTTGTTCTTAACCTTTGAACGTTTTGCTTTTGTCCAGCCTGGAACAGAGAAGTAGCAGAACAGACAGACACACGTGCACAACCACAGGGCCTGAACGCACTCGGTGCTTCTCAGGGCAGACTGAGCAAACGCGGGGAGGTGTCTTAACGTCTAGAGTTTCTGCCTTCTCTTCTGAGTAGCGGGAGCAATAAATCCCTTCCTCACACAGGCTGAGACGGGAATGTGTATGCAAGTGCCTGTTTTAGCCAGTGCCGTAATGTTGGAGTCACAGTTTTACTCCCTAATCCCGTCTGTATGTTTTCGCTGTGGGACATTCCCTGCCACTGGTCTAACTTCTTGGGGAAGCACGACTCTCTGGCATTTTAAGCCTGACAGCGTCCTGCTGGAGGGCCTGGCGCTCCTGCTGCGGCTCCTCTGGGTGCCAACCAGGACTCTTCAGGCCCGGAGCACCCCGCTCCCTGTCTGCCTGCCATCTAGGTCATGGTTACTTGTTTATCCAGTTCTGCTTCCTTCTGTCCTGGCTTCTGCATCCTCTGACCTCTCACCCTGGATCCTGCCGGGGCAGAGACCGTTTTTATGCCTTCAGCTTGTCGGCAGCACTGAGGCGGCCTTTTCTCTCTTGGTGCTGCTGCTCTGTAGAGATGAGCTCCTGGGGAATGAGCTCCCCACCCCCCCATGCCCGGGTTATAGCTGCCACAGTAATTGGCTTGGCAGTCACTCCCTGCGAGGTTGTCCTGCAGCTGATACTTTGTTGAAGCTGCAAGGCCAACCCCCTTGGGAGTTCCCCGAGCCAGCAGCCGTCTGGTTTAATTAAGGTGTTTTGAAGGGAGCCCTCTTATCTCAGAGAACAGTGGCGGCCGGAACATCTGGAAGGGAGATAGGGAGGCCAAGGCGGAGGGCAGGTAGCAGCAGCTTGGGGCACTTGGCAGAAAATGCGCTGCTGGCATCAGGGGTGATGCTGAGTGTTTTCTCAGGACTTAGTACGTCCTCTCTCGTAAACTGGGCTGAAGGTCCCGCACACGTTAAAAATACGGTGCACTTGGGGTTCAGCATGTCCTGTGATATTTGTACACATGTAGGAAGTACTGTTCTTTCCCACCAACATGAAAAATCCAGAAACAAGTGAGCAAAATCCAGAGACTTTCAGATATTTCAATTGGGTATAACTTTCATCACTTAGAAGCATTTAAGAAATATGGGGACTCTTCTGTACCTAAGCAGTTAGGCTCCATAGTGAAGACTTGGGTTTGGAGGGGTGAATTCCCTTTGAACTCTAGTGCAGCAACATCAATAGGAACAGAACATGTCTGTAACTTAACATTTCCTAATAGCCACTTGTATTCTTAAACTTTTTACTAGAGTTTGTTTACAATGTTGTGTTAGCATCAGGTGTACAGCAGAGTGAATTGGTCATGTGTGTACATACATCCACTCTGTTTTAGAGTCTTTTCTCATGTAGGTCATTACAGAGTACTGAGTGGCGTTTCCTGTGTTACACAGCAGGTTCTTTTTTTTTTTTTTACACAGCAGGTTCTTATCTGTTTTATGCCACTTGCATTAATTTTCTCGAAATGCCATAAAAAATGATCACAAACATTATCAGGAAGTTCCTTTAATTCAGTTTTGGAGGCCAGAGGTCTGAAATCAAGGTGTCAGCAGGGCAGGGCTCTGAAGGGTCTGGGAAGAATCCTTCCTGGGTCTTCCTAAGCATCTGGTGGCTCCCCAGCCTTGGCCAGGACCAGGGATCGACCCGTGTTCCCTGCATTGCAGAGTGGGTTGTTAATCCCTGAACCACTGGGGAAGTTCTCTCTTGGTTTTATAGATTCTCCTCTCCAGTCTCTGCCCCTGTCTCCACAGGGCGTCTTCCATATGTGTGAGTGACTTGGGGTCCAGATCTCCCTCTCCTTTCTCTTACAGAAATACCACTTATTGGTTTTAAGGCCCGGTCTAAACTAGGCTAATTTTGTCTCAAGACCCTTAAGTAACCCCATGTCCAGACAAGGTCCCTTTGTGATGTTCTGGGTGGTCATAATCTTTGGGGACAAGTATTCACCACATAAAAAATGGAAAGAAAACACTTTCATTAGTTTTAATGTTTTACCTAATACTCTAAAATATCATTATAACATGGAGTTAGTGGAAAAGAATTCCTAATTCGATAGTTTAGCATTCTTTCCCCGCCTTTGACACTCAGTCTCTGACAACGCGGATCTGACAACGCGGCTCACCTTGGCCTTGCCCGCGGGCCTCAGAGTGGTCTGGAGCCCTGCACGTGGCTGACACAGCTTTCCCACTTCAGGGTTTCTCTGTCCTCCCTCCCTCCACCCTTCTCTTAGTTTTCATGGAATTTTTCTGTTTATTTGGGAAAAGTCTCAGTCCTTCTGAACAAAAGAAACAAAAACCTACTTTGTAAAAGCTACTGGGTTCCCAAGACTCAGCGTTAGCCAATTTTGAAAGAAAAGTCTTTTATTCAGTTACTTTCTAAATCATTGGAGTTTCTTGTTGTGCAATTTATTAAGCTCTTCTGTCACAAGTGGCTTCAATGTGGGGGGTGTAGCCTTTTATTGAGTAGGGGGAATGCAAGGGTCTTGGGAGGACTCTCCCTGCTGTGAGGTTCATGACCTACCCACTTCTCAGGCCCCCAAGAACATGGCAGTCTTCTGTGATATTAAGAAGAGGCATCAACTTTTAACTTCCGGACTCTAAGTCTGTTGCAATCATGAGGTTAAGATTTTTATCTCTGAAAATCCATATCCTTTCTCCAAGAACTGGAAGCTTGTTCCTGTCTTGGCTTGAACCTCAGTGAGGGGAGGGGGCTTATAAGCAGCACCACAGGGACAAGGGTGTTGGATCCTGGAATTCTTACACGTGGTTTATGATAAGGATGTGGTTTCTACCCTCTCTCTGTGTGTACTGAGCCTCTGTTACTGTTGTTGGAATCTCTCTGGAATTATGTTTTTTCGTTCAGAGGAATCAATGTTAAAGAAAATCAGCAATCAGCCCATGAATATGAACTCCAGAGAAGAATACAGAATACAAAGGGAATGTCCCTTCCCCTCCCCAACTTTCACCCCCCCCCAAAGTGTGTATCTTTCTAGTCCTCTGCATATCCGCATTCCTACATTTGAAATTGCTTATGCGTTTAACAAACACACATCAAATTCTGCTCCGTATTATTCTGTGGGCTTGTCTTTGCTGCCATCTACTAGGACCTAGAGAGGTTCCTTGTCAGCACAAATATTTAGCCTTATTTTTTTTAAACCATTAAAAAATGAAGTATAGTTGATAAATAATATTGTTGTAGGTGTAAGCAAGGTGAATCAGTTACATATATATATCTTCACACATTTAAAAGATTCTTTCCCCATAGAGTCATTAGAGGGTGTTGAGTAGATCCTGTGCTATTCAGGAGGTGCTCGTTAGTTACTCCTTTATATGTAGTGTGTGTAGATGTCAATCCCAGTCTCCCAGTTTATCCCTCCCCCCTTCCCCTGCTGGGAACAGTAAGTTTGTTGTCTACATCTGTAACTCTATCTCTGTTTTGTAAATAAGTTCATTTGTACCTTTTTTTTTAAGATTCCACATATAAGTGATATCATATGGTATTTATGTGTCTCTGACTTACTTTACTCAGTATGACAATCTCTAGGTCTATCAATGTTGTTGCAAATGGTATTCTTTCTTTTTTATGGCTAACATTCCATCGTGTATGCTTGTTTTTGTTCTCTCGGTCAGTCGTGTCTGACTCTTTGCGACCCCATGGACTGCAGCACGCCAGGCCTCCGTCCTTCACCATCTCCCAGAGTTTACTCAAACTCATGTCCATCGAGTCAGTGATGCCATCCAGCCCTCTCATCCTCTGTCGTCCCCTTCTCCTCCTGCCCCCAATCCCTCCCAGCATCAGGGTCTTTTCCACTGAGTCAGGCGGCCAAGGTGTCGGAGCTCCAGCTCCAGCCCTTCCAGTGTGCATTGTGCACACGTACCACATCTTTTTTTATCCATTCTTCTGTCGATGGACATTTAAAGTGCTTCCATATCTTGGCTATTGTAAATAGTGTTGCAGTGAATGTTGGGATGCATATATCTTTTTTGTTGTTTAATACTGAGCAAGTGACTTCAAGTTAGGAATAACTTTTTTTTTTAATTAGAGGATAATTGCTTAACAATGTTGTGTTAGTTTGCATGTATCTTTTAAATTAGTTTTCTCCAGATTCATGCCCAGGAATGGGATTGTTGATCATGTACGTGAGGAACGTCACTTTTCATTTGTAAGCTGACCAGTCTTTGGTTCAGTAAGTGCTGTGATTCCACAGTGGTCGGGACCAGTATCTTCAAGCTACTTTCACTGGTTGCATCCTCTTCAGGTCCTTGCTTTAAAGTATTAACTGTCATAGCTGATCAGAACTTAGAGAGCTCTGGTTTCAGCTAATCCTTCACCTAACAGGGCTCTCCTAGCATGTTACCAGCAAGCATCTTCATTACCACTTCCATCCACTCAGCGCCTACCCACCTTCATTCCTTAGTGCCTCTAACAGCCTTGCGGGATGGATATTTTGTGCTCCTTTCGTAGATTAGGAAGCTTAAGGTTAAGGGGTTTACCCCAGGTTCATACAGTTAGCAGACGTTAAAGTTAAGATTTGAAATTGCCTTTACATCGCTCCAGGCCCACCCTCCTGACAGAGCTTTGCTACTGTGTGCTGTCCCCTGCCGCCTGTCTGCCAACCTAAGCCCAGGATGAAACACTTGGCTGGCAAACACATTCCTTGCCCCGTCGCTGCTATGGGCTGGTCCGGGGCAGATGCCGGGGGCCGCGGGGAAGCGGCTGAGTCCTCCCGGACGCGCTCCGCCTTCCCCAGGTTCCTGCCAGCCTCTGGCGCGGAGCGCGGTCCTGCCTTCCCCCTGCCCTCCCCGCTGGCTCTATCCCTGCCTTCTGCGCGCCTTCAGGCTCGGAGGAAGCATATCCTGAAGGAAGATCCCGTTCCTGGGACTTGGCTGCAGGAAGATCCAGTCTGGGAGAATTTAATCATTCGCTTAGAGAAGACGGAGGCCTGCTTCCCTCTGGCGCTGTCCGCACTCCCAGACGCCACTTTACTTCTCTGAGGAAGTTCTCCAGTGACTCCAGGGCTTCTTAAGGCCGAACGCCACTGGGCTGCATCTTCATCTCCTGTGAAGAGAGGGTTCTGGTGTCTCAGCATGCAGGCTTGTGATGTGAGGGATGCGCAGAAGGTGCTCAGGATTTGAACAGTGAGTACACGGCACGTGAGGAGCAGGAGAGGCTCAGGGTTTGCCTCCTTTCCCCTCTCCTCCCTGTGCATGTCGCCCCCCCCGCCCTCCAAGCGCAGGGAGCCCGCCTGTAGCCGGGTCTCGTGAGCTGTGCCGTCTGCGTGCCGTGGGAGGAGCTGCAGGGAGGCCCCATCCCAGGCACGGCCACGGGCTTTCTTACCTGTGGACTCAGATTTTTGCCGCAGAAAGTGCTGTCTTGGGGTGATGGCTGTCCTCTTAGCCGTGGAGGGAACAGAGTTGATCAGGCCTGTTGGCGGCCTCCCCCGCGTCCTCGTAATGAGGACCCTCATGCCTAACCAGGTCAGCGTCTCTCTGAGTGTCTGGAGTGACAGATGCGGCCTTTGGTGGCTTTAATTCTGGTGCACACGGAGCTCCTGCCTCGGTACTTCCTTCCCGGGGCTGGCCTGCCCGTGAAGCAGACTGCGGCTGTGGTTACTTTCGTGACCAGGCAAAAATCCATCGTGTCTGTGAAAAGCTGCAGAGGTCGCTGAGGCAGACTGAGGACAGTGCACTTCTGTCATTATCCGCTTGACCCCACACCCAACACAAGCCCTCGGCATTGCTAAGTCAGGAAACCCTTGACTGGCAGCTTGGCATCTTTATGACAGTTCAGGGAGCATGCTGCGGTCTCTTGGTGGGCCTTCCTTTCTGTCCAGGTATCAGAGATTTATAAATGCTGGGTCGTATTTGTTGTTAATGTGTTTCCCCGTGTGATAAGAGCATCGTTATCCTGGACTGGAAGTTAAAAGCAGAAGGAAGTAAGACGATTTACTGATACAGATTAGTGACAGGAAAGTGGGTGGATTCCCCCCTCCCTGCACCCCCATGATTGCTATTTAAGGAAAAAAAGAGAGTGGGGATGGTTGGCCCTAATGACTAAAGGAAAGAGTGAAAGAGAAAGAAAATGTTTGCAGACACCCTGCCTCAAGCCCTGTGTTCTGTCTCCATCCCTGTTTGAAGCCCGGAGGACCCTCCTTGAGAGGAAGAGAAGAGACGAGTAAGCAGGCTGGCGTGTTGTCGTTCTCAGGAGGCCTTCCCTGTGGGGTCCCCCTGCAGCTCTCCGCTTTCCGCCCTGAGCTCCGCCCGCCCTGGCCGCTGCACTCTGTTGAGCAAACCAGGCATGGTTGCCTTTGCACAGGTTGTTCCTTCTTCCTGGGATGCTCTTGTGCCAGCGAGCTTCATCGTCAAACCTTTGCTTAAATGCCCCCGTCTGTAAAAGTCCCGGCTAAAACCGTACGTTTGACGTCTCTGTTCCCAGACCTTCGTGACCCGCCGTCCGCCTTTCTCTCCCAGCACCACCCGTCTCTGCCAGCCTGTGCGCTGTGCTCACCCGTGCTGCCCGTCCGCCGTCCCCAGCGCCCCCGCGGCTGCTCCCCCGGGCCCGGCAGGGTCTCCTTGACTCCTTCCATACCCGGCAAACGTAGCCGGCAGAGAGTAGACCCTCGGTGCCTGTCGTGAGTCCTTGGCTTGGGATGTAGTTCTCCCGACTCCAGGTTTCTCCTTTCAGGTCTGGCACGCCCTCCTCCAGTGGCTTCTTCTGTCATCGTTTGCTTTTCTCTACCCAAAAGCCTTTTTTGGAAAGGGCAGCTGAATCAGACCAACTGCTCAGAACAGCTGGAGGCGGGGCTGCTGGCCCACCAAGAGGAGAAGAGGAGTGGATTGGGGGGGTCTCCTCCCAGCTCTCGAGATTGTAGGGTGCTTTCTGGGGAGCAGACTCTCATGAACATCACCTCAGGAACATGGCTTTGGAGACTGTGTCTCTAAGAGGCAGATGGCTTTCCTCAGAGGATTTCAGGGCCTGGTTTAGATTAGTATCAGAGCATGTGGGTAACGGTAGGCCCTGCCTGGTGCCTGGCCAGACCGAAGAGGGTCCCTAGAGCTAGGCACTGGGGGCTGCTTTGCTGGGGTCGCTGGTGGAAGGTCCTTCCTCAGCCCATCCTCACTGTGAGGAGCAGCCAGGTGGGGCCTGCCAGGTTCCACGCGCCCACAGGGAAGGGCTTACCATCAAACGCAGGTTTTTCTTATTGCATCTTGACCCTTCCTGCCTCACCAGTTTATTCTTTCTTTTCTTACTCTCCTCTACATGCACACACTTCAGAAACTATTCCTATCTTGGAGAATTTTCTGTGTGAGGTCAAGGCAGCAGCCGTTCTGAAATTTTCAGACTTCTGTTAACTTCAGCCATCTGGTACACCAGGGGCTGGGGGGGAGGGGCAGAGGTGGGGCTAGGAGATCCAAACCTGGGAAAAAAGACGTCTGAGGGGACGAAAGAGCTAACAGAGCCCAAGTACAAAAATCTATCGCAGTTTATTTAAAGGCCAGTACTGTCCAGGAGAAACGTAGTGTGAACCACGTGTGTCATTTTAAATGTTCTGTAGCCACATTTCGGAGAAGGCAATGGCACCCCACTCCAGTCCTCTTGCCTGGAAATCCCATGGACGGAGGAGCCTGGTAGGCTGCAGTCCATGGGGTCGCGAAGAGTCAGACACGACTGAGCGACTTCACTTTCACTTTTCACTTTCATGCATTGGAGAAGGAAATGGCAACCCACTCCAGTGTTCTTGCCTGGAGAATCCCAGGGACAGCGGAGTCTGGTGGTCTGCTGTCTATGGGGTCGCACAGAGTCGGACACGACTGAAGTAACTTAGCAGCAGCAGTAGCCACATTAAAAAAGAAAAAAGAAACTGGCCAAATGGATTTTAATATCTCTTAACTCCCTGTATCTAAAATATTGACATTTCAGCATGTAACGAATATGAAAGCTGTCGAGGTTGTTTCTGCTCCAGTCTTCTAAGTCTGTTGTGTACCTTGCATCTCCAGTGTTTCCGTGTGCACAGACCACAGTGCAGGGGCCCGGTAGCCACTTGTGACTCCTGTGTTGGATGGTGTACACAGAAGGCTCTTACCCAGAGTGAATCAGCCTGTGTTTCATGTTGTTTTAGCAATTCGTATTTTTGATTTCTCAGCCATAGAAGATTTCAAGCTTTCAATAAGAGAGGGCTGGCGTGGTCAAGGATAGAGTCACTGGATGGAGTAAAGGTTGGAGTCATTCAGTACAAGCTTTCCACGTTTCCCTCCACACCTTATGACCGGTGAAGACCCAGAGTGGTACTCGGTAGAATAATCGGGAATAATCGATACCTTTCCACTCTTGTCCTCAGCTTTATAACCCAGGTCATCACAGAAACACTTGAGCATTTTTGCTGTTTTCTAAGAAGGTGGGGAAATGTGCAAAGTGGGAAAAGTTTAAGAAAGATGCTGTCAAGCGTTACTAAAAAGTGCTCTGGCGTGGGAGACCGGGGAGATTCTTGGGAGGGAGAACTCGCGGCCTCCACAGAGAACCCTCTCCCTGTGTACAGCTCAGGGCCCACGGGGGACTGGGAGGAGCCGGCAAGGGAGTGGGAGGAGCCCGCGGGGGGGTGGGAGGAGCCGGCGAGGGAGTGGGAGGAGCCCGCGGGGGAGTGGGAGGAGCTGGTGAGGGAGTGGGAGGAGCCGGCGAGGGAGTGGGAGGAGCCCGCGGGGGGAATGGGAGGAGCCGGCGAGGGAGTGGGAGGAGCCCGCGCGGGGACTGGGAGGAGCCAGCGTGAGCCGGCGAGGGAGTGGGAGGAGCCCGCGGGGGGAATGGGAGGAGCCGGCGAGGGAGTGGGAGGAGCCCGCGCGGGGACTGGGAGGAGCCCGCGCGGGGACTGGGAGGAGCCCGCGCGGGGACTGGGAGGAGCCAGCGAGGGAGTGGGAGGAGCCCGCGGGGGGAGTGGGAGGAGCCGTCGAGGGACAGGGAGGAGCCAGCGAGGCGTCCTAACCTGCTGTGTTCCTCCTGTGGCCCCGGGGTCCCTGACCCCGTCAGTCCCTTGGGCAGAGCTGTCGCCGGAGCCCCACATGTTGCGGGGACCTCAGGAGTCTGGCTTTTCCCTTCGGAAAGCTTGATGGATGGACTCTGTAGATGCTCGCTGGGGGCTGTGGTACCAGAGCGGAGGGCACAGTCCTCTCTTTGTGAGGCAGGATCAGCGGAAAAGAAACCAAAACCCAAAAAGCAACGACAAAATAATATGTCTGAGTCACACACCCTCTTTGCATTTTTTTCTGCTTTTGTTTCCTGCTAATACAGAGAACATAATAAGTCAGGAGTGGGAAGGTTGCTGTCCTGTGACTGGTGTGTGTTACTTATGTGTAAAACGTTCAGTTCCTTGCTGTCTGGTATTTAATTTTCTTTCTTTATTCGTTTTTTAGGCAGAGGAATCTTGTAAATGCAATGGCTGGAAAAACCCCAATCCTTCGCCCACGCCCCCCAGAGCCGACCTGCAGCAGATCATCGTCAGCCTGACGGAGTCCTGCCGGAGCTGCAGCCATGCCCTCGGTGAGTCCCGCACCTCCGGGAGACCAGCGGTGTCCCCTGAGACTCTGCCCTGCTGGGCTCGGCGGGTTAGCCAGACTTGTACACCTCGCCTCTGAGGAGGCCGCAACACGACCCCTGAACCTCCTGGTGCTGCTGGGAGGCTTCTCGTGGGAGGCGAATCATGCCCCGTGTGCCCTCATTCTTCTTTTTCTTGAATTTATCGCCTGTGCCGGGTCTTCGCTGCGGCTCAGGCTTTTCTTGAGCTGTGGCAAGCAGAGCCTGCTCTCTGATCGCGGTTCGAGAGGGCTTCCCATCTGGCGGCTCCTCTGGACGGGCTTCAGCTGTTGGGCTCAGGAGTTGTGACACTCGGGCTTAGCCCATCTGGCGCGCGGCATCTTCTGGGAGCGCGGCATCTTCTGGGATCCGGGCTCGCACTGTGTGTCCTGCGAGCGGATTCTTGGCATTCTCCACAGCCGCTTTCATCCCTTTTTGTCTCCGCTCACTTTTCCCAAGAGCTGGGCTGACCGCTGACGGGGGCGGGGCAGGGGATTGCCAAATGGGACAAAACGTGGCCGCTGAACTAGTTAGGATAATACGTAGCATGTCCTGATTCACTCTGATTTTTTTTTTTTTAATTCTTTTCTGATTCCCTGAATTTTCTGGGAGTGCTTCATTTTATCTTCATATTCTTTAATTTCCTGGGTCTGCTATCTCTTTTCTTCCTTGGAATTGTGTTTGGTAAATATTTACTTGTCTCTTCCCTTTCAACGTTCTTATCTGTCCCTGCAAGCTAATCACTGTCAGCCTAGCCAGACTCTGCCGAGTTAGTTACCAGGACTGTGGTAATATAGTCTGTGTCCTGATACTAGTTTTAGGACAAACATTTTCTTTTTAAATTATATTCTGTCTGAGTGGATAAAGGTTACTGAGTAGTTTTCCCTAGATATTCAAATTCACAAGGGATCCTGGACTGTTGTCCATACTTTTCTGCCTTCAGTCATCCGGTCTCCCGAAGAATGGCGCCCCGGCCACACAGCCTAATATACTTTTATCTTTTCCACCTGCCCCCTTATGAGGGGTGGGTGCTCTTAGCCATCATCTTTCTCTCAAGCTTCCCGCTCATCTCAGATGGAGCATCAGCCTTCGTTAGCCAGCAGTTAGGTCTAGTTTGAAGCGTGATTGTGTGTTCAGCTAGAGAGGGTTTCAGTCTGTATAGAACAAAGTAGGAAATAGTGCGATCTCCTCAGGAAGTTACCACACCAGAGTGACCTGAGGAAAGGAACTGGAGACACTCAGTTACCACACCAGAGTGACCTGAGGAAAGGAACTGGAGACACTCAGTCTCATGGGAGGTGTAAATGCACCTACAGTCACATCACCGTGTTGATTTAACTGGCGTCTCTTCTGGCTCTTGAAGCAGCCAGTGCAAAGCAAAGAGGCCAAGAGTCACAGGACCGTCTTTGCTTGTAACTCACCTTTTCCACAGTCATCCCTGAGTGATGCCCTTTAGAATTGCCTCAGGGAATGTGACACAATAGAGCTCCTCAAACACTGGACTTGAACTGGACTTGGTATTGATTGGGAAATCCTATTATCCTTCACCAATTAACATTTAAAAACAGAGTCTTCTTTCTTATTTAGCTGAGCAGATTGTCTTTTCCGAGCACACAGGAATGCCCAAAGGCAGAAACAGCCTTTCTCAAAGAAAAGCTGACTTTGTTCTCTTTTATATTTCTTAACAAGCTGTGAAAACAAATACCCGTACTGTACTATACATAATTGAGAATGGGAAAAAGGGTACACATCCTTTTTAACCTGACAAACCCATGCCAGAAAGTGAACCTAACTGTAAATTGGATGTGCCTTCAGATTAAAAGGGCAGCTATTAGAGCCGTATTCATGATACTGAAAAACTAAAACAACCTAAATATCCCAATGAAAGAGGTCCTTGGTTGAATTATGAAATTCACTGTTCAGTTCAGTTGCTCAGTTGTGTCTGACTCTTTGCGACCCCATGAATTGCAGCACCCCAGGCCTCCCTGTCCATCACCAACTCCCGGAGTTCCCTCAAACTCACGTCCATCGAGTCAGTGATGCCATCCAACCATCTCATCCTCTGTCGTCCCCTTCTCCTCCTGCCCCCAATCCCTCCCAGCATCAGAGTCTTTTCCAATGAGTCAACTCTTCGCATGAGGTGGCCAAAGTACTGGAGTTTCAGCTTTAGCATCATTCCTTCCAAAGAAATCCCAGGGCTGATCTCCTTCAGAATGGACTGGTTGGATCTCCTTGCAGTCCAAGAGACTCTCAAGAGTCTTCTCCAACACCACAGTTCAAAAGCATCAATTCTTCGGCGCTCAGCTTTCTTCACAGTCCAACTCTCACATCCATAGATGACCACTGGAAAAACCATAGCCTTGACGGACCTTTGTTGGCAAAGTAATGTCTCTGCTTTTGAATATGCTATCTATGTTGGCCATAACTTTCCTTCCAAGGAGTAAGCATCTTTTAATTTCATGGCTGCAATCACCATCTGCAGTGATTTTGGAGCCCCAAAAAATAAAGTCTGATTGTGGCTATTAACAAAAGATGTATTTTCCAACATGCAAAGACATTCTTAACATATAGTTAATGAAAAAAGCAGGCTAGAAAGCAGCTTATTTGAAGGTTTTATGATTTTGGACAAAATGGCAAGATCCACCAGCCTAAGTTAAAATCCCAGCTCAACAACCAGTAGCTGTAAGCTGGGACATATTATTTAATTTGCCTGGATCTCTAGTTTTTCAGTTCTGAAATGGAGTCAGTGGTAGTATTTACCTCATGGGCGTGTTTGAGGAGTAAATGAATTAACTCCAATCAAAATTTTAGCACAGTCCCTGGCGGAAAATTCGTTATTCCTCTTGTTGGAGTTCTTTACTTCAAACAATGGATGGGAACTCTGTCCAGCTTAAAGGAGAAAACCGTGTTTGTAAGAAGGGTACTGGTTGCTTTCACAAGCTGGAGACAGAGAAATTAGGAGTCAGTCGGGTCCTGGGATCCCAGCTGCAGGAATTCAAAGTCCTCTGTCCAGGACCCTGGATGATTCCCATCCACTACCTGGAGAAGTCTCTTGAGAGTCCCTTGAACTGCAGGGAGATCACACTGGTCAAGTCTAAAGGAAATCAGCTCTAAATATTCATTGGAAGGACTGATGCTGATGCTTCAGTGGTTTGGCCACTTGATGCAAAGAGCCCACTCATCGGGAAAGACCCTGATGCTGGGAAAGACTGAAGGCCAAAGGAGAGGGCAGCAGAGGATGAGATGGTTGGATGGCATCACCGACTCGGCGGAGAGGAATCTGAGCGAACTCCAGGAGGTAGTGTAGGACAGGAGCTGGGTGTGCTGCAGTCCCTGGGGTTGCAAAGAGTGGGACACACTCAGGGACTGAACAACAGCCACTGCCCTGCCCTGGTTGGGGATTTAAGTCTTCAGAGGAGGGGCTGTGTCATACAAGTATCCGTTACTTGCCCGGCCCAGAGTTTGACCCTCCCACTGAGAACCACCTGGAAGGCGGCGCTTCCCGAAGCGGGGGGAGGCCCCCGCCTGGAGAGCAGCCCTGCACATCGCCTATGATCAGGCCGGAGGCCGTGATACACGTTTCAGTAAACAGACTGGATTGTCCAGAGGGTGTATGTTGAGTTGCTGCTGACAGTGGTTTTCTGAGGGCGTTGGGGTTGTGGGCATTTAAAAAATATTTTCCCTCTTTCCTTCCTTCTGCTCCGCATTCGGTCACTTCCTTAAAATTGAAACGTCTGCACATGTTCAAGTGCTCTTGGGATTATCACCAGAATGCCGGAGTCTGTTTATTTGTCCTGGTGTCAGGGCTCTGACACTAGGAAGCTTCCTCTTTTAGAAAGAGGACTATGCCCCCCTCCCTCCTCCCTCCTTTTTTTAAAAAAACTTATTATTGTGGAAACTTTCATGTATACGTAAAGGAAGGAAGGATCATTTAATATAATAAAGAGCCTTGTATCCGTCACCCAGCTTTAACAATGATTAACATGTGACAGTTTCCCTCTCTCCCTTTTTTGGGCCAGAGTGTTTTCTTTTAAGCAAGGCATCTTTTCTGATTCCTGCAGATTGCTTCTTTTTCTTTATGATTTCTTTGTCTTTGGCGGTGCTGGGTCTTCATCGCTGTGTGCGGGCTCTCTAGTTGTGCTGAGCGGGGCTGGCCTGCAGAGTGTGGGCTTGCTACTGTGGAGCCTCTCCTGTTGCAGAGCGTGGGCTCTAGGCTCACGGGCTGCAGTGGTTGCTGCTGCATGCAGGATCTTCCCAGGCCAGGGATCGAACCCGGCTCCCCTGCATTGGCAGGTGGGTTTTTGTCCACCCCGATTACTTCTTAAGTATTAACAACAGTGTAGAGGGTCAGGGTGTCATGGAAGCTTGAATTTTCAAAACCTTTCCATCTGTGTGCACCGTGCTGTTTTCACAGTCACTATTCTGAGCCTGGGGAATTTGGATCCTACAATACGTGTAATGTTCTCAGACTTGTCAAAACAAAGCATCCAGGCCTACCGATTGATAGGGTCTGCTCTGTTGATCTGCTGTTGGGTGTCCTTTGGTTCAGCCAGACACGCTCTTTTGACATTGAGCTCTGGTTTCACACGGTCTCTTGACAGTGACTTGCACCCCGGGCATCCTTGGCCTGCCTTAATTTGATACTCTCTGTGTCTCCTGGGTGTAAATCGCAGGGCCCACAGTCTGATTACACAGAACGTTTGATTGGGAGTTAGAAGCGACTCTAGGCCTGGCTGGGCAGGTTACCTGCCCCCTAACCACTTTGCTGTTTAGAATCTTCACCACAGAATGGAGCTTGCTACATTTGTCTAATGAGCATTTGAATTGTAGCTGCTCCAAATTGAGATGAGCTGTAGGTGTGAAATCCAGGCCAAATGTTGAAGGTTTTGTATGAGAAAAAGTGAGATATTTCATTAATTTTGATTACATGGTGAAATGATATTTTGGATATATTCGGTTAATAAAATGTATAAAGATTCTTCAAATTAATCTCACCTGTTTCTTTTTTCTTTAATGTTGCTACTGGAAAACTTAAAATCATGTGTGTCAGCATTGTATTTCTGTTGGATGGCGTAGGCCCAGAACATTCTACTCCATTCTCTGAAGTTATTTGATATTTGGGATTGTTATAATTACATCCAAAGTTTGACAAAGGGGCCTAACAGAGCACTTCGTTTGGCCCAACACATTTCCTTACTTTAGTATTAATCAGAATTTCTTATTTTGGGACTGCTTGTTTAAGTGGCAGCCTCCCTCTATGACCAGGACACGAGGAAACACCCATTGTGATCACAACACAACTGGGATTTTTGTTGTCTTTTAGAGTCTGTTGTTGTGAACTGTGCTGAGACATACTGCTTATTAAATTTGAGTAGTGATAATGTTTTACAGGTTTATGGAGATTTCTTATTGTTTTGTTTTTTAATTTATTTATCTTTGGCTGAGCTGAGTCTTCCTTGCCGTGTGGGCCTTTTTCCAGTTCCCGAGCGGGGGCTCCTCTCCGGCTGTGACGCTCAGGCCTCGCACTGGGGTGGCGTCTCCTGTTGCCGAGCGCCATCTCTGGAGCAGGGCTCAGTAGTTGCGGCTCCTGAGCTCAGTCACCCTGCGGTATGTGCGGTCCTCCCAGACCAGGACTGAAGACCACGGCGCCATCAGGGAAGCCCCTGATTGTTCTGTTAATGCCATCAGATTTTCCTGATACACACATGTATTTAAACATCAAAAAAGTGGAAATTGGTGTTTATTCGACCTGGGTTCGATCCCTGGGAAGATCCCCTGGAGAAGGGAAGGGCTGCCCACTCCAGTATTCTGGCCTGGAGAATTCCATGGACCGTGTAGTCCATGGGGTTGCAAAGAGTCGGACACGACTGAGTGACTTCCATTTTCACTTGTGGTTATCTCTGCTTACCTGCTTGTTTACAGTAGAAACTTTCCAAGCAAAGTAAAGACCAGCATTAACAGTTACACCAGACTTGTTTCTTGAGCAGCGTAGCTTACCACCTGCGTTTTTCTAATGGACTGTTGAAGCTGATCTGGCGTTTGTACCCCAACATCAAATTAAATCTCGGAAACTTTTGGAGATTTGGAGATTTTGGAAATTTTGGAAAGAGTTTTGGGTGAAGTAGCAGAGAATAGCTTTATTGATTTGTCAGGCAAAAGGGGACACAGCAGGCTAATGCCCTAAAAACTGTGTGTTTCCACCTGGCAGGTAGCGCGAAGTTTTACAGTAATGGTTCAGAGGGAGCCATCAGCTGGAGGACCTTCTTCCGGTTGGTTGGTGGCGAGGTCATCGGGAGTTGGCATCAAAAGCCTTGTTCCAGCTGCTCTGGGGTCTGCATGCTTACGGGCAGCAAACACCTAACTTCTCCCACGTGGTGGGGGTTTCATAGCTGAAAGCTGCTCAGAGTCACTGCTGTGTACCGCGTGAGGGGTCCCGGGACCCTGCCTCCAGGCCGCCTTCTTTCTGACTGCTCCTCCCTTGCCTCGCATCCCCTCCCTTCCCTGACTAGCAGCTGTTTGAACCTGCTGTTTGGAATTTCTGGAAGGTCATAGAGGAGGAATGAAACCTGTTCCTGTAAGCAAGAGATGGGGACACGGGAAGGCTCTCCTGCCCGGGAGCCTCACAGGGTCCTGCCTGGAATCACAGGGGACCAAGCCCTCCTCTGTGTTCCCACCACATCGCGAGCCCCACACCACCTGGTACCCCGGGCCTTGTGTACACGTGTCCCTGGCAGATGCCACGTGACTGACATGTGGGGCCCAGCCAGACACAGACACAGCCACCTGGATCAAGTCTGCTTATTCCTCTCGGGAAGGGGCCCCTGTTTTTCTGTACGCTTTCTCCATGGCCTCAGAGTTGTCGGGAGCTGTGAGTCTGTGGCAGGATTCAGGGATAAAGCTGGTAGCATTTTGTGCTCACTTGGTATATCATTACTTTCCCAGCACCCTGAGGTCCTGAAGTCCTGGGATTGCTTTGAGCCCCCGGGGTCCTGAAGTCCTGGGGGATTGCTCTGAGCCCCAGGGTCCTGAAGTCCTGGGATTGCTCTGAGCGCCTGGGGTCCTGAAGTCCTGGGGGATCTCTCTGAGCCCCCGGGGTCCTGAAGTCCTGGGGGATTGCTCTGAGCGCCCCTCTCACCAGCTGGTCCTGTGCTCACACCTGCTGCAGCACCGGGAGCTGAGTCTCTTCTTGCACACCTGGCTTCCCACACAGGCGTGTGTGTGCGTGGTCAGTCGTGTCCTCGCAGTCAAATCCGGGCATGCTCTTCTGCTTCAGCCCACTGGGCGCCTATTCCTCTCAGGACGGAGCCCCCTGGGCTGAGTGTGTGAGGGTAAGGTGCCTGCCGGCCCGTCCTCCCCTCTGCCTTGCATGTGGAGGCGCACAGCGCTGGCCTTGACCTTCCGTCCTTCCCCGCAGGGGAGCCTGACTCGCCTCTGCGTCCTGGCTAACCCAGCCCTTGGTACAGAGAATCCAGACCTCCCTGTAGCTGCACTGCAGCAGTGCTCACCTCATTTAACTGTGGTCCTCTAACCATTGTTGCTTTTCTATGCTGGATGGACATGAAGGCAAAACAAGACCAGGAGCTGACTGTGGCTCGGATCATGAACTCCTTATTGTCAAATTCAGACTGAAATTGAAGAAAGTGGAGAAAACCACTAGACCATTCAGGTATGACCTAAATCAAATCCCTTACAATTATACAGTGGAAGTGAGAAATAGATTTAAGGGACTAGATCTGATAGAGTGCCTGAAGAACTATGGATGGAGGTTCATGACATTGTACAGGAGACAGGAATCAAGACCATCCCCAAGAAAAAGAAATGCGAAAAAGCAAAATGGTTGTCTGAGGAGGCCTTACAAATAGCTGAGAAAAGAAGAGAAGCTAAAGGCAAAGGAGAAAAGGAAAGATATTCCCATTTAAATGCAGAGTTCCAAAGAATAGCAAGGAGAGATAAGAAAGACTTCCTCAGCAATCAATGGAAAGAAATAGAGGAAAACAACAGACTGGGAAAGACTAGAGATCTCTTCAAGAAAATTAGAGATACCAAGGGAACATTTCATGCAAAGATGGGCTCCATAAAGGACAGAAATGGTAGGGACCTAACAGAAGCAGAAGATATTAAGAAGAAATGGCAAGAACACACAGAAGAACTGTACAAAAAAGATCTTCACGACCCAGATAATCACGATGATGTGATCACTCACCTAGAGCCAGACATCCTGGAATGCGAAATCAAGTGGGCCTTAGGAAGCATCACTACGAACAAAGCTAGTGGAGGTGATGGAATTCCAGTTGAGCTATTTCAAATCCTGAAAGATGATGCTGTGAAAGTGCTGCACTCAATATTTCAGCAAATTTGGAAAACTCAGCAGTGGCCACAGGACTGGAAAAGGTCAGTTTTCATTCCAATCCCAAAGCAAGGCAATGCCAAAGAATGCTCAAACTACCGCACAATTGCACTCATCTCACACGCTAGTAAAGTAGTGCTCAAAATTCTCCAAGCCAGGCTTCAGCAATACGTGCCCTTGAACTTCCAGACATTCAAGCTGGTTTTAGAAAAGGCAGAGGAGCCAGAGATCAAATTGCCAACATCAGTTGGATCATCGAAAAAGCAAGAGAGTTCCAAAAAAACATCAGTTTCTGCTTTGTTGACTATGCCAAAGCCTTTGACTGTGTGGATCACAATAAACTGTGGAAAATTCTGAAGGAGATGGGAATACCAGACCACCTGACCTGCCTCTTGAGAAACCTGTATGCAGGTCAGGAAGCAACAGTTAGAAATGGACATGGAACAACAGACTGGTTCCAAATAGGAAAAGGAGTACGTCAAGGCTGTATATTGTCACCCTGCTTATTTAACTTATATGCAGAGTACATCATGAGAAACGCTGGGCTGGAGGAAGCACAAGCTGGAATCAAGATTGCTGGGAGAAATCGCAATAACTTCATATATGCAGATGACACCACCCTTATGGCAGCAAGTGAAGAGGAACTAAAGAGCCTCTTGATGAAAGTGAAAGAAGAGAGTGAAAAAGTTGGCTTAAAGGTCAACATTCAGAATACTAAGATCATGGCATCCTGTCCCATCACTTCGTGGCAAATAGATGGGAAACAGTGGCTGAGTTTATTTTTCTGGGCTCCAAAATCACTGCAGATGGTGATTGCAGCCATGAAATTAAAAGATGCTTACTCCTTGGAAGGAAAGTTATGACTAACCTAGATAGCATATTCAAAAGCAGAGACATTACTTTGCCAACAAAGGTCTGTCTCGTCAAGGCAATGGTTTTTCCAGTGGTCATGTATGGATGGGAGAGTTGGACTATAAAGAAAGCTGAGTGCCAAAGAATTGATGCTTTTGAACTGTGGTGTTGGAGAAGACTCTTGAGAGTCCCTTGGACTGGGAGGAGATCCAACCAGCCCATCCTAAAGGAGATCGGTCCTGGGTGTTCATTGGAAGGACTGATGTTGAAGCTGAAACTCCAATACTTTGGCCACCTGATGTGAAGAGCTGACTCATTTGAAAAGACGCTGATGCTGGGAAGGATTGAGGGCAAGAGGAGAAGGGGACGACAAAGGCTGAGATGGTTGGATGGCATCACTGACTCGATGGACATGGGTTTGGGTGGACTCTGGGAGTTGGTGATGGACAGGGAGGCCTGGCATCCTGCGGTTCATGGGGTTGCAAAGAGTTGGAAACGACTGAGCAACTGAACTCAACTCAACTGACATGAAGGGGATTGAGTTTTTCCCTAGTTCCTGGTATGTTTAGTTCCTTGGGTATCACTGGATTTTTGCTAAAATATCCATTGCATTCACGGCCACTAAAAAGATGGCTGGTGGCGTTTATTCACAGAAGGGTTTTTATGGTTCATGATCGGTACCTGATCTATGCCGAGTGGTAGCTGCTAGCCATGTGTGACTGATGACCAGACTTGAAAGGTGGCTGTTCCAGTTGAAATGTGCTGCCCGTGGAGAATGCGAACCAGTCTTGAAGACTTAATATGAGAAAAGAATTTAAAATATTTTAATATTGAGTATGCATTGAGATAATTTGGTGTCCCCATGGACGGAAGAGCCTGGTAGGCTGCAGTCCATGGGGTCGCTAAGAGTCGGATAGGACTGAGCGACTTTACTTTCACTTTTCACTTTCATGCATTGGAGAAGGAAATGGCAACCCACTCTAGTGTTCTTGCCTGGAGAATCCCAGGGACGGCAGAGCCTGGTGGGCTGCCATCTGTGGGGTGGCACAGAGTGGGACATGGCTGAAGCGACTTAGCAGCAGCAGCAGGTTAGATACAGTGTATTACAATTGACTTCACCTGTTTCTTTTTACCTTTGTAAAAGTGGTTCCTAGGGGCTTCCTTGGTGCTCCAGAGGTTGGCCTGCCTGCTTGCACTGCAGGGGGCAGAAGTTCAGCCCCTGGTCGGGGAGCAAAGATCCTGCAAACTGTGCGGTTTGGCCAGATAGTTTTAATTAACATGTTCTTTGAACACCTATTAGAAAATGTTAACGTGGTTGCTAGAATATTTAAATGTGGTTAAATGTGGTTCTTGGGTTCCCCGGTGGTTCAGCTGGTAAAGAATCCATCTGCAATGCAGGAGATGTGGATTCGGTCCCTGGGTCAGGAAAATCCCTTAGAGCAGAGAATGGCAAGCCACTCCAGTATGCTTCCCTGGAGAATTCCATGGGCAGAGGAGCCTGACAGGCTCCAGTCCATGGGGTCGCAATGCCTGACACACACACACACACACCCACCCACCGACATGGTTCACATATTCCTTTGGATTGAGCTCTCTAGAGGGTTCTTACTCTTAAATGACCCTTTTTCTCCATTCCAGATGTGAGGTTACTGAAGATGAAACCACTTTTATTTTTTAAATTCTTTCATTAAAATTTTTTTTTTTACTGAAGTATTTGACTATGAAGGCTTACCACGTTGTGCTAGTTTAGGTGTACAGCAGAGTGATTCAGTTGTCCCTCTACCTGCCTACCCATCTATCCATCCATCTCTATAGTGTTGCGGATTCTTTTCTGTTACAGGAAATTACTTTTAAATTAGGAGACTTTTGCGTGTGGTCGGAAGCTGTCATTGAAGGACTTCATTTGATCTCTTCTAGCCTTGACCTCAGATTTCCAGGAACCGAATACGTATTTGAGCAGCTTGCGCATCCCCCAGATGCCGTGCCGCTTGCTTTCTGTCCAGTCCAGTCCAGAGGAACGAGCCGTGCTCTGGCCCCGCCACAGGGCCTGAGAACCGGGCTGCCCCGAGAGGAGGAGGTGCTTACTGGGGGCCAGGGCTGGAGGCGCGAAGGTCACGGCCCGTTCGGCGAGGCGCGGCGCTGGGGTCCCTAGCGGGTGGCTGTGGCCCCCTGGCGTCTGCGTTCTGACCTACTGCACCGTGACCACCGCCCCGCCGGGGAGACGCACGGTGGTCAGCCTGCCGCCCTGGATGCGCCTCTCGCCCTTCGCGTGGTGGACGCTGCAGGGACACCACTGCTGGAAGTGAGCCTGCCCCAAGTTGGGGGTTGGTCCTTCTTGGGTAATTATGTGGATGCTTTGTGCCAGGATCTCGGACGACGGTTTGAAATGAAAGCAGGGTCCTTTAGGTTTGACTATCAAATTCCAGGTGGAAGAAAGATTTTTCGGACGACAGTTTGAAATGAAAGCAGGGTCCTTTAGGTTTGACTATCAAATTCCAGGTGGAAGAAAGATTTTTTTAAAAAAAACTTTTCTTTGGAAATGTTTTCAAGCTTACAGAAAAGTGGTGAGAATAGTAACAAGGAACATCCCATGTATCTTTTGCCCAGATGTACCTGTTGGTAACATTTTGCCCTCTTTGCTTTGTCCTGTACTCTCACATGTGTGTGCACACGCCCACACTCACATATCACACGTGAGTCTGTGTGTGTATGTGTCTATTTGTATGTATTATACTTTTTCTGGATCATGTGAGAATAAGATGCATTTATATCATGGCTTTTTCCTCTTAAAATACTTAAGTATATATTTTCTAAAAATCAGGATATTCTTTCTTATAAAAAGTTTTTTGTTACTTTTTTGCCTGTGCTGCACAGCTTGCAGGATCCTCATTGCCCAGCCGCCGCTGCCCCCCCACCCCCCACCCCCTGCCACAACCTCTGGACTGCCAGGGGATTCCCATATATTCTTTTACATAACCTCAGTTTAGTTACCAACTTCAGTAAATATTAGCATTGATGTAATACTTCATCTAGTGCTTGCTTGTGTTCCAATTTTAGAGTTGACCCAAAAATGTCTTTTAGAGCGTTTTTTCCTCTCCATTAAGCACCCAGCAGGCTAGGATCACATCTGTATGTAGTTGTCACGTGAAAATCAGACAGTGAGTCTCCTCTCCTCAGCACTTGCAGAAGCTTCTGACAGCAGATGCACAGGCTTTTCTACTCAGCTCTCCAGCAAACCCCGACGTTTGGCGTCCGGCAACTTAATTCCAGCACTACTTGCCTGTGATTAGCGCAGACCCCACAGGGGCCGGGGTCTGCACCCCCTTCAGATGCTGATCCCAAATTCAGGTCATCACCCGTCTTTCCCACTGGCCAGCTGTAAACTGGAGGTTCCTACTCCTGGGCTTTGATAACTTTGCGTAGTGGCTCACAGAACTCAGGAAAGCAGTCACTAGATTTCTGGTTTTTTCATAAAAGGATACAAGTCAGGAACAGCGGTGGAGGAGAAGCCTGGAGCAGAGTGGGGTGCACAGAGCACCTCCACATATCCAAGCGGGCCGCCTCCCAGCACCTCTCGGCTTCCCCTCCCGGAGCCCCTCAGTTCAGGGTTTGACGGAGGCCTCTTAGGCATGGTGGTCAGAGCATTGGCCGGTAGTGATTAGCTCAGCCTCCAGGCCCTCTCCCCTCCCGAGGTGGGGGTTCCAACCCTCTCCTCTCTGTGTGCTTCCCCTGCCCGCAGTCCCCATCCTTGGGGCTTTGCAAAAGCCACTCATGGAAACGCAGGTGTGGCTGGAATGGTCTTTATGAACAACAACAGACACTCCTTTCGCTTTATTGTTGCCATCATTTGTGCAATTCCAGGAGTTTTCGGAGCACTTTGCGAAGAAGACCAAACGTGTGTTTCTTGTTACAAGTCACAGTGTCAGTGCACGCCTCTCCCGTCTGCTCTGATGTGGACCAGCTCCTCCTCCCACCACCCTCCCTCTTTTTGTCTTTTATGATACTGATGTTTTGGTAGAGCAATGTTTTCAATTTTAAGACTAAACCTGTTAAAAGCTGGGAGAAAATACATTTTTTTCATCTTTTGATTCTACGGGAAACACCTTTGCAAGCAAGACCTTGAAGAAATGCCAGACATAGATTTGACTTTCTGAAAAATGTAAAATTCCTACATAATCAAACCACAAACCAACACACAAAAACCCCAACGAATCTGGGAGGACAGACAGAAAAAGACCCCCATCCTAGAAAAGCAGGCAGAGGACCTGAATAGGTAGCAAGCAAAAGAACAAACCCGAGTGGCCAGGAACACGGAAACGATTCCAGGGGCGTTCCCGTGAGTGCAGATCACAGCGGTGGGGGACTTTGGTTTTCAAAAGGCTGGTCGTGAGCAGAGTCTCCACTGTTAGCCAGTGTGGGGAGGGCTCTGTCTCAGCGCTCATGTGGTGGACTGGCACGGACTTTACTGGGAAGACAAATTAGGGAACATATATCAAAACTTTGAATAGCACTGACTCTGTTATGAGTTCTGTGGCTGAATTAACTGTTGTAGATTTGTGCGTTGTAGTATAGAGGCGTATCTCTTCAAGAAAATACACTTTTGGCTCATTGAAGTGAACTGATTTGCATCAAAAGGTTTCTTTGGAAAAGACTGAGTTTTTTTCCTTCAGTAGTGAGTGAGTCCTTGGTTAAATATGAGTTCAGTAAGTAGTTTAGCTTTTCAGTTAGAGTGAAGTGTATCTGGGTTTTGCATGATGTGCGGTTGACTTTGGGCACCTTGGTGAATCTGTTTAATTCGCTTGTGCATGCTTTTGTGCTCAGTCGCTTCAGTCGTGTCTGACTCTTTACAACCCCATGGACTGTGGCCCGCCAGGCTCCTCTGTCCATGGGATTGTCCAGGCAAGAACACTGGAGTGGGTAGCCATGCCCTCCTCCAGGGGATCTTCCTGACCCAGGGATCATGCTATGTAATGTCTCTTGCAATGATGGGTGAGTTCTTCACCACTAATTCTGGGAAGCCCCTAATCCTGCCCATCAGCCCCCGAGGAGCCATCTCTGGACTCAGTAGACATGGGTCTGATGGGGATGGTCTCCCTCCCTCCCATGGCGACAGAGCAGTCTGGGGGAAGCCTCGAGGTCCCCGTGATCAGAGGTGGGAGTGGGGAAGAGTGTTGGGGGTGCCCAGCTGTGTCTGGTGCGGGCACTGTGCCAGGGAAGGGCGTGAGGCAGTAAGAGCCAGGCTCCTTGGCCGGAGGGGCCGCCGTTCTGAGGGTGACCTCAAGGACTGTAAGTCCGAGGTCAAGTGTGTGGGGACGGTGGTGGTGCCCGGGTTGTTGGGGTGGGAGGTGATGAGGGGTGCGGGGATGATTGGGTTGGCGTGGGGTGTGGATTTGGTGAGAGAGAAAGCTAAGTGTAGGGTGTTCAGAGATCACAAGGAGCATTGGTGAGAGGGGCCCGTAGCTGGAGAGCCTGAGAACGTTACCAGGTCCGAGTGCGCCCTGCGCGCTGCACAGTCGGCCAGTGAGCCCCAGAGATGAGGCCTTGAGGCGAGGACTCCTTTTATTAGGCAAGTTGGCTGACCTAGAGAAGAGCAGACTAGTGTCTTAAAATACCCATTTATGGATTTTGATGGATATGGATCCATATAAATTTATGGATCAGAAACGGCGGGGTAAGGAAACACAGTACAGAGACCATTTAATTCTGGCAAGCCCCAGGCAGAAGGATGCGCTCGCTTCTTTAGGGTCATACACAGGTGGGCAGGTTCAGGGTACCTCCCTGGGAGCGAAACTGGAGCTCTTTAGTTTAAGAGAGGCAGTGGGGCAGGGGGTCATTCACAGGTGGGCAGGCTCACAGTACCTCCCTGGGAGCGAAACTGGAGCTCTTTAGTTTAAGAGAGGCAGAGGGGCAGGGTTCTCTGAGGCAGGCCATTATGTACGATTATAACAACAAAGACAGGAGTTCAGGTCTTAGCCTGGAGTCAAAATTAACCCTCCAGGCTACTAAGTACTGATGCCATGTGGTAGGCTGTCCGCTTTCTCACCGTGGGGAAGCGTCTCTTTCTTGGCAGCTTGTCCAGAGCAGCTTTTTTTCTTCTCTGGTGGGTGGTCTACTCCCCCTGTTTTCATCTGATCTCCCCCCTCCACCTCAACCAATTATTCATTCTAGAAATTTAGCCCTTTCCGTGCACTCCATGTAGCCCCACCCCCGACCTGCCCCTCCCTTCTTTCCGGAGGAGAATCCCCACGGTCTTCGGCTGTAAGAGTCGCCCTGGGTCCAGCAGAGCCTCGCCCTCCTCCCTCTGGGAACCTGCTGTTGTGTTTCCAAGTTTCTGCATCACCAGCTCTGGTTCTCTGTACCCGGGGTCACACAGAGCTTGAAGGAGAGATGACGGATTCCCTTCTGGGCAGAGTCAGAAGCAGGTAGACCTCCTCAGGTCTCCTGTCTTAAGCATTTAAATTTCCATCTAAAAAAAAAATAAATAAATAAATTTCCATCTAGCCTGCTCTTCACCATGTGCAGGAGGCGGTGCTAGTGGTGAAGAACCCGCCTGTCAGCAGGAGACTTGGGGTGCAGGTTCGATCCCTGGGTCGGGAAGATCCCCTGGAGGAGGGCAGGGCAACTCACTCCATATTCTTGCCTGGAGAATCCATGGACTGAGGAGCCTGGTGGGCTACAATCCATAGGGTCGCAAAGAGTCGGACACAACTGAAGCAACTCAGTGTGCCCTTGAAAAAGGCAAGGAAAGGCCCACCTCTGCTCTCCACAGTTGAGACTTTCTTTAGAAGTCATCTCAAGCACTTCTAGGTCCAAGGATTTTCAGCCAGCACACCAAGAGCTCTGCCTCAAAGGATCGCTCTTGCAGGGCCTCTGTCTGTCAGCAAGTGTAGTGACGGTTCCTGGAGACAGACTGAGAGCTGGGCCGCCTCCCGGAGGTGCTCCTGGTGGGTTCTCGGTAGGCTTACCTCCGGAGACCCTCACGGCCCCCAGAGACCCTCGCGACCCCGAGACACCCTTGCGACCTCCAGAGACCCTCGCGACCCTGAGACACCCTTGTGACCTCCACCCTCGCGACCTCCAGAGACCCTCGCGGCCCCCAGAGACCCTCGTGGCCCCGAGAGACCCTGGCGACCTCCAGAGACCCTCGCGGCCCCAAGAGACCCTCGCGACCCCCAGAGACCCTCGCGACGCCGAGACACCCTCGCGACCTCCAGAGACCCTTGTGGCCCCGAGAGACCCTCACGACCTCAAGAGACCCTTATGGTCTTGGAGACCTCGAGAGACCCTTACGAGTGAGGAGGACATGAAGCGAATCAGCTAATCATCCAAAAAGCACATGTGTTCGTGCTTCAGGATTGGAGTCAGAGCTGCTTTGCCTTCAGACCGTGTCTCTGCCTTGCGGGCTGACACTGGAGGAGACAGCGTTCAGTCTCAGCCTGTTTTCTCAACCGTAGAACAGGGTTACTCAGACCTACCTCATGTGATGCTTTGAGGATAAAATGTGTTCACCTCGAAAAGTGGACTGGATTTGGGTAGAAGAGAGGACCGGGGCATGGGAGGGGGGCGATATGGATAGTTCACCTAACGATAATGAGGCCACAGAAGGAGGCAGGGAAGGCGGTTTGGGGCGCGACCTTGGAGGATGCTGACTCTTGAACGCAAACTGGCCTCAGGGTTTCGCTGTAGAGACTGAGCTTCCAGTGTGTCTCAGGGCTGAGGAGAAAGGCTTCATTCAGATTTTACTGATATTTTTTCGGTTTTTACTGAGATGTGATGTTCTTGGCCACCAGAACTGTTCGCAGGACTTAGATCTAAATGCTTAGGGAGTTTCGTTTCTGTATCCCCTGAATCCACAGTCCTCAGATCCTAGATCCAGGCTCCACGGCCACAGGGCCCTCTTGGCCTGACGGGAGTTGGCTTCTATAGGGACATAGCAGAATTTAACGTAAGTCAGTTTTGTGAGCAGACTTCAGTCTTGTAGCAGTTCAGAAAGTTCCTCTATTTACAATGCAATCTGATGTATTGGTATTCCAGAAGGTTCCTGGGAGAGAATGTTCCAGACTGGGACTTCCCTGGCAGTCTGGTGGCTAAGACTCCATGCTTCCAGTGCAAGGGGCATGGGTTTGGCCCCTGGGTGGGGACTGGACCCCACAGGCGGAGAAGCCTGGCTGTAAGGAAGGGGTGAGCTGTGCTGACTCCCACTGTGCTCCTTTCTGTCCACAGCTGCTCACGTGTCGCATCTGGAGAACGTGTCGGAGGAGGAGATGAACAGACTGCTGGGCATCGTGCTGGATGTGGAGTATCTCTTTACCTGCGTCCACAGGGAAGAAGATGCCGACACCAAGCAGGTTTATTTCTACCTGTTCAAGGTGAGACGTCCACATTTGGAAAGGCTTGCTTCTCCCTCTGTCTGTCCAGATGCAGCAGGTCACGGGCGGCTGGCCCTGGATCTGCGGAGGCGTGTTTCTCCAGGGCACTCTGCTGTGGGCACCGTGCTTGGAGCGCACCCCTCTCCCTGAGTGCCGCCTATGTGTCGGCCGAGTTGGGTATCTTTATGCTCGTGGATTTCTTCCCATCGCGCCCTGTTCATCCCTCCGTCCATCCATTTGTCCGTCCAAGCATGTGTCCAACCGTCTGCCTATCTGACAAGGACTTAGTGCATGCCTTCTCTATGCGGGTGCTCGTGTGGGCGTGAAGCCTGGGTCCCTGGGCAGCGAAGTCCTTGGCTTCGTGGAGTTTAGGTTTCAGTAGGAGAGGCGGAGACCGTCAGCAGGTCTGCAGTGTGCGGCCCGAGCCGGCAGAGTGAGTGCGCTCCGCTTGCGAGGGCGCCGGCGGGCGGGGACTAGGGCCAGGAAGACTAGGGCCAGGGAGGATGAGCTGACGGCTGCACAGCGACGCGAGCGGGGGCCAGGGGCTGCCCCTGAAGAGGGCTGCGGAGGCGCCTTCTGGGTGGGGCGCGGTCACACGGCGTCAGACCCCCGGTGGGCGTGAAGCCCCCAGCCCAGCCCAGCGTGGGGGGTGGTGGGGTGCGTGTGGTCACAGAGCATCAAGACCCACAGTGGGCATGAAGCCTCCAGCCCAGTGCGGGGGCCCGGCGGCGGGGAGGCAGGAGGCCTGGCTGGATGGTGGCTGGACTCAGCGTCCTAAGCACAGGAGCGAAGGCTACGGTGGGCGCCTCCCCGCTCCCCACCCCCTGCCTCCTTGGGGAGCAGCCTCAGCTCCAGAGAGTCCCAGTCCTGTTTCCCTAGATGTGGGTTGGTTTGCACTGACGGGGGGAGGGAGGTGGTGGGGGTGGGTGGGGAACAGAAGAAATTCAGGTCACCAAAAAGAAGATTCGCAAAGGTGGCTGACAGAAGGAATAATTTTAAAAACCCCAAACCGACCACTCTGGGCTCTGTAGACTATACTGTGTTGTGTAGCCCTTACAAGGACCTTAAAAACAAAACCCCGAACCCTTCACCGGAGCTGACACCCAGGAGGCGTTTGTATCTCCTCGTGAGGCTGGGCTTCATTTCCTGTGACCAGGAGTTTGCTCTTTTGCTCTGGCAGCCAGGAATCTCGGCAGGTTTCCCACCCAGTTCTGTCGCTTTGGGTTGGGGCAGGGAGTGCCCGAATTTACCTGATACATAATGCTTCCTTTGCTTCTTCTGTTAACTTTTGTCTTTGAGTATAGTGGGATATTCGGGGTCGACAGGGGCAAGAGTGGGAAAGACGATTATATTTTTAAACATTGGAATCTTGTGGGGATTTTAACCAAAAAGGTAAGTAATGGGGGGAGGGGGTGAGAGAGAGCACAGCTGTTAGCAGGCACCAGACTCCTCCAGGTGACAACTTGTTGACATGACCGTGGGCCTGAGTCATCTGGACTGAACCCCGCCAGCTTCATGCTGTTTAGAGCGTCTTTGGAAAAAACTCTTAGTTGGAGAAAAACAGCGTCTGCATGGCTGCAGCTATGATTTGTCTTGGAGCTCAGCTCCCTGGCGGGTGGTTCCCCAGCGCCCTGCTGGAGGGGAAGGTTTCCATCCTGGTGACCTCTGCTCAGTTCTGTTTAGAACCACGTAAGAGGCAGAAAATGCCGCTCTGCCTTTTTCCTCTCATCTTTACCAGTACACATGTATTTGCTCCTGAGAACAAAATCCAAAATACTCCGCATTCTCCCCTCCCCTCCCCCAACGTCACTCGTTGGGCAAGTGTGTAATAAATCATCCATTTCTTCTTAGCTTTGGAAAAGCAATTCCTGTGTCTCCTATGTCTCTAAATTAAATCGCAATTACACATTTTAGTGTTTTTTGGAAACTTTTGCCCTAGATGTTGAAAATGAACTCAGTGAAAAGCTGCTTCCTGAAGCTGATTCTGCCCTGGAGCCCATCGGCGTGGTGCCAGAGCACAGCTGGCTGCTCCCAGGCCTGGCTGCACCCCTTAGTGACGTGACCTCGGCCAGGTCGTGCCGTTTGCTTATCTGTAAAGTGTAGATCGTGCTGCACGTGCGGCTGAGTTCCTCGCTGGTCACCCGAAACTACCACAACATTGTTAATCAGCTGTACCCCAGGACAAAATGTTTTTGGTGTTAAAAAAAGATTAAAAGTGTAGACCATGATATGATAGCACTTCCCTCAAAAGGCTGTGAGGAGGATTCGTGAGATAGTACAGGTCGAGCTACAGAGGGTGCTTGGCAAGTAAGGGGGCAAATGCTGCTGCTGCTTGGTAACATTTTTATGTTGAATATTTGCCTGTTTATCCCAGCCCCGTCCTGTTTTAGACAAGGAAGCTAAGACTCAGCATCTCCCCTGTTCATCCATCTGCCTCCAGATTGAAACCCCCGATGGATCAGGTTTCCAAATGATTTTAACTGGGGAAGAAAAGTAGACAGCCCAAATCATTTGTATCTCAATGTGATGATCAGCCTTTGCATATCCTTAGAAACATAGAACAACTTATCGTTATGGCACCTTTATTTTTGTAAAGATGGGTATGATGCCCTGAAAGGATCAGCAAATGCTCAGTGTGAGTAATTGATACGGCACCTCCAGAAGAACTGAGGTCTTTGTCAGACCCAGCCTGGGCACAGGGCGCTCTTCCGCCTCGGGCAGCGTCGTCTGTTCCCACTAATTCCTGGGAGAAAGTTCGCCATGCTTTGTTTCTGTTGAAAAAGCAATCAATAGAGAAAGGAGGGAAAGATGTAAATAAATGTGTAATAAATAAATAATACGTGGGTGAGTGGATAAACGAGTGATTGCATATGTGTCATAACTGGCCTGTGTGAAGGGTCATGGAAGGGTCACACGAAGGTGGAAGGTAAAGAAGTTCAGTATCGAATGTATTTTCAAGTTGGGTCTTGATGACTGGCTCTGTGTTCTTTCTCCCTCTGGTATTTGCTCTTTGAGGAGCTGGAATTCCCGTGGCTGGGATTCAGAGCGGTGTTTTGTTCTGTGGGCTCAGTGATGCCAGGACCCTTGGCGTGCACTCTGCACTCTGCGTGTGGAGAGGGAGTGGGAACAAGCCCGCGACCATGCGCGGCGCCCGCAGGAGCCCTCGGCGGCCCCTCGGGGCTGGGACCGCGCCTGTGACACGCGGCCGCTGCACACAGCTCCTGTGTACAGAGTGGGCCTCGGCCTTTTCTGGGTTAGAGCAGGCCCCCCAGGGCGTGAGCACCCCTGCATGGCCTGGGGGCATATGCGGAGTGTGCTCCAGGCCTTGGAGTTAGCGGAAGCCAGGAGCGGGGTGGTGAGGGGGGTGAGCAGGAGAGGTTTGGGGGTGCGGCGGGAGCCCCCTGGTGCGCGGATCGTGAGACCAGCCCCTCACAGCTCAGGTCAGGACGGGGGCCATGGGGCTCCCTGGTGGTCTCCTGTCTGTTTTGTGAGAATTCACTGGCCTGTAACTGGATGGCACCACTGACTCAGTTGACATGAATTTGAGCAGACTCTGAGAGATTGCAGAGGATGGGCAAGCCTGGTGTGCTGCCATCCGTGGGGTTGCAAAGAGTCAGATGTGACTTGGAGACAGCAGCAACATAATTAAGATAAATGGAATATGGTGACTTCCCTTCCAAAGGCTCTCTGCGTGGGACAAGGAGTATTTTAGAGAAAAGCCTAAGCTTACATGTGTCAGAGGAAGATTTTAAAATGAAGACTAAATTTGGTACTCTTATGGATTACTTTTGATTCACATCTTGGTTGATTAAACGCCTTACGAAGAAAAAGCTCCAAGGTCTCGGGTCCTCTGACCACCTTCTGGGGCAGCCTCACAGGACGAGCTCCTCGAGGCTGCCGTCACCCCTCACCTTCCTCAAACGCCGTTCCATCCAACTGTGTCCCATACCTGTCCTCCCTTCACACTCAGTACACCCTTTCTCAGCTGTGACGCCTTCCCTCAGTCCCAGATTTCTGAGCTCTCAGCTCTGAGCTTAGACAGCACTTACTGCCTTTGCAATTTATTTGGAATGTTTCTGCTGCCAACTTGAATTGTTTCTTTTCTTCCTTTTGTATGTGGGAGACAGCATGATATGACCTGGCCCAGCACCATTATGTGGCCCTTTTCTCCCCAACAAGATTGTAAGCTTGGAGATGCCAGTGTGTGTGTGAGAGAGAGATGGACACTGATTTTTTAAAAATGATTTCTTACAGCTCTTGAGGAAGTCTATTTTACAAAGAGGAAAACCTGTGGTTGAAGGTTCTTTGGAGAAGAAGCCCCCTTTTGAAAAACCTAGTATTGAACAGGTAAAAAAATAAGAGAAGCCCCCTTTTAAAAATTGCTTTAAGGCTGAACAAACCTCATCTTCATCTTCATAGCTGGCTTAGAGATGTTCAAGTCTGTAAGAATCGTCTCAAGCCCTTTGGATCAGAAGTGAATACTCCATGTAGTAAATGATTCAGCTTTTGTCTCTTAGGTTGCTGAATGCTCAGAATTCACTGTGTGTTTGGGAAATAAAAAAAAAATTAAGTAGAACATGTAGTTCGTCAGAACACATGAAATGGGCTTTTTCTTGGTGTTGACGTTTTAAAATTAAGTCTTTGTCCCCGTGTTTGGCACTGTTGAAAAGTCTATTGAGGTGAGGGAATTCAGGAGCAATGTGAAGAACATTGTAAGTCAAGCAAAAAGCACAGAAAAGAAATAAGATTTTGTATCCAGAAATTGGCTTCCTGCCACAGGATTCCTGCCACGAAACTGAGATCCACTTGGGGCATCTGTTAATATGTACAGACCTTTCCTGTTAGGTGTTGTCAGGATCTGTCATCAGTATCAATTTTTTAGCCTCTCATTATTTTCTTAAGTAAATATCAAACACTCTGGACTGAGTTTCCTGATGAGAGTAGTTACAGAAGACATGATATGAGATACAAATAAGTGTATTTTATCAGTCAGTTTTTAGTAGAAGAAATGTTGTCTTCAAACCCTACAAAATAAGATTTCATTGTTACTTTATTTGAAGTTAAATTAGATGAGAGTGTTCTGAAGACAGATTAAATTAATCCACAGATTTTTTTCAAAAGCTCATATCAAAATTACTCAAAATGTAAGAATTTGTGGGGGGGTAAGTTTACTAAAAACTGAAAGGATGACAGTAAAGAGTTTAAAGTCTCGTGGTTTAGTTCATTGCAAGGCCTTGCTAGCAGACTTTTGATTAAAATTTTGTGAATGTAAAAACAGATTTATGCAAGAATCTCATTATATGTGAGCTCCTGTTTTGATTGCACAGCAAGAGTTATTCTGCAAAACAGCCATATTTTATTGTTTAGGGGGTTTGACCTTTTCAGCCCACTGTGTTGATTTTTTGTTGGTTCATGATTGCAGCAGGCAGAGAATTGCAGCTCCCAGCTTCTGTGTCTTGTCACTTTTCATAGGCTGTGATCTGAGGCATGATTCCCTCTGGGCATTCCTGTGTTCTAATGGAAAGAAAAAGAGGTTTTTGTGAATAGAGAACTGTCTGTTCTTTTGCTAATGGCCACCACTGGTGCTGACTGGGTGGGCGTTCAGGATTGCAAAGCTGCATGAGTAAACTGCCTTCCCTCCTTTTAAGGGTGTGAATAACTTTGTACAGTACAAATTCAGTCACCTGCCACCCAAAGAAAGGCAAACGATCGTTGAGCTGGCAAAAATGTTCCTGAACCGTATCAACTATTGGCATCTGGAGGCACCATCTCAGCGAAGACTGCGCTCTCCCAACGATGACATCTCTGGGTACAAGGAGAACTACACCAGGTGAGCGGGGCTGGCTCCTCCCCTCTGGCCTTGATATTCTGAGTGTGAAGGATCCGGATCATTTAGAGCTGAACTACTTAGTACAGTAGTTGCCCACCACACGTGGCCACTGAGCCCTGGAAGTGTGGCTGGCCTGAATTGAGATTTCCAAGATTGTACAAAAAAAGAACGTGAAGTATTTCATTAATCATTTTTTATATCGATTGCATGTTGAAATGGTAGCATTTTGGATATATTAAGTTAAATAATAAGTTAAAGTTAATTTCACCTGTTGCTATTTACTTTTTTAATGTGACTACTGGGAAATTTAAAATTACCTATGTGGCTTGCATTGTATTTCTATTGAGCACTGCTGGTCTAGATATTATGACTCTGTGATTATTATACAGAGACCTTATTCTGAAAAAAAAAATGCAGTGCCCAAGAATATCAGTTCAGTTCAGTTCAGTCACTCAGTCGTGTTCAACTCTTTGTGACCCCATGGACTGCAGCACGCCAGGCCTCACTGTCTATCACGAGCTCCCAGAGCTTGCTCAGACTCATCTCCATTGGGTGGGTGATGCCATCCAACCACCTCATCCTCTCTTGCTCCGTTCTCCTCCTGCCTTCAATCTTTCCCAGCATCAGGGTCTTTTCCAGTGAGTCAGTTCTTCACATAAGGTGGCCAAAGTATTGGAGCTTCAGCTTCAGCATCAGTCCTTCCAGTGAATATTCAGGGTTGATTTCCTTAAGGATGGACAGTTTTAATCTCCTTGCAGTCCAAGGACTCTCCAGAGTCTTCTCCAAAGAAGGAAAGACCACCATAGTCTCAGGACTTTGGTGTAAATATAATAGTGTTATATACATGGTCTCACAGTCTTCGTCTCTTTAAATACATATTTTACATTTGTTAGGATGAAAGAAAAGAGAGCGTTTGCGTCTTCTTTGTCCACCCCTCCCCTGCCACGTTTAAACATTTTACTGGTTACGTTACTCTCTGTTGATGCAGCTTTTCTCTGTTGGTGGACATCAAACTCTGCACATACTCTTGATTAAGTGTATTTTTTCTAAAATGGGAATTTATTTTTATTACCTATGATTTGCAGAATAATAGAATTGAGTTTATGACTTAAGCTTCATAAACGTGGACCGTACAAAATAGTGTGACATATTCATTTTTAAGGAAGAGAGTGGTTTGTATTATCTACTTTATTCACCTTTTTTATAACTTTTCCCATTTACATTTTATAGGCATATCAAGCTTGCTTCAGGGTTTTTTGTTTTTAGCCTTTTTTTCCCCCTTGAGTTAAAATAAGCAATGTTTTTTGACAACCTGTAAAGATAACTTGTACTCAGATTTAACCACAGATAACAAGTAGAAATGGGTAGAGTTAAAGCTAAACTTTCCTCTCTAATGACTGACCTGATGTTATGAGTAACATCCCAAGTTTTCGCCTCTCACCCAGCCTTTTACAATATATACTATTTGAATTATAAAGTATTTTATCTTAATAAGTGTAAATAGGATTTGCAGATTGCTTCATAATCCACTTTTAAAATGATACCTTTATTTTCACATCTTCATTTCAGAGTGTTGAATTATTGCTAGTTCCTATATTATTGTAACTCTATAATGAGTTGAAATAGTAGAACTCTCTCTCTCTCTCTCTATCTCTCTCTCTCTCTCTATATATATATATGGAGTGTGTGCTGGGGGAGAGCACGGGATCTGGGGTTGCTGAAGGAAGGGCGGTGACAGCCCAGAGTCCAGCAGGGTCCGGGGCCAGCCTCCCCCGGGGCGGAGGGTGCATCCCTCCTGAGTGGGTGCATCCCGCTGGAGGTGGTGACTGGCTGACCCCTGGGTGGGCGACCTGCAGCCTCGGTGGGTGATAATAGGGAAGCTCCCCTGGCACCTGGCCTGCTGGTGAAGAGGGGAAGCGGGGAGGACCAACCTGTGAACGCTGTGAGATGCTCCGCTCGCTTAGAGTCAGACCTCAGGGTCCTGACCACTTGAGAAGCAAGGAAAGCTCACACTGACCGTCTCACTGTGATGCCGTTTCTCAAACGCGGCCCTCTTACCCCTGTGGGCAACACGGCCCGTGGGGATGGCGGGAGCCGGGGCCCTGGAAGGGTGGCTCAGCTTGTCCGTGCGGTCCAGTTCTTTGGGAAGATTCCGGAATCACAGCACGAAGGTGGGAGAGACAGGATCCTCGTGGACAGGATAGACTCAGAAAGTGATTGTGTTCCTTATCACGTGAGGACTTAGCCCATGAAAGATGAAATGCTTGCTGAACAGTAGAACTGCTTATATTACTTATACTCTCTGTTCTGAAGTTAGGCAAAATGTAAGTATTTTATATGTTGAAAAATCTGATATATTAATGTTAACATATACTTAACCTTAATAATCTATATGAGTATATATTAAATGTACCTTTATATGTCCTCCAGAAGTCACTGTGATTTTAGAGACAGACCCGGACAAATATTTTGAAATTTTCTGATGGTGTGCTAATATAATTCCATGAGAAAATAGCTGGAAAAGTGTCGGAGGAATATAACTTCTTAAAATACATCTGACCAACAGAATATCCTAAAGTGAAGTGTAAGTTGCTCAGTCCTGTCTGACTTTTTGTGATCCCGTGGACTGTAGCCCACCAGGCTCCTCTGTCCATGGAATTTCCCAGGCAAGAATACTGGGGTGGTTTGCCATTTCCTTCTCGTGGAGATCTTCCCAACCCAGGGATCAAATCCGGGTCTTCTGCATTGCAGGTGGATTCTTTACCATCTGAACCCCCAGAGAAGCCCATGCTAAAGGAATGTGGCAAATTATTAGCCTTAGATTCTGAGCTGTGCGGAACATCTCAAAATTAGAAGTTACGCTTATCCTGGGGAGATGTTTTGTAAGAGTCCAAGCGAATTAGAGATGACTAAATTCAGTCTGGTGAAAGCTTGCTGTAACTACCGCACTGTGGGGCATGGACCATCACCAGGCTTCCTGAACGTTCGTAGTTAGGCGTGTCATCCTGGGACTGTGGGAGGAACAGTGTGAGGGGGCTTCAGAGAGCCAGCTGCTAGTCTGGACTCTGAAAGTAACTAGCCTTTCGTGCGGGAAAACCGGGCGGGGTCACCTAATCCCTGAGAGCCGTAGGACTTTCCGTCCAGCAGGGAGTAGGCGCCATGGCCTTCCACACTCAAGTCCTCCAGCTCTACTCATGTCTTAGAGAAAGCAGGGCACTGCAAGTAATCCCAGTGCTATGAAAACCTGAGCGCTGTTTGAGCAGTCAGTGACTCGCACGCCATGCTGTCTCTGTTAGGCATACGAAAATGACTGAACCGTCCTTTCACTTCTTTTGAGAAGACCTGAAACCAGAGGTTTAGGTCCAGTCTTGTTTTCCAGGTTAGTCTTTAGAGGAACGTCTGAGCAGCAAGACACACAGCCATTCCTGTTTCCTTCTGTCTCACCGCACGCCTGGACCGTGTCAATGACTACAACACCCAGAAAACCCAAAACATGTTGACTCATCTCCTGTCTTTTCATACAGCGCCCTTAGACATTTATAAGATTAGTTTTGGAAGCAAAAACAGAACTAAACTAAAAAAGTATAAACTTAAGTACTATAAAGTGATTTTCAGAGGAAATAAATGAAAAGCTTTTATTTGACAATTTTGACTAGATAATATTAATCTACATTGCCTTCCTCTGCCCCGTGGAGAGTGAATGACCTGTTAAGCACTTCAGATAACATTTTATGATTGTATAATATTTATCACTAACCTTGTTGTAACAGAAATAGCATCTGTCTTCAGTGGAGTCTCAGACATCTGTGTCCTCCATAGATAGGAATGCTCTTCAGACTCAAAACCTGCCCAATAGAATATAACATGATCCACAAATGTGAGCCACATCTGTAATTTGACATTTTTAGTAACTACATTTAAAAAGAATAAACAGGACACTAATATTAATAGTGTTTTATTTGACCCAGTGTATAAAAATGTTATCACTTCACATGGAATCAATATGAGCAATTATTAATGATGCCTTTTACTTTTGTTTGTACTAAATCTTTCAAATCCAGTGTGGGGGGTTTATAATTAACGCATATTTTAATTCATTCACTACATTTTAAGTGGTTAAAGCTAAATGGAGTTCTACCAAAACAGTAAAGTTGTGTTTAATGAAAATGTATTTCTCAGGGTTTCCATTTGAAAGTAAATTTTTAAATATTTTTTCCTCTTTATTTTAAAATTTCAGTGTTGTTGATTTACAGTGGTGTTAGTTTCAGGCATATAGCAGAATGATTCAGACATATGTGTGTGTGTGGTAAAGAACCTGCCTGCCAACGCAGGAGACGTACGTAAGAGATGCGGGTTCAATCCCTGGGTCAAGAAGATCCCCTGGAGAAGGAAATGGCAACCCGCTCTGGTATTCTTGCCTGGGGAATCCTGTGGACAGAAGAGCCTGGCAGGCTACAGTCCATGGGGTCACAAAGAGTCAGGCACGACTGAGCTACTGCACATGCATATATATTAAGAGAATATAACTTTATTCTTTTCAGAGTCTTTTGCATCGGGGTTTATCACAGGGTAGTTCACTGTGCTATACAGTAGGCCCTTTGGTTGAAAGTAAGTTTTAAATTGATTGAAATTAGTTGTTGCTCAGCCACTTTGTGACCCCCTGGACGGTGGCACGCCAGGCTTCCCTGCCCTGCACCATCTCCTTTTGCTCAGACTCACGTCCATGGAGTTGGTGACTCCATCAGCCATCTTGTTCTCTGTGTCCCCCTCTCCTGCCTTAAATCCTTCCCAGAATCAGTCTCTTCAGGAAAACAAACGTGGTTACCAGAGAGAAAAGGGGTGGGGGCGATGAATCAGGAGTTCGGGGCTCGCAGACGCAACTGCTGTGTATAAAACAGATAAACGCAAGGACTGACTGCAGCAGCACAGGGAGCCACGCTCAGTGCTTTGTAATAATAACCTACAAGGGAAAAGAATCTGCATGCGCACACACGTAAACCTGAATCACTTTGCTGCATACCTGAAGCTGGCACAGCCTTGTACCAGCTATACTTCAAGTAAAGTCAAAAAGAAAAACGTGTTTTCATTTATCCAAGTGCTCAGCAGTTACACATGGCTGGTGGCTACACAGCTGTACTGGTTCTTGTACACTGTCAACGGGTGTACAGCAGTCTTGTCATCACAGAACCCTTTATCGGACAGTACTTCTAAGTCCTTAAATCCTTAGATCTCCCATTGCACCACACTGGACATACTTTTATTAAGATTTACAGTCTTATGATCGCCTAAGTCTCATGAAATTGATCTGATGGTTATGGTTTGTGATTACATTTGTACTTTCATAATGTGTTCCCTGGGAGCTGGCCTGCCTTCAACTCCAAATATTTTATTTTTATTTTTTTTAACTCCAAATATTTTAACTTCATTAAGTGGCCATGGACTAACTTCCAGCAAAGACTAGCTTTGAAGGTGATGAATTTCTATATGATGTGCCTTATAAATTACAAGATAAATGTATCCTTTAGTTTTTTCTGTTGCCAAGGTCACTCTTGACAGGACATAGCACAGCACTCAAGATGCCCATCTGGGTCCTGTATGGTAGAGTGACATTTGGGTGTGAATTAGAGAGGAAGAGAAATAGTAGCAGGGTTTTAAGGTTAATTTTGAATCTAGGTAGATGAACTCACACTAATGAAGGTTTTCTTCCCCAAAGATGAAACGGCCCCACCCCATACACAGGGGAGCTATGAAATAATTCAGAGTAACATAAAGAATAAGTCAAAAAGCCTGAGTAGGTGAACATTACTCCACTCTTTATTGAGGACGGACAGTCATCAAGGCTCCTCCAGCCATCTGGGCGTGTGGGAACTCAGCCGCCCACCTGAAAGGGTGCCAGAAAGGGGTCCCTTGTGGGGTAGAGGGTCCTATATGGGGAAAGGGGTCCCCTGCCTGGCAGAGGGTTCCATCTGGGGAGAGAGGTCCCCTGTGGGGCAGAGGGTTCTATCCAGGGATAGGGGTCCCCGGTGGGGCAGAGGGTTCCATCCAGGAGAGAGGGGTCCCCTGTGGGGCAGAGAGTTCTATCTGGGGAGAGGGGTCCCCTGCAGGGCAGAGGGTTCTATCTGGGGAGAGGGGTCCCCGGCGGGGCAGAGGGTTCCATCTGGGGAGAGGGGTCCCTGGTGAGGCAGAGGGTTCCGTCTGGGGAGAGGGGGAGAGGGGTCCCGGCGGGGTGGAGGGTTCCATCTGGGGAGAGGGGTCCCTGCGGGGCAGAGGGTTCCATCTGGGAAAGGGGTCCCTGGCGGGGCAGAGGGTCCTCTCTCGGGGAGAGGGGTCCTGGCGGGGCGGAGGGTTCCATCTGGGGAGAGGGGTCCCTGCGGGGCAGAGGGTCGTATCTGGGAAAGGGCTCCCTGGCGGGCGGAAGGTTCTATCTGGGGAGAGGGGTCCTGGGTCGGGCAGAGGGTTCCGTCTGAGGAGAGGGGTCCCCGGCGGGGCAGAGGTTTCTATCCGGGGAGAGAGGTCCCGGGAGTGGCGGAGGGTTCCATCCGGGGAAAGGGGTCCCCACTGGGGGAGAGGATCGTCTTTGGGGCAGAGGGGTCCCTGCGGGGCAGAGGGTCCTATCTGGGAAAGGAGTCCTGGTGGGGTGGAGGGTTCCATCTGGGGAGAGGGGTCCTGGCGGGGCGGAGGGTTCCGTTTGGGGAAAGGGGTCCCTGTTGGGGCAGAGGATCGTCTCTGGGGAAGAGGAGTCCCGGTGGGGCAGAGGGTTCCATCTGGGGAGAGGGGTCCCTGGTGGGGCAGAGGGTTCCTGGGGAGAGGGGTTCTCTCCCTGAAGAGGGGGAGCTGGGTCCTCCTCCGAGGAGCAGGACTTGGGCACTGAAGTCCGGTCCCTCCCTGGTCTCCGCTGCCTGCTGGGCCCCCCTGCCCCCACTGCCGGGAATTTCAGGCCTTGAGTCTCCGGGAGGCCCTGGAGCAGGTGGTGGCGGATGAATGTTCGTTTTCCAGCTTCTCAGCTGATGCGGCGTTCTGAATCTGCCTTGCATCAGCCCTGTGCCCCACTCTGTGCTCAGGCGTCAGGAAAGGCCTGGTTTCCCTCGGGGCCCGGCACCCCTCCAGCCCCACGCGACACCGAGAAGCAGTTTTGACTCTGAGTCACTGAACATGGACCTAGGTGACAGATGGTGGAAGCTTATCACTTCCTGCGTTTTGACTGAGTTTTGAGCAGTCGTGGAGATCTTTATCTTCCCACCGAAGCTGTGGGGGTGTGAGTGCTGCGTAGGCATTTTAAAGAAGCCTTAAGTTCAAGAGGGTTCAATGGAGGAGTTCTGCTTCTCCTCCAAAAGGGACATCCTCTGTTCCCTTGAATCCATCCTCCTGTTGAAAGGATGCTGCAGACTGGAGTGATTCTCGTAGAGCTGGGCCTGAGGGCTCTGGCAGGGTGAGCCAGCATTTGACCCGCTGATGGTGCTTCCCGGCGCGTCTGCAGCCTGGTCTCCCGCCGAGGGCGACGGTGTCGAGCAGCGTCCTGGGTGTTCCTCGTGCGGGGCTCGCGGGTGCTGATGCTGTGGTCTCCCCGTGCAGGTGGCTGTGTTACTGCAACGTTCCCCAGTTCTGCGACAGCCTGCCGCGGTACGAGACGGCCCAGGTGTTCGGGAGGACGCTGCTGCGCTCCGTCTTCACTGTGATGCGGCGGCAGCTGCTGGAGCAGGCGAGGCAGGAGAAGGACAAACTGCCGCTGGAGAAGCGGACTCTGATCCTCACACACTTCCCGAAGTAAGGGAGTGCTCCTGCGGGTCTTTGTTCCGTGCCACGCTTGAGATGGACGGACGCACACCGAAGCTTCAGGGACAGAACTGGAGAGGTGGGGGGCGGGACCCCCATCCTCGCATTCCCTTGGGAGCCTCGTGGCGTTTCCAGCCCGTCTGAGATGAGGTTGACTTTGGGTCGACTGCTCCCTTGGCCTGTCTTATCCCTCCCGAGTCTCAGAACACAGGCCGGGGCTGTGTGTGGGGTTTTCAGCTCCAGGGTAGTGGGGACCCTGCAGAAGTGGTCTCCAAGAGGGGGTGCAGGAGAGCCCGGGGCTGTTTCTGGCACCCAGTTCTCCAGCGCTTCCTGAGGCCACCGGGTCATCCCTGTCTCAGCTGGAACAAACTGGATTCCGAGGGAGGGAGCCAGCCTGGGATAGACCTGTCTCTGGCAGGAGGATCTTCGAGCCTCTGTACTCAGCTTCCCAGGCCCAGACAGGCGTGCCCTTGGGCCCCTTGCTGCTTGAACCTGCTAGACGTCCAGCGTGTAAAGACTCACTTAAATATTTTCCAAATGTAGGAAATAGGTCAGGGTGGTAGGAAGGTACAGTGTACACCATTGAGCTTGGAAATGGGTTTTCAGTGTGAAGAACGCAGACTTTAGCCTAAGTGGCTGGCAGCTGAGGGTGCAGGTGACGACGCATCAGAGCTGTGACGGTGGGGGCGGAAGATGTCATTTGAACAGGCTTTCTAGGTCTGAGAGAGTTCTGTCACGGACAGCTGTGAGGTGGACAGCAGTTTAGGAGAGGTGCTGTTTTGCTCCTGGAACAAAGATGGATGGAAGCCTGTTTTATCTGAAAAGCTAGATTTTTATGATTGCTGCTATTTCTGGGTTACCTAATTTGTGTCTCAGGAAAGACGATCATTTTAATTTTTAAAGATAAGTTAGGTCCAAAACAACAACAAAAATGATTTTCTGATGGAAACGGACAGAACGATTTGTTTTTGCAGTCTAGCGTGAATCTCCAGTGTTAGGTAGAGGATAATTCTCACGAGCTTTAGCTGAACGCGGGTTTGTTTTTGCAGTCTAGCGTGAATCTCCAGTGTTAGGTAGAGGATAATTCTCACGAGCTTTAGCTGAACATGGGTCCTAGTGACCTGGTTTGCAGCGTTTCCTGAGGACAGCCAGCACCCAGGATGAGGCAGGGCCCGAACACTTGGTGTCCTGCAGGGAGGAAGGTCCAGAAGGACTTAAACAGCAGCTCAGTATTGCCCCTAAACAGGTTAGGAACTCTGGGATGCTCCTGTATTTCCGTGGCTGCCTTTTAACTGGTCTAAGCTCCTTTCCTTAGAGATTAAAGTAGTTTTCTTGTTTCTCTGTTACATCTGCTGCATAAGCCATGTTTCGTGTGTTCAGATTATAGTTGTCGTCGTCCTGCCTCTGAGCCAAGGGACAGAGGACCCCTCCCTCATCACACCTTTTATGATGCTTAAAGGGAAATTTTAATTATCTTGCATAGGAGAGGATTTTCCCATAGCAAGCTCATTTTCCTTCTTGCAGATATTTGCCAATTCAGTGCTTTGTTCCTTCAGCCTGTAGTTCTGGCGTGCTCACGCCGGTCAGCTGGGAAGGTCAATGCCACTTTCTTTGCTTCTCTATTACTAGTGGTGGGGTAAAGCTACCACCCACTTCTCCTCCTCAGTCCCTTTCCATGGAATATGATAGCAGTTTGCTTCTCTGTTACTAGTGGTGGGGTAAAGCTACCACCCACTTCTCGTCCTCAGTCCCTTTCCATGGAATATGACAACAGTGGCGGCTGTTAGGGATTATACCTGCAGACGTGGCAGCAGAGTCTCGTGTACTGAAGCCAGAGGTGCCATTTGGAGCCAGGGCCTGGCTCAACATCAGGCTGCAGATGTCACTCACCCCATGGGGCCCCTGCTTGTCAGGCGCATCCTCAGGGCTTGCACCTTACTTTCCTGCACTTCCTGCGCTGCCCTTTCTTCCTTCTTTTTCTGGCTGTGCTGCTCGGCAGGCGGGATCCTGGTTCCCCAGCCGGGCATTGAACCCAGACCCCTGCAGGAGAAGAGTGGCCCCAACCTCTGCATCAGCAGGGGCTCCAGCCGTTCCTCCTGCTTGACTTTCGCGTGTGCCGTGCCCCACATGGGCCGAGTCACACAGGTGTTTGAAACGTTAGTGTCTGCATTTCCTTCTAAAAGCAATGAGTGGGCACTTGGTGGAGATGTGACTCAGAGAGAGCAAAGAGGCAAAGGGTCACCGGAGCCCCACCACTGCGGTCTGCGTTCTGTGCTTTTAGACATTTCTGTCTTTTTCTCCATGTATTGTGTTCTTTTATCCTACGTACACTTCATGACATTAGATGAGACTGTCTTTTATTGTATTGAAGTAATTATATACATGTATAACACACGCATGACTATTTTCCTAAATTATTATTGGCATTTTTCTTTGGTAAGTCTCTTAGGGCTTCATGAAGTGTTCCTATTGTGTAATTGCTCATAAAGAAGGAGCCTGGGAAAGGAAAGGAAATGTGCTTCTGTGATGAAGGGCAGTCGGGAAGTCTTGAGGGCTGGGCGAGGTGACAGCAGGCTCTCCTGGGCCGCTGGAAGAGATGCGTCCGGAACCTCCCCTCGTCAGCAAGGGCAAGCTGTGATCTCAGTAAGGATGCTGCCTCCTGTTGCTGCCAGTCTTTCTGTGTTAGGTGGGAAACATCCAGAAGTGTTTCAAAGCGTCAGTTAATGGTGACGAGCTTGGCAAAAAGTGGCTCCTGCTGTTTCTTTAAACCACGTGTCCCATGGCGAAGTGCAGGTCGATGTTCGTGCTGCTGCTGCTGCTGAGTCGCTTCAGTCGTGTCCGACTCTGTGTGACCCCATAGACGGCAGCCCACCAGACTCCCCCGTCCCTGGGATTCTCCAGGCAAGAACACTGGAGTGGGTTGCCATTTCCTCCTCCAATGCAGGAAAGTGAAAAGTGAAAGTGAAGTCGCTCAGTCGTGTCCGACCCTCAGTGACCCCATGGACCGCAGCCCACCAGGCTCCTCCGTCCATGGGATTTTCCAGGCAGGAGTATTGGAGTGGGATGCCATTGCCTTCTCCGATCCTTATTCTTAAATCTTCTGAGTGTGAGAGGCGAGTCAGAAGACCCTCAGGACTTTTCCTACCTGTCTTCACTGTCGAAACCCAGCCTCCCCCTGCCTTCTTTGATTAATGAGGAGATTAGTGGTACTTTCCCTAATTGTGATGATGATGATGTTAATTTTAATCTAAGTCCTTAATCAGTGATCCAAACTTGGTAGGATTCACAATTCAAGTTTTAAGGTAACTTGACCCCTTTATAAAGATAACAGGACTTAGAATATATGTCATAGCTTTGGGGTGGGGGTAGGTCCCCCGAAGAAAATCCATTTATAAAGACTGTAAATAATCTTGCGTATGTTCAGGTCAGATTTTGTTGCTAAATGGATTAGAAGAAATACTTTTTAAAGGGTTTTTGCATTTCTAAATTTCAGTGACGTTTAATCGCTAACCTTTTACTTCGTTGCAATATAAACTTCTTGAAGGCAAGGCAAGGTTGTGTTTACTCTGTCCTCAAGGGCCTGACCCGGCACCTGGCGTGTGGTGGGCATTCAGTGTTGCTAAGTGAATGAAGGAGCACTTTCTCAGCGGTCAGTACCAGCTGAAGCATGGCAGTGTGTTCCTTGCCGCCACCTTGTACAGAAGTTACTATTGATGTTTCCATTTTATAAAAGGGGAACCGAGGAAGAGGAAAGCTAAGAATTTGTCCCAAGGTCACAGAAATAGTAAGTGGTGAGCTTGGTAGCTGGGTTCTAGACCCTAAGCTCTTAGCCGTTATTCTATATTTCTCCATGGGAATGAATGTGCCCTGAAGAGAGGTTTGCAGGAAGACTTTCCAATACCAGAAGTATAGATTTGTGTTGGTATTTTAATCACAGTCTTTGCATCTGGGGGGAACATAAGAGCTGTCCAAGGTGCTTCTCGGCGTCTGGTTGCCGGGCCTCTCTCGCGGCCTCCAGTTCAGTGAGCCTGGGTGGGGCTTGGGGGCTGCACTCCGACCAGGCTGTGCAGGTGGTCTCCGTGGGGCCGAAACTTGAGGCCGGCTTGTTTTATGATGTGACAGGAGATAGAACACGGTAGTCAGTCTCGGCCTGTGGTTCGCTGGCTGTGGGCCTTTGAACCAGTTATTGAGTCTGCCTGTGCACTACGTTACTTTTATCGGTGAAATGAGCACAGTGATGGATCCTACCTCATCGGGTTATTCGGAAGAGCGAGTGAATTAATATACGTTCATTGCTTACAACAGTGTCCATCTTATAGTAAGAGCTATGTGTACATGTGTGTGATAAATAAAAATAAAATCTGTAACTCATTGTGTTGATGAGAAGATTCAATAAAACATTCTCAGAACAGTGTAGGCATGTGGCAAGGACTCAGTAAACACGAGCAGCTTTTGTGATGGAAATGACAACCACAGCTCTGAGGAGAGACGAGCTCTCGGTCCAGGATTCTCCCGGGGGACTTGGTGAAGTGCATTTCCACTGATGTAATTCTCTGTGTGGTCTAGTTGTATCTATTAATACCTACATGGAGCCCAAAGAGAATACATTTGTAGAAATGCATTTCTGTTTGAATATACCAAGGCTGCCCAATTAAATCATCACCCGGGTCATAACTGACCGACTATTTCATATTTCTGAACTGAGGATGAGATGCTAGTGTTGGTGTGATTACCATGGGTGCCTGGCACTTGTCCCCTAGTAATGTATAGCTTGTGATCTCACTCTTGCCTTTATTCTTATGCCTAGGTTTCTGTCCATGTTAGAAGAAGAAGTTTATAGTCAAAACTCTCCTATCTGGGATCAGGATTTTCTCTCAGCTTCTTCCAGAACCAGCCAGCTTGGAATCCAAACAGGTAAAAAAAAAAAAAAATTGTTTTTGCATAAATCAGAACACAACCAGGAAGTGTTTGTTGCCCTTCACCGTGCATTTGTTTGCATTTTTCATCAAGAAATTAAAGACTAGAGTCAGCAAAGAAAAGTAAACACTTTGGCAAACCTGGCATCGACATCTCTGTTCCCGAGGAGAGCAGGTGCGAGGCAGACAGCTAAGACCGCTGCAGCTGCTGCTCTGCCCTGAGGTTTGCTCAGCCCGCCCTGCACAGCTGTGCGGAGGGCGAAGCACCCGGCACTCAGGTCTGCAGGCAGACGGCAACTGTTTAAAGACACAGTCTTGGTCACAGCCTGCCCTGCAGTCACGTCTCAGTCTGGCTTGTGAGTCTGGACGTCTGTTTTGAGCATCAGGCTGCTCTCGGGTAACGGTGGGGCCGAGTCTCAGGACGTGCAGTGCCCTGTGGGCTCAGGGCCTCAGCAGGCCTTTGGTGAGGACATGTGGCCTGGAGTCACACTGACTCTGGAGACGGGGTCTGAATTCCTGCCTTGATGCTCAGAAGCCTCGGAGAAGGTTGTCAGGAGGTCCCAGAGCAGGCATTTCTGTGTGGCCTTGGGGAGAGGCAGAACGCAGAATGTTGGTGTCGACTTTTCAGTAGATCTGGTTCAGTGTGTCCTGGGGGCCCGTGAGTGCTGCCTCCAGCAAAGGCCATTTGTTCTTGCCATTCTCCACACCTCCCCTGGTTTGTTTTTATATCCAGCAAAAGTCACCCCTAGTGTGTGGTCCTGTGGCTTCTGGTGAACCCCCGGCGCTGTGTCCCCCCGCGGCTTCGAGCTCAGCGCTGAGCCTGGCCGGGGCAGCCCCCTCTGGTTCCTCCTTTGTTCGTGCAGCTGTGCTTTTCTAGAGCACCACACGAGCAGGATCACACAGAACGCAACTTCTTTCACTGAGCATACTGCACCAGAGAAGGTGATTAAAACAGCATTTCATCTGGAGCCTGAGTTTGGATGTGAATATAATGAAATCCTACCCAGCAGAATAATTAGGAATGAGGTATTTTGGTTTGGATCACACCTTCTTTGTTTGGATTCTTGTTCCCAAAACCATGTCAAAGACACCTTTTGTGTTGTGTTTTTTCACTTTAGGCCATAAAATATAATCTCACGTTTCTCTGGTTCACAGTCCGCAGCCCTTCGGGGCCTTTCTGTGCGTGGACAGGACTCCAGCCCTGTGTCGGCTTTTCCTGGCGAGCTCCCCCCGCACCTGGGCGCCGTGTCTGTCTCTGCCCCCGTGCTGTTCGCTTGTCTGTCTGTAACTTACCTGACTTTTGGACGACGTCTCCCCGACAAACCCTTTTCTAATTCTCGCCATGCCTTCCAGCAAGGGCTGAGTCTCCTTTCTTCCAAACATTCATGGAACCTTGATAATATCCTGTCCCTGGTTCTTCAGCTTGGCTGCTCAGAGGCACCACCCACGGGATCTAAATGCCGCTGATGCTGGGGCTTACCTGAGGGCCAGTGGCTCATGCGCCTCACTCCCCGAAAGGGGCTTGGCTTCCCTCCTCGGCCAGCGAACCAAATTGCACATGCCACCATGAAGAGCTTGAAGGCTGCAGCTGCTGCTGCTGCTAAGTCGCTTCAACTCTGTGTGACCCCATAGAAGGCAGCCCACCAGGCTCCCCCGTCCCTGGGATTCTCCAGGCAAGAACACTGGAGTGGGTTGCCATTTCCTTCTCCAATGCATGAAAGTGAAAAGTGAAAGTGAAGTCGCTTAGTCGTGTCCGACTCTTTGTGACCCCATGGACTGCAGCCTATCAGGCTCCTCCATCCATGGGATTTTCCAGGCAAGAGTACTGGAGTGGGGTGCCATCGCCGTCTCCTAAAACCCCACAATCCAAATGCATAAATATTAAAAAAAATGAAAAATAAAAACCTACTGATTCTGAGGCCCCTGCCAAGAGGCTGTGGCATAATTGGCCGAGGGCATGGCCTTCGGATGTTTGAGCTCCTGGAGGGTCTGACGGGCGTCAGCTCGAGCCCTGCTGTCCTCAGCACTCACCACGCTGCCCAATCCCCTTTTCGTGAGTGTGACACCTACGTGGTCAGATCCAGTTTATCCATGAGAATAGTTTGCACTTCCAGTGAGTGCTGGCTGGTGAGGTTTGCCTTGGGTCTTTAAGCTCTAGCCAGAACCAGGAGAAGTTGGTGAGGTTAACCCCTGTATATGGATGAGAGATGGGAGCTCAGAGAGGAGCAGTCAGTGTCCCCAAAGCAGGGCCTCCCGAGTGATGGGACTGGGTTTCCCATCGCGTCTGATTGCCGCTGCACTGCCCTGCGTGCCCCGTGTGCCTCGCAGACCCGCAGGCAGACCCATGTGCAAGGAAAGAGGAATGATCGGGTGCGGACCCAGGACTCCAGGCAGGCCCAGTAGGTTCTCTTCTGGAGGGATGGAGCCGGTGAGACTTCCCTGACCCTGTTGCTCACGATGCCTCCTGGCCTGCCCTGCTCCCCAGGTCTCACCCGTCGCTGCATAGCATGGAGATGGCGGTGTCTCTGCCCCAGGATGTCAGGTTCACCCCCAGTGGTTCCGGCTGTCACCCAGTTCAGCCGGATCGCACTCAGTGTTCCCTGCCGCCGTCGGAAGCCAGCTGACTTCTGTTCTGCTGTAATTGCAGTGTGTTCTCTGTGGGGGAAGAAAAGGGTAATCTTCTCCCTAATTGGCATGTCTGCGCATCCAGGTGCCTGTGAGAATGACAGTCACAATGATGGCTCTGAACTTTGGCGAGGTTCTCGGATGTCTTGTGAGTCACCAGAGCTTCCTCTTTGTGTGGAAGCGATCTGGTGTCCTTTGAAATTCAGGAGGCCTGTTTGCTGGAAGGGAAGGCCTGCAGCCTGGCGCTTCAGTCTCTTCTGCTTCCTTCGTGTGTGTGCATCTGAGGGGGGTCTCACCTATATATGGCTATTTTTATTTTTAACACTTATTGTGATGGCCTGTATGAGAAAAGAACATAAAAAAGAGTGGGTATATGTAAGTGTGTAACGGGTTCACCTTGCTCTGTACTTGAAGCTAACACACACTGGCGATCAGTATATTCCGATTCTTTACATACCAGTTGCTGTTCAGTTAGGAGCTGTGTGCACGGGTCTCTGTAGCTCGTTTTGCGTATTTCACCACTCTTGGCTGCGGGGGCGTCCCCTGTGGTCGCCCCGACACCGAGATGGCGTGCTCTGGGGCCTCTGTCTGCGCCATCAGACGAGGTCTGTGTGCGGTGTCACTGACGGCTGTGCTGCCATCAGCCACGCTTGGGCAAACAACGTCCTACTTCCTACCTTGGCTTTTTCTTTTTTTTTAAAGACAAGACAAAATGGTTTTGTTTGGAGACACTATTTGCTGCTCCAGACTCACTGTTGTTAATTCTCCTGCTTCTCTCTGTCTCTCTCCATGTACTAACGTGTGTGTATGTACCTGTCTGTCTTCTGAACGGTCTGATGGTTACAAAGGTCATGTCCCTTTGCTGACTTCAGTAGGGATCTCCTAAGAGCAAGAGTGTTTTTGTATTTAACCCCAGCAGTTATCACAGTGATGAATTTCAACCTTGATGCAGTATTATTCCTTAATCTGGCTACTGTTTTCCATCCTGCTTTTTAGCCACGCGGTTCACAGCCGTTTTCTGTCGCACCGGGAGGCGTGTAGTGTTGGCCTCTCCTGTTGTCGCTGGCGTGAAGTTTGTTGCTGGGTTAGGATGGGGTTTTTGAGATTTCTCCACTGCAGTGTTAACTTTTCTGCTTTGGTAATTTTAAAAAAAAAGGTACTTTTGTCGGGAGATACTTTGAGGCTATTCTATCTTTATCAAAATTACAGTCACAAGATTCAGTGTATACAGACGATTCTTCCCTGAATCGGTCATTATGTGCTGGCTGTTCCCTAACCGCCCCTCTCTCCCCAACTTCCATCATTGCTTCCTTATTTCTTGCCATTCTCCTGTAAGGAGAGTTTTACCTTCTCCCCATTATTTATTTGTTCATTTCTTACTTTATCACTTTGGACTCAAATGTCTTTATTTTATCCAGTCGGTTGTGACTACCTTTGTCTGTATCATCAAGCTCACACTGGCCGCGTAGCTTCTGTCTTAGAGATGACTTCTTTGGGGTGCTGGGCAGCAGTGGGTGGTCTCATGTGCACTTGGTTCATTACCACTGAAGAAAGATGCGTTTAATGCTTTCTCTTCCTTCTCCTGGGGCAGTTATCAGTCCACCTCCCGTGGCCGGGACAGTTTCCTACAATTCAAGCTCCGCTTCCCTTGAACAGCAGAACGGAGGGAGCGCCAGTCCGTCCTGTCGAGGCGCATCCGGGCTTGAGGCAAACCCAGGTAAGCTCGGAGGGCATCAGCGAGGGCTGTGATTCACCTGAGAAGCTCCGTTATCTGAGGAGTGCCAAAGGGAGCCTCAGGTCGCCTGCGCTCTGTGCGTGTCAGGGATCTAATGGCTGGAACTCCCTCTGAGCTGCATGGGTTATTGCTGTGTAAAAACCAACTTGAAATGCAGAGTCTCAAACTGTGATCCTTTACCGTCACAGCTCACTCATTCTGTGTGCTGCCTAGGAGGTGGCTGATACGGCTCGTCTCCTACAGGCTGTGCTTGCGTAATTCTCACCCTCCTTTGAGGACCACTGGGTGTCTTTTCCTTTCCTTGGGGCAGAATACGGCCTTATGATGATGGCAGAAGCACCAGAGAGCAGGAAGAAACGCAGTTTCCTGCAGCTTAAGCTTGTAGCTGGCACACCATGCTGCCTGCTTTAGTTTGTCATCGGAAGCGAATCACATGGTCAGACTCAGAGTCAAGGGGTGAGGAGATGGCCTTGACTCCTTTTGTAGGAAGAGCCGCAGAATCATATGGCAGAAGCAGGAGACAGGAGGGGAAGGAATTTGGCCATGAATGTAATCTGCCATGTGGGCAAAAAACTCTCTTAATGCTAGAGGCGTTTCACAGTTACAGAATGTTCCGAAGGCTGCATTTGTGTCCACAGCCGTGACATCAGACACATCTTGGCACAAGCAAAGTTTGACAGAGAAGTGTCATGAAATGGGGAGAGAACAGGGTTTTCTGTGAAGGACTAAGCGTGCAGCACTGGGGCCACTTCCAAGGGGGACGTTACTGATCATTCTAGAAACTCTGCCATTGAACTTGGATATAGCCCACGGTGCTTTCTTACTGTAGCACTCAGCAGGCTATCAAGTTTGGGGCATATTGGGTATAAATCTCAGCTCCAAAATAAATAGTTCACACCATTATTCTTGTGGAATTGTGGGGTTTGAAGAGTTGGTCAAATGAAGGAAAATATTCTCACTCACCTCCAATAATAACAACTAAAAAGTTATAAAAACACAAACTCAACAAAAGCTGTTTTAGTAAGTAGCCTCATATTTGGAAAAGCATCTTGTATGGATAAGATGCTTGACATTGCTCTGCTGCTGTTTAGCTCAAGATGGAGCAAATGCTGTATGGAGCCTGCTTACTGGAATCCACAACCGAGGGATAAATTAGATTTGAGCATTTAAAAATTTAATTGTAAAATAAATAAATTATGACAGAAGGAAAAAAAAAGAAAAACCAAACATCATGTTAGTAGGACAGAAAGCGGCCATGTAGTCTAAGGAGTCGAGTGGGATAGAGTTCTCCCTGCTTTTGCCTGGCCTGTTCCAACTTGTGATATATTGTGACATCCTGGGAATGAATGTACCTACTTCCAAGGCCAGGGGCCCTGCTCACTTTGTGAAGCATCATTTTAAGGCAAAAAAGGATTATGAGAGATCATGAGGGTCATTTTGTAATGACAAAAATTAAATTCACCAGCAAAGTGAAACAGTCCATGAGTGTGTTTCCAGTACATGTAGACACACACATATGTAACATACATTCACAGATGTGTATACACATACATCCACGCAAAACATGTATGAAAGGAAGACTTAACAGAACTACAAGGAGAAATGATCAAATCAACCAGAAGTTGAACACTTGAAGAAACATCTCTGATTAATTCATAGATCAAACAAACAAAACTCCCAGGAAGGACAGAAGCCCCACAGACACGATCGACACAGAGAGAGCTCTGAAAATCGGGAAGTACACGTTCTCTCAAGAAGATGCTTAATTTACAAACAGTTGGTCAAGTTTTAGGTCATAACTCAAGTTTCAAGCAGTTTTGGCCTTTGTTATAAGGACCATATTCTTCTGACCACAAAGGGACAGTTAATCTCCAACATGGAGATTAACAACCAGTGACAGTCAGACTCACTCTCAGTGTGCACATGAAGAGGCGGCGCCTTAATAACTCACGTCAGGTTAAAAACCTTAGCATAGAGAGCAAATGCTCTTCAGAATGGTGGGTACTTGGGGGCTCCCTGGTGGGCCAGCGGTTAAGCCTCTGTGTCCCAGTGCAGGGGGCAGAGATTCAGTCCCTGCTCAAGGAAATCCCACATGCTGCCCAGCCAATAAATAAAATAGAAAAAAAAGAATGGTGGGCAGTTACTGCAAAAAGAGTTACCTCCTCTTTCCCGCCTTCTGCTGTGCCGCTTCTCCCTGGTACAGGGAGGGCAGATGTCCACACCTTTCAGTGATATTAGAAAATCAGTTGGATTAGTTGGCACGTGCTTTGTGTTTGAAATAACCCATCGTTTGCCCTTTTGTTTTGATCATCAAGGAGAAAAGAGGAAAATGAACGAGTCTCATGTTTTGGAGGAGACCAAGAAGCCCCGGGTGATGGGCGATATCCCACTGGAGTTAATCCACGAGGTCATGTCCACCATCACAGACCCCACCGCGATGCTTGGGCCAGAGGTCAGCAGGGGGAGCTCGAGCCGCCCGCGGGTGGACCCCGTCCGCTCTGCAGCCGCTTGTGCTGTTGGGGACGGGGTGGAGTTGCCGGGGGAGCTGTGCCCCCGTTTGCGTGTTGTCTGATGCTCAGGGTTGAGCGGCAGGCAGGCTGACGAGAGGTTAATTCTGCTGATGACGGCCGCATCGTGGGGAAACATAATCCCCACCGTTGAAGGCATTCCTCCTGCTTCAACTTTTTATCTTGAAAAATTTAAACCCTCATAAATGTTGCAAAAATTCCGTGATAAAGATCCAGAGGCTCTTTATTTAGACTCACAAATGGCTTGCATGGCACGTTCACTATCCCTCTGTCTCCCTCTCCTGTAAGCCATGTGGAACCATTTCAGGGTTAGATACAGATGTTGTAACACTGCACCCCTGACTGTTTTCTGCATGTGTCTCTGAAGACTGAGACTACTCATTTGCATTCCCACAGTGTAGTTATCACTACCAGAAAGTTTAGCTGGATTACCCTATTATCTGATGTGTGGATAGGCAGTTTTACTGAAGTGTGTCCACAAAGCCTAAGATATTTGTCACCTGGCCCTTTGTCGAAAAGTTTGCTTAGAGTTATATTACTCTTGGCCTCATGTACAGCCCATATCCAGATTCCCCATATATCCTAATTCTGTTTTTATAGTATCTATTCCTGTTGTTAGAGGATCAGTCTGGGGTTACACATTGCATTTAATTCTGATCTCTTCACCTCTTTAATCTGTTTAGTTTATCCTAGAACAGTTTCCCAGCCCTCTTTTGGCCTTTTGTGGCAGGACCATTGTTGCAGAGTCCTGCTTTGTCTGTTTACTCATGATTAGATTCAAGTAAAGCCTTTGGGCAAAAGGACTGCTGTCTTCTCATGTCGTATCCAGGGGCAAAGCAGTTTTAGACGTTTCTGACAGCTTCCAGGAAATGAAGAAATGAGATGATTTTTCAAAACGTGTAAAAATTTTTTTTTAGAACGGCTCTGCTGGGTGAAGGTGTTCATGTTTAATTTGTCATGTTTCCTTAGAGATTTGTTTTGTGCAGTTGAGGATAATTCACAGGATTGGAATGCTGTTAAGAGATGATCTCCTTGTAAAATTGTTCTTCCCATTTCCTTTTAGGTATCCGGTCCTTGGGACTTTTTGTGTACATGTCTGTCGGGGATTTAGTAACTTCACAGAATAGTTTTGCTCAGTTTGTTTCATCTGTGAAGTGTAGATATAGTCACACATTTCAGGATTTGTTGGGTGGATTTAGTAGTGTCTTGAAGTCGCCTTGTACTGGTACACACAAGGCAACTGTTAAATTCTCAGGAATTTAAACGTGTTGGCCGCAGTGGCACATGGGCCTCCAGCATCAGCCACAGACCAGTGAAGCGGGCGTGTGCAAGCAGCTGGCCCTTCTGCCTTGGAGGTCTGTTTGTTGAACACTGACCTGCACCCGACTGCGTGGGTTAGATAGGATGGGGCGCAGGTGTTGGTAGGAGGTTGTACTGCCAGCTTGGTTGAGAGTGGTCAACATGACTCCTTTCAAAGAAGCCTCTCTTCCTCCGAGAAAGAGGTGCTGGTAGTATAGATGTGACTGCCAGTCGTGGGTCTTCAGGGAGAATTTGGGGTCTGGGATCCCAAGGGTGCTCAGCCAGACGGGATTCCCAAAACCAAGGACTGGCAGGCTGTAGCGCACAGGACAGACACAGGCTGCCTCCCCCATTAAATCAAGTCCTCGGGCGCTTTGCCCTGCCCACACATGTCCACGTGGTCCTGGCGCATTCTCCCCGCCGCGGTGTCCGCGTGGTCCCGGCGCGTTCTCCCTGCCTTGGTGTCCGCGTGGTCCCAGCGGGTTCTTCTCACGGCAGTGTCTGCGTGGTCCTGGCCACGTTCACCCCGCCGCAGTGTCTGGAGCTGCCGCAGAGGCCTCCTGACTTGCAGATCCAAACATGAGCTGTTTGGCCCTTCAGAGACAGCCTGGTGACTCCTGGTCTGTACCAAGTCTCCGTGGACACACGGGAGGCTCTGCCTAGCTGTCTTTTCATGGCTTATGTGTTATTGGTTGGGACCCCGAAACCCAAAAATACATATCGTCCTAGCACACGGAGGAGAGGCACTGCCGTGAACTGTCCCTTCTGTCTTAGGGAGGGGCTCTGTGTAACCTCCTCTCTCCTGCTCCCAGACCAACTTTCTGTCGGCGCACTCGGCCAGGGACGAGGCGGCCAGGCTTGAGGAGCGGAGGGGTGTAATCGAGTTCCACGTGGTGGGCAACTCCCTGAGCCAGAAGCCCAACAAGAAGGTGCTCATGTGGCTGGTAGGGCTGCAGAACGTGTTCTCGCACCAGCTGCCGCGTATGCCCAAGGAGTACATCACCCGGCTCGTCTTCGACCCGTGAGTCGTGCCCCGCTCTGCTTTCCACTTTCCTGATTTATTTTGTAAAATGCATTCTTTTTTTTTTTTTTACTTAAATTATTAATTTTTAATTGAAGGATAATTGCTTTACAGAATTGTGTCGGTTTCTACCAAACATCAACGTGAACCAGCTTTCAAGATTTTTTTTTTGATGTGGACCATTTTTAAAGTCTCTTTTGAATTTGTTGCAATATTGTTTCTGTCTTATGTTTTTGTTTTTTCGCCCTGAGGCACGTGTAATCTCAGCTCCCTGGTCAGGAAGCAAATAGGGGTTTGATCCCACCCTCTGTGTTGAAAGGTTAGGTCTTCACTGGACCATCAAGGACTTCACTCTCCTTTTTAAATGAAAGAGGAACCACTCGGGTAGTAAAAGTCAGTCACAGTCACCCACCAAGTCCTGCTGCTGCTCGTCAGCTGTGCAGAGAGAGTGATGTCACAGGCATGGCCACAGCCACAGGCGTTCAGATTAGTTTTCCAGCAGCTGATCAATTTTTTGTTAATGAGGCTTTATATTTTAAGCTGCCGGTGACGAGGCTTTATATTTTAAGCTGCCGGTGACCATCCTGTGCTTCATTCATTGCATCGATGAAGGAATATATAAACATTAAGAGGATGTCCCAATTTTCTCATAGTCAAATATTCTGATTTTGGCATCTTAAGTAGTTTCCATTCTTGCCTGAGTCTGTAAGCCCTGGCAAGATTATTGTGGTGTTAGGTTAACTTTGATCATCCATTGCATTAAAGCAAAGGAAAAGACAGGAAAGGAAGCTTCCGTAATTGAATGCATTTTAACATTTAGAGCCCAGTCGCCTGTGTGGACTGTGACCCGTGCCCGTGACTGTTCAGAGTGACGTTTTAGGCAGAAGGCCTGACGGGATTCTGGAAGGCAGGTTTTAGCAAATCGTGCAGGTGGATTGTGTTTTCGTTTCCTTATAACTTCTGTGGTATTTCTGAATGAGAGTGAACTCTTCAGAAGCGTGTGCCCACGTCCCTGGCTTTTGCTCCCCCGGGCTCGCGGGCGTCGGACGTGACCCTGTCTCAGCGCCTGTCAGCGCCTGTCCATAGGCGCCGTTCTTCGTCTGGGGGCTCAGACCCCCTCAGGTGGCTGGCGCTTGTCTTCATGGACACTCTGGGGATGTCTCAGGAGGCATGCTTGCTCTAAGACATCCACTTAGAGAATGTTCTACTTAGAGAATCCACTAGAGGGGTTTCCATGGAAAAATCAAGAAGGAACCCCCCTCCCTTCCAGTTTTCCTGACTGGTTAGTGAGGGACCCCCCAAACAGGAGGTGAAACAGTGGTGCAATCTTATTCTTCCAGGAAACACAAAACCCTTGCTTTAATCAAAGATGGCCGTGTCATTGGCGGTATCTGCTTCCGGATGTTCCCGTCCCAGGGCTTCACAGAGATTGTTTTCTGCGCTGTAACCTCTAACGAACAAGTCAAGGTAAGGCTCACGCAGGGTCTCAGAAGAAATGCAGGATGTGGTGCAGAAGCGGCAGAGTGTGGCAGGGTCTCCATGTCCAGAGAGCCCTGGACTCTCTGAGGAGCATCCTCTCATCGCGAGTGTGTGTGTGTGTGTGTGTGGAAGGCACCTGCTTCTGTATACCCACAGTCAGGCTCCACTGGGCTTTGCCGGACCTCGGGGCTGGGGCCAGGGACACCAGGACGCCCCAGGAGCAGGTCAGGGTTTGTTTGTGGCTTGTGAAGAGGTGTCTGAGAACACTCTCGGTGGCACCGGCGGTTTCCATATACAGACGTGTCCACACACGCCTGGGCACGTGGCACCACCAGAAGGGGTGGGGTGTTGTGTAGGTTAGGGAGAGGACTGAGGTGGCTCAGACCTCAGGAAGATTCCTTATGACCTTGTGCCTGAAGTTGGGGGTCAAGGACTAAAGAAATGCTGTCGGGGAATTCACGAAAAATTTGAATAAATATATGACTGAGTTTCAGAAATACTCAGGCAAGGTTTGGAATGTGGTCTTTTGGGGAGTGTGAGTGTGTGAGTGACTGTGTGAGTGTGTGTGTGATTCTGATCTGTGTGAGTGTGTGAGAGACGGATCTGTGTGATTGTGTGAGAGACTGATTTGTGTGAGTGTGTGAGAGACGGATCTGTGTGTGTGTGAGAGATGGATCTGTGTGAGTGAGAGATGGATCTTTGTGAGTGTGAGAGACAGATCTGTGTGAGTGTGAGACACTGATCTGTAATGTGTGTGAGACTGATCTGTGAGTGTGTGAGGCTGATTTGTGTGAGTGTGAGAGACTGATTCGTGTGATTGTGAGAGACTGATCTGTGAGTGTGTGAGAGTCTGATCTGTGTGAGTGTGAGAGACGGATCTGTGTGAGTGTGAGAGACGGATCTGTGAGTGTGTTAAGAGTCTGATCTGTGTGTGTGTGAGAGTCTGATCTGTGTGAGTGTGAGAGACGGATCTGTGTGAGTGTGAGAGACGGATCTGTGTGAGTGTGAGAGACGGACCTGTGTGAGTGTGAGAGATGGATCTGTGAGTGTGTGTGATTCTGATTGTGTGTGTGTGAGTCTGATCTGTGTGTGATTCTGATCTGTGTGTGTGTGAGAGTCTGATCTGTGTGACTGTGAGAGGCGGATATGTGTGAGTGTGAGAGTCTGATCTGTGTGAGTGTGAGAAGTGGATATGTGTGAGTGTGAGAGTTTGATCTGTGTGAGTGAGAGATGGATCTGTGTGAGTGTAAGAGACGGATCTGTGTGTGAGAGATGGATCTGTGTGAGTGAGAGACGGATCTGTGTGTGTGTGATTCTGATCTGTGAGTGTGTGAGAGACGGATCTGTGTGAGTTGAGACACTAATCTGTAATGTGTGTGAGAGATTGATCTGTGAGTGTGTGAGGCTTTGTGTCAGTGTGAGAGACTGATTTGTGTGAGTGTGAGAGACTGATCTGTGAGTGTGTGTGAGACGGATCTGTGTGAGTGTGAGAGACAGATCTGTGTAAGTGTGAGTCTGATCTGTGAGTGTGTGTGATTCTGATCTGTGTGTGTGTGAGAGGTGGATCTGAGTGTGAGAGTCTGATCTGTGTGTGTGATTCTGATGTGTGTGTGTGAGAGACGGATCTGTGTGAGTGTGAGAGATGGATCTGTGAGTGTGTGTGATTCTGATCTGTGTGTGACAGTCTGATCTGTGTGAGTGTGAGAGACTGATCTGTGAGTGTGTGAGAGATGGATCTGTGTGAGTGTGAGAGTCTGATCTGTGAGTGTGAGAGTGATCTATGTGTGTGAGAGATGGATCTGTGTGAGTGTGAGAGTCTGATCTATGTGTGTGATTCTGATGTGTGAGTGTGAGAGACTGATCTGTGTGAGTGTGAGAGACTGATCTGTGTGAGTGTGAGTCTGCTCTGTGAGTGTGTGTGATTCTGGTCTGTGAGTGTGTGTGATTTTGACCTGTGTGAGTGTGAGTGTGCTCTGTGAGTGTGTGTGATTCTGGTCTGTGAGTGTGTGTGATTCTGACCTGTGTGAGTGTGAGTCTGCTCTGTGAGTGTGTGACTCTGATCCGCCGTCCCAGCTGTCCTTGGCACAAGTCCCTCCCCAGGAACCAGACTGTCGTGCTGACAGTGTGGTTGGTTTGCCATCTTCCTGGAATAGACCAGACTCCTCGTTGGCAGGAAGATACAGATGATGTTGTAACCGACTCAGTTGCTTTTATGAAAGCGGAACCAGAAACGTGTCTTCAGAGTGTTATTCATTTGGTACTTGGGGAGTCCTAAAGTCAGGCAAAAATATGGCAATTGGTGGAAAGATAAGAAGTGCAGGATTCAGAAGCTACTGAGATAAATTACTGGAGTCTAAGGCAGCGCTGCCCAGTGGTCTTTAACACGTGCGCACATCGGCCACATACGTGAGTTTAAATGTTTTGTTAGCTACGTTGAAGATACGCGAAAGTGTTCTAAAAACAGATTCCTTATTTTACTCAGTATATCGGAAGTGCTGTCATTGCAGCGGCACTCGGTGTCCAAGAATCATGGAGACCGTTTGCATCTTTGGTTTGTGTAAGTCTCTGAAATCCACAGTGTGTTATACGCTGCACCTGTCTCGCTCTGGACTCGGGCTCTCTGGGCTTGGACAATGGGGCCTAAGGACACTGTTGCCTTCTTCAGTTACCATGAAGCAGTGCCAGATACAGAAGCCGAGACGGATGATCTCTGGAAGGAATCGTGCTTGGCCTGGGGGCCGCAGCCGGCGCTGAGGGTGCTTTTGGCTTCATTAACAGCTCTCCTCTGTGTCACAGTCGCCATGTCGATTACAACAGCTGTGGTCTCCTCTCAGAAAGCACAAATGGGGCTTTTGACGTTGACTCACCGCGCGAAGCGTCCAAGTGTCACATTCGCCCTTCTGGCGGGGGCAGGTGCGGGCGCACAGCTGCGTGAGGCTGACCTCTGCCCCGTGTTAGGGCGCTTTTGGCGGTGTGTCTTCAGGTGGTGTGGTCGCTGTGCTTGTCACAGGTTCACTTCCCCATAGCCAAACTGAGAAACAATTCCAGGGGTCCAGAGTTTAGGAACTCGCTTAAAAAGAAAATTTGGTTGGGCTTTTCGTAGGGAGAGGAACTTGAAAATATGCCCTTGGTTTATAATTTCAGAAGATTGCGTAATGTTTGTTTGCACAGAAAGCTACACCAAGCAACTTGTTTGGAAAGGTTAGCTAAGGTTGCCTTGGACACTCTTAGGTCCAGAGGGAAACTAAAGGTGTTGAATATGAATTGGGTGCTTTGTCTTACTGCTTCCCAGAAGGGCAGTATATGTTTTTTTCCCCCAAACCATGTAATTTTCTAAAGACTTGAAGGAAGGTGGCCAAATATCACAAACTGAGCAGGAAAAATGAAAAGAAAAGCCATTTTTTGTAAGTGACTTGAAAGTGAAGTTAAGTGAAGTGAAGTGGCTCAGTCGTGTCTGACTCTTTGCGACCCCGTGGACTGTAGCCCACCACGCTTCTCTGTCCATGGAATTTTCCAGGCAAGAGTACTGGAGTGGGTTGCCATTCTTTCTCCAGGGGATCTTCCCGACTCAGGGATCAAACCCAGGTTTCCCGAATTGTAAGCAAGACGCTTTACCATCTGAGCCACCAGGGAAGTCTTGAAAGTAGTTTTAGCAAATGAAGATTAATCTTTAAAAACTAGATAGAGTGGGTGAACCTGGTGGAAGCCAATGCTGCTAGTACTTACTTGTGAAAACAGCAAGATCATAAGCGGAGGTTTACAATTTTGATTTGAGGTATTAAAAATCTGGGCTAAATGGTACTTTAAAATTTGCATCCACTCATTTTGGAGACTTAAGCTTATATATAAATTTCTGTAATGCTTCAAATAAGATTTTTGTGTGAATTTATCTTGCTCAGAACACATGCAAGATAACATTTGAGAATTTACTTAAAGCTCCTAACCTGGTTTTAAAATAGATTATCTAACTATTTGGTTTTGATATTATATGCAACTTTAAAGTTACGGGGCTGATACTTATTTAACCGTAATAAGTATTTGAAGAAACACTGAAGTTACCAGGTGGATTTGGAAAGGAACCCTTTTGGTGACAGGTGAAGTGAAGTGAAAGTTGCTCAGTCATGTCTGACTCTGCGACCGCATGGACTGACTATACAGGCAGTGGAATTCTCCAGGACAGAATCCTGGAGAGGGTAACCTTTCCCTTCTCCAGGGTATCTTCCCAACCCAGGGATTGAACCCAGGTCTCCTACACTGCAGGAAGATTCTTTATCAGCTGAGCCACGAGGGAAAACCAAGAACACTGGAGCGGGTAGCCTATCCCTTCTCTAGATGATCTTCCCGATCCAGGAATCGAACTGGGGTCTCCTGCCTTGCAGGAGGATTGGATTGGATTGGATTGGATCGGATCCATTTCCTTGCAGGAGGATTGGATTGGATTGGATCAGATCCATTGCATTGGATTCTTTACCAACTGAGCTATCAGGGGAGCCCATGACAGTTGAAAATAAAGGCATGCAGAGAAGGGAGATGGTGCTGGGGTGAAAATCCAAGCATTTCTGCATATAATGGCTTGACTCTGTTACCACTTCTTTAAACAAGCAGGTATTTGCGGTTCTGCGACTGCTGGTCACAATACTAGGCACACAGGATTCAAGACGAAAGATAGCCCCTCCTCACAAGCAGCTGGAATCTGAAAGTTCTTTGGAGAGGTGATGGATCAGTGGCCAGTGATAAAGACTATCCATGCAGAGTTTGAGACGCTACTAACAACAGAACCGTTACTGTTCTTTTTGAGTAAAATTCTTGGATTGTGGATGAAGGGGAGAAAATGTATAGTTCTATTCAGTTCAGTTCAGTCGCTCAGTCATGTCCAACTCTTTGCAGCCCCACGGACTGCAGCACGCCAGGCCTCCCTGTCCATCACCGACTCCTGGAGTTCACTCAGACTCATGTCCATTGAGTTGGTGATGCCATCCAACCATCTCATCCTCTGATAAATCTATTATTAACAATGTCAGTGATATAGTAAGATGAAAAAGTGCAGACTATTGGTTCTAGAAGTTCCCAGGGGAAAACTATCATCTGATAGTTATTGAGTATATACCAGGTACCTGGAATTGATTTGCATGCTGGAAATACAACAAAGAGGAACCCCCTGGAGGTTCAGAGGTAAAGAATCTGCCTGCAATGCAGGAGGCACAGGAGACCCAAGTTTGATCCCTGGATTGGGAAGACCCCCTGGAGAAGGGCTTGACAACCCACTTCAGCATTCCTGCCTGGAGGCTCCCATGGACAGAGGAGCCCGTGGGATTCTAACAGTTCTATTAGCTCCTTACAAGGCGGCGTATACAGCAAAAGCCTCTCTCTCTTCCATCAGCCGCATCTAGGTTTCATCAGAAGATGTGTTTCTTACTCATCCCCAGACATTACTATTCCTCTGCACACGAAGTAGCAAATCCTTCCCTTTTCTCCAGTCCCCCCCCCCAACTTTTCTTCAAAAATAATATTTAATGTTGTAGGTCATGTACAAATACGTTTTCGTATAAAGCAGAAATCCCACCCCCAGTCTCCGGTCCGTCCCATCGCCTTCCCCACTTGCTGTCCGTACGTTTGTTCTCTCTGTCTGTGTCTGTTTCTGTTTTGCAGACGTTTTCTATTTAACTGAACGTGTCCAAAGTACTGTCATTTCAATATGTAATAAACTTGGTTAGAGGTTTTTTTTTCGTGGTGTGTATTTTATACTTGCACACCTCAATTTGGATTTGTCATATTTCCATTGCTCAGTAGCTACACATGACTAGTTGTTGCCGTATTGAACAGCTAGTTGTATACTGTAATTATGAGTTTATATGTTTATTTTCCCCATTTCACTCTCTTCTCCTTAAGAGAGGTTTCCTTCATCCTTTAATCTGAGTTATATTCAGATTTGAAGTGTGTCAGTATTGTGATATCTTTGGGAAAAGCTAACATGTCTATGGTTAATACCAACGGGAAAATAATTTCCAAAATAGGGAGACGGTTGTACTCTTTTCCTACATACTGGACAGATCCTCCCCTGGATATTATTATGCTTGGTCTTGGGATCCGTGCTTTAGAAGTGTATTGTTACACAGGAGCAAGCCTTGAAAGATACGAGTAACTTGAGATAGGGTCTTCCAGTCGAGCGTGCGAGGCAGGACTGAAGCCTCGATGAGGCTGGACCTGGGACCTGGGCGGCAGGGATGGGCGTGGGTGATTTCCAAGGGCTTGGGGAGTTGTGAAGAGCAGGGAAGAGTCACTGTACTCTCGGAGCAGAACTAAGGTCAGTAGGTAGAAAGAGCAAGGGATCAGATCACAGGTGAAAATTAGAAAGAACTTCCCAACCACAACAGCGGCTGAATATGAACTGGCCCAAGGACTCAGCGAGCACCCTAAGCTGGGGGTTTTCTAGCAGCTGACCTCCCCGAGGTAGATGGCAGGAGACTCCTAGCTTCACATGGGGAAGAATTAGGCAAATGACTTCCTAAGACCCTTCTCCCTGTGGTGCTGAGGTTCCATGACGTCATAGCTGTGAGCCTCTTTGAGTTCTTTAGAAAAACATGTCGTCATATTCTAAAATACTGATGTAATGGTATTCGTGTCTGGGTTTACTTTCATCTTTTATTAGATTCTCAAACCATCCCTTTAAATCTGTACATTTTCTTTAAGCTTTGTCCATCACCAAAAAACTTGTTTACTTTTTTTTTCATATTTCAATCATTAATTTATTCAACATGGTTCACTGTTTTCACTGCTGTTGTTCAGTTGCTAAGTCACGTCCAACTCTTCATGACCCCATGGACTGCAGCACACCAGGCCTCCCTGTCCCTCACCATCTCCCAGAGTAGCCCAAATTCACGTCCATCGAATCGGTGATGCCGTCCAACCATCCCATCCGCTGTCACTGTTCTTAGTCTCACTCAGAGCTTCAGGGCTCCTCAGACTTTGCTGGGAAAGGTCTGAAAAGACCAAGTTGAAGATCCTTTGTGTGTGATGATACAATTCTTTGGAAGGATTGCTGATTTGTTGTATATAGGAAACACTTGGATTAGTTAATATTCTAGAAAAGGTTAGCCCTTCTCATTTTCATTGCTCTTTTGATCTCAGGTTCTCAAATACTCTAAGCATAAGCAGAAATTCATGATCAATATTTACTTCAGACACCTCTTTATTAATATTCAGCCTGTAGCCTCTAGGTGTGAATGAGCAGCTTGTAGCTTTGGTATATTCTTTTCTAAGAGCCAGAAACTTATGTTTTCAAGTGATGATTGTATCTTGATCCAAGGATTTTGAATTTTTTGGCTCATTTTCAAAGTTCAGAAACTCAAGAACCAATACCAATACTCAAGGTGTTGGTATTACACTGGTAATACATACTCCTAAAGTTGCCAGTATTTCTCAGTGAAATGTGGGACTTTCTTTTGTCCAGAACCTAATATATTTGTCTGCATGCTGACTTGCCCTTAGGGCTATGGAACACACCTGATGAACCACTTGAAGGAATACCACATAAAACACGACATCCTGAACTTCCTCACCTACGCAGATGAATACGCAATTGGATATTTCAAGAAGCAGGTGGGTTTTGTGGCTGTGCAAACCTGTTCTGTCCTTCCTTTTCTTGATATGCACTCAAGTAGCTTTCATGCAAATAAGTCCTCCCCCCAGGACATTTATTTTGCAAGCCTTAAGCCAGAGGTAAGCCTCAGCCTGGATTAGAGAGTGTGACCAGCACACCATCAGTACAAAATAAATGTTTGAGTGAGTGAAGGGATGTCATCTGTGAGTGGAGTGCACTGTCGCATCCTAACATTCTAAAACGGGGTCTCCCCAGGCTGAGGAGAGATTCACGTTGGGGGACTGGAGTTCGCCCTGAATGAGAGAGAGAGATTTAATCTCTGGAAGGCAGAGTGTGTTTCTGATGGCAGAGAGGAGGTTCTGATGCTACAGAGGGCTCCCGACACTCCTGCTCCGTCAGCACATAGGCGGCTGGGTGCTTGGCCGCATCTTCGTTCTTTCTACCAGAAGTTTCGTATCAGCTCTCTGATTCTTCGGTTTCTTTGCCCTTATGACTCCGTATGTGGGACCCTCCTTCCCCGACCTGGTGTAAAGCCCCTGCAGTGGAAGTGGTGTCTGAACCACTGGACCGCGAGGGAAGTCCCTGCTGCGTGCTTTTAATAGTGCTTTATAACTCTAGGTTCCTAAACATTTTCCGTTTACTTTTTTGATGACAAAAGTAATGTATAGTTATTAGAAATATAACTGGAAAATGAAATTGGAAAATGAAATAAAACTCCAAAAAAAAGAGAAAAATTGCACGTGATTCCACCACCCAGAGAAGTTGACTGTTAATGTTTTGACAGATACCCTTCTGATGTTTTTTTCTCTGTGTGTGTTTGTGTATATATAAACAGAAAATTGGCTCATGCTATATACAGTTTAATTAATTGTCTTTTTTACTTAATATAGTCTGATTTTTAAATTATGAGTTTTGATGGTTCTCTGAATTGTTGTAGAAATGGAAACTGATTTCTCACACCAGTCCCACATTTAGGGAACATTTATGTGTTTTTTGTAAATAAGTGTCCAAGTGTGAGTGTGGGCTTCCAGGCGTGTCTAATGTTTTGCTATGCACTGCAGCGAATAATGACAGACACTGTAACAATCTCTGTTCCTGTCAGCAGCATGTAAAGGGCTCAGGAAAGGAGCTGGTTGAAAAAGCAATTTTTTTTAGCCCTTTCCTAGGTAACAAATTGCCCATGTTTGCATTTATTTGATTATTTTGAGATTTGGCCTGTTTTTCCTTATTTATTGACCCTTTGCACTTCTTTTTTTGAATTGCCACTTCATTGTATTTTGCCTCTCTTTCTATTAAAATATTTATTTTTCTGTTGATTTATGAGAACTCATATATAAGGATATGAGAGTAGTAACCTTTTATGATTTTTCTCCCCTACTTGTCTGTTTCAGCATTACTTATGGCTTTTTTTCAATGTACAGAACTTTACAGATTTTATTATATAAAATCTGTTAACCTCTTTGAAAAATATAAGTCCTTATACATATGACTAAAAAGCTTTCCCTCCAATGTCAGATAATTAACCTTTTTACTTTCTTCTCATTTTTTGGGATGCATTTGGTAACTTTTCTAGTAAAACTCACTAGAGAGAACTCAGTGGCATTAAATACTGCGACTTGAGTGTGAGCTTTCCCAGGCTGTACCTACACTGCAGAGACAGTAACAGCCAGGATTCTTTTTTTAGGAAAAGATTAGGAAGTTTTCATTAATTTGTCTCTGCCTGTCGCTGCGCTGGCTTCTCTCAGCTGCTGCGAGCGGGCATCCTTCCCCGCGGCCCCGGCTCCGGGGGACCTGCGCTGGTTGCAGGGCGCAGGCTCTGGAGCGCACGGTCCTGGAGCGCACGGTCCTGGAGCGCACGGTCCTGGAGCGCACGGTCCTGGAGCGCACGGTCCTGGAGCGCACGGTCCTGGAGCGCGGGCGCAGCGGGACCTTCCTGGACCAGGGAGCCAACCTGTGTTTCTGCATCTGCAGGCAGATTCTGTACCACAGAGCCACCAGGGAAGCCCTCAGCCATGCTTCCTGCCCCCCCATCCCCCCCGCCCCCGAAACGGATTTATTTTTAATGAAGGAAGATTGCTTCCCATTCCTGGGCTGCGGTCCTCCGCATCACGTGGATCCGCGCAGGCTCACGTTGGCTCCTCCGTCCTCACCTGCCTCCCACCGCCCACCCCTCCCCACCGCTCTGGGGAGTTGCGGAGCCCCAGTTCGGGTTCCCTGAGTCACACAGAAAGCTCTCACTGGTTATTATTTTACACGTGGCGGTGTGTATGCTTCCATGTGAGTCTCTCCATTCTTTTTTCAATGACCTGTCTGCGTCTGTGGTCCTCTCTGAGGCTGATGGCAATAAGTGCTTGGAAAATAAGTTTTTACTGAAACAGGAGGCAGGAAACTGAAGTCCCAACTAATTTTCTACAAAAATTTGAAACACCCTTAAGGAAAATTGTTATAAATAATATGACTATGTTCCCTATTATTATAGCTTAAAGTATATAAATGAATATATTGCAAAGCATTAATGTCCCTGAAACAGCCACACTTGTGATGGTCTGGAAGTTTTTTGCCTATTAAGTGTTTCATTTCTTCAGTATCAAGGTTCTTCTTGCTATATTTTTGAACAAATTTTGCTTTCAAAATAGGGTTCACTGTTAGTTGATTTCCAGAACATCCTAGAGGCCCCCTGTCTACTTTGGGAGAAAGCATGCAATTTAATGCTAAATTAAATCTTATTTTTACTTAAGAGCCATTTGTGTTAATGAATTTTTAATACTGTGTTTTACTAGGATTATTATTATTATTTTATGTTGGAGTGCTTCCTATTTGCACGGTTTGATTTTTGATGAACTTCTTAGAGGAGTTTCATGCTAATCCTCAGGATAGTTGGAAAGGAGCTTGGACCTCTGCCAGCACCAAGCCAGGCCTCGCACGTAGCTCGCACTCAGACAGGGTGTTTGATGCTCAGGGCCTTTTTAAATGGAGTTACTGGTTTTGCAGGGTTTCTCCAAAGAAATTAAAATCCCTAAAACCAAATATGTTGGCTACATCAAGGATTATGAAGGCGCCACTTTAATGGGATGTGAGCTAAATCCACGGATCCCGTACACGGAGTTCTCTGTCATCATTAAGAAGCAGAAGGAGGTAAGCGTGTGGCCGACTTGGGTTCCCACTGCACAGGCCAGGCTCCTTTGGGGCAAAGTGTGCACCCCTGGGCTCTGTGTGGGGGCGTCTGATGGACACCAGGACCTCAGTTTGCTCTGGTTTGTCTGGATTTCTTCTGTGAAGGTATCCTTTACCTCCTGTCTAAATCACCACTTCGAAGCGGGGGTCAATACCTATTAAATTGGTGTAAAATGCAAAACTTGTAAAATACAGTGGTTTTACCTTCAAGGCCTTTTACATGCTGGCCCCATGCCTTCTTCCCAGACTCATCTCTTTATCCCTTTTCTAACTGCTAGGCTGTTACTGATGTGCTAACCCTTTTACGTGGTGTCTTCATCCTTCACCCACTTCCTCTCCCAGTTCACGCGCGCACACACTCAAACACACACACACACACACACACACACACCACTTCTGCCTGTGTCCATTCCTCTTTGAACTTCTCAAGCACTAGTTTGATCCACTTATTTGAACTTCAGTTACTCATCATCTTCCATATTTATCTTAGTGAGTATTCACCTTTTTTTTCCATTGTAAGTTCTGAGAGTGTATGCTTCCAGATATTAAGTGATTTGTGATCTGGGGAGAATTCTTTTTTTGGCCACACCACACAGCTTGCAGAGTCTTAGCTCCCTGACCAAGGGTTGAACTCACGCCCCCTGCAGTGGATGTGCTGGGTCTTAACCACGGGACCCCCAGGGAAGTCCCAAGTGATTTGTCCTCTGATACTGGGCTCAAGTCTTTTATGCGTATGAACTAAAAGAGAAGGGGTAAAGGGGAAGGTTGATGGATTTGATTACGTAACAAGTTTTATATTTCTGTAAGACAGGAAAAAGAAACATACAAAGCATAATTAGGGGAGAGCAACACAGGCCACTTATTAAATGAATAAACTTTACATATTAAACCCAGGATCACCCTCCTGGTCCCCTAGTTCTTGGAGTTCAAAAACTGGGAAATCGCACCCAACATCACTCCCGCTTTGTACCTGTCCTGTTAGTCTCCTTTGGTCGAGTCCGAGTCTCTGCGACCATATGTACTGTAGCCCCCAAGCTCCTCTGACCGTGGGGTTCTCCGGGCAAGAACCCTGGAGTGGGTTGCCAGGACCTCCTCCAGGGGATCTCCCTGACTTGCATCTCCTGGGGAGATCTCACAGGGATCCAACTCATATCTCCTGTGTCTCCTGCAGTGTAGGTGGACACTTTACCCCCTGAGCCACCTGGGAAGCCCAGTCCCACTTTATATTTCTGTTATTCAGTCAAAGGTGCTTTTCTCTGCTGCTGCTGCTGCTAAGTCGCTTCAGTCGTGTCCGACTCTGTGCGACCCCATAGACGGCAGCCCACCAGGCTCCCCTATCCCTGGGATTCTCCGGGCAAGAACACTGGAGTGGGTTGCCATTTCCTTCTCCAATGCATGAACAGGAAAAGGGAAAGTGACGCGACTCCTAGCGACCCCATGGATTGCAGCCTACCAGGCTCCTCCGTCCCTGGGATTTTCCAGGCAAGAGCACTGGAGTGGGGTGCCATTTCCTTCTCCGGTGCATGAACGGGAAAAGGGAAAGTGACGCGACTCTTCGTGACCCCATGGACTGCAGCCCACCAGGCTCCCCCGTCCCTGGGATTCTCCAGGCAGGAGCACTGGAGTGGGTGCCAGTGCCTTCTCCATGCTTTTCTCTAGTGAGTAACAAAAAAGACGTCTGCCTCAAGCCTGTCTTTGTTTCCTGGTTTCTGCTCATGTGCCTCCATTCCAGTTCTTAGTTCCTTGTCGATGTCTCTGACATCGCAGAGATAGACCCGTCTTCTCAGGGTGCGTCCTAAGAACAGGTGCTCAGTGAGTGTCTCCCTTTTAGTTAAAGTAGCTCAGACTTCTCCGTACACGTCCCACGGAAGTGAGCCAAAGGCTTTTTATTAAACTAGAAAATAGAAGCAGCGTCTGTTGTTTCTTGGGCAGAGGTTCCAGTGTGAGACGGAGTTCTGAGAAGGCTGCTGGGAGCTGGTGCCCCGCTCCTTGTGCCCGCACTGTGGAGGCTGGAGCAGGACCCCACGGGGTCCCCAGACTCCGAGTTCAGACCCCTGGGCGGGGGACCCTCTGTCTGGGCTGCTTCAAATCCCGCGGAGCCCAGCATTGGAGAAGACAGGGCCCCCCTTCCACTCCGTCCCGTTGGGTCCCCCACCTCAGCTTCCAGTGTCTCCAACAGGCACCCCTGAATGTAGCTGTTCACCTTCTTCTTTTAAAAGAGCTTGGAAGTCACCCTAGTGAGGTTCTTGGATTTACCTGGTAACCTCTACAGAATTCATGTGACTGTCACAAGTGTTGAGTCCAGCTCTGGAGGGCCCTGAGGAGGCAGGGACGGATGGTGCTCAGGAGCAGACAGGCAGACGGTGAGCCTTCCCCCTGGGGCGCAGGCGCAGAGGCCGCGTGGTTGCTGTGATCAGCGTGCAGAGGGAGACCAGGACCGCAGCCGCGGGGCTGAGCGCCAGGTGAGCGGCGACCCGGAGTGCAGAGGGCCAGCATCACCTGCGTCATCAGGGGCCAGGGGGCCCGTGTGAGGACGGGAGGCCCAGAAGGCGGTCAGCATGGGCAGACGGAGCCCTGCAGGAAGAGTCCCGGGGCCGGAGCACCTGGAGCCCGAGGCGTGCACGTGATGAGAGCCTCTGAGAAAGGGTGGAGGGGCGGGAGCTGGCAGGACAGAGCAGGGGGCGTGTGTGGGGCTGGGGGAGGGTCGGCTTAAGCTCGGTTCACATGTGAGCTGCGACCCTGGGCTTGGAGGAGCCAAAGAGTGAAGAAGAGCAGCGTTTTGTAGGGAGACATCCTGCGACTCGGTGAACTATAAAAGTGGCTGATATGCCCCCTGGTTCTCTGTTTGGGAAGATGAAAAATGACCAAAATGGAACGAAAGATGGATTTGAGAGGGAGATGAAGACATGGTGATGAGCTGAAGAGAGTTTCTAGGGAGGCGAAGATATGAGGCTAGAATGGGGTTGGAAGGTCTGCTTTCTCTAAAGTGATCCTCAGGGTTAGAGAGGTCGGGTAGCCCCCTCCCCCCATTACCAGTGGCCTCAAGGTGGTCGTGAGAGGGTTGGAAGCCCCGTGCACTGTCTCATCTGAGAGCAAGCACCCTTGGTGAAGAGAGAAAAACATTAAAGCTGTGTTTGAAATTAAGTTTTCTGAAGGCCTTCATTTAAGAAATTGCCGTTGTGATTCTTTGAAAAAAATTTTAGCTGAAATACAGTTGATTGACAATGTTGGTGTTAGTTCCAGGTGCACAGCAAAGTGAATGACATATATATGTATTTGTTTTAGATTTTTTCCCATGTAAGATATTATGAAATATCGAGTAGAGTTCCCTCTGCTATGCAGTAGGTCCTTGCTGACTGTCTGCTTTTTATATAGCAGTGTGCCTCTGTTAATCCCAAAGCCTCAGTTTATTCCCCACTCCTCTCCTTTAGTAATCGTAAGTTTGTTTTCTGAGTTTGTTTCTGCTTTGTAAATAAGTTCGTGTCCACTTTTTTAGATTCCACATATAAGCGATAACATACGGTATTTATCTTTCTCTGACTCAGCTTCAGTTAGTATGATAATCTTTAGGTCCTTCCACGTTGCAAATGGCATTATTTCATTCTTTTTTATGGCTGAGTAATACTCCATTGTATACATGTTTCCAGAAATTCTTCTTTTTTTTGGGTGGGATCTTAGTTGGAAGTGTGCAGTCTTAGCCACAGGCCCACCAGGGAAGGCCTGAGGAGTCTTTTTAAAAAGACCTGGAGTTACACGTCCTGCAGAGCGTCCAATCGGATCTGCCCATCACAGTGGCAGCCACATGCGGCCACTGGGTGCTAGCTGCATGGCCAGTCAAAGCTGAGATGTTCTGCAAGTGTACAATGCATTCTGATTTTGAAGACCTAGTGTGAATAAAAGCATGTAAAAATCTCATATTTTTTCTCTTGATTATATGCTGCAGTGATAGTATTTTAGCTATATTGGATTGAATAAAAATATATTGTTAAAATCAATTTCTCCTATTTCTTTTTACTTTTTTTTAAAGTAGCTACTGAAAAATTTTAAATTACACGACTGGTTTACATGATATTGGACAACCCTGAGCAGATTTACCAGCAGTCTATTTTGCCACTTCTGTTCATTTTATGAAGTCCTGTGTTTAATTGTTAAGATTATGTATTCGTGCTGTAGCATTTATCAGTCTTCCATTTGAGATCAAGAAGTTAGGAAATTGAAGTTTTTCATTAATTTGATTAATGACTGCTACTGTTGTAGTGTTTTCCAAAATTCAGCACTGATACAGTTAATCTCAAGTTGGTGGTTTTTGAGTTTGTTGTTGCTCTTTCTTTTTTTGTTTTTTGGCTGCTCTGTGTAGTGCAGGGTCTTAGTTCTCTGACCAGGAATCGAACCTGTTCCCCTGCGTTGGGAGTATGCAGCCCTAACCACTGGACCCTTGACTTCTTTAAGGGGAACACTGCCCTGGAATTAGTTACATCAGAACATTGGGCTTCCCTGGGAGCTCAGACGGTACAAATCCAGCTGCAGTGCAGGAGACCTGGGTGTGATTCCTGGGTCGGGAAGCTCCACTGGAGAAGGGAATTATTTTATAAGACAAACGGACTCCTCTCAAAAATTCCCTAAGTAGTTCTGGCGGCCCCTGTCCTGACTGCGTCGCCTTCAGTCTTCAGAGCTGCTTTTTGGATGTGAGCATCGTAGGTTGGGGCTCACACGTTGGAACACCTGAGCACTAGGAAGTCCGTCCTCCCGGGCTCTGGGGACTCGGTGAGTCTGCCTGCCCCTCAGGTGCAAGTGGGCAGCGCCTGGTCTTGAGACGCCCAGGGGTGCTGACGGTGCCTGGGCTGCAGGGCCGTTTCTCCTCTCTGTGGCTGAGGCTCGCGGGGGAGGGCCGAGATAACTGGCACTTACGCTAAAGAGGGCAGTGGGCTCTTAATACTGGCTTTTTTTGCAATGGCAGGGGACAAGCATTCAAAGACAGCTCTGTCAGTGACACTCAATGTGCATGGCCTTGTAGAATGTTTTCATGTCTCACCATTTAATATCGTTCACCCTTTTGTTTCCTGAAGACTTAATTTTGTTGGGAAAATAACTTAGATTGACTGACTTAAGCTGGAGCCACAAACTTCGGTCACTAAAGGTAGTTTCTTCTTGTGCTTTGCAGATCATTAAAAAGCTGATAGAAAGAAAACAAGCCCAGATTCGGAAAGTCTACCCGGGACTTTCCTGTTTTAAAGATGGAGTTCGGCAGATCCCGATAGAAAGCATTCCTGGAATTCGTATGTATTGATCTAAAGGCAGAAGCTTTTGGTTGTGCCCCGAGACCCCGGAAGTAGCTCCGCCGGAGCGCAGTGGTTCGGGAGGCCGCTCGCCCGCAGGCTCTAGTCGGGATGCTGCGGTCTCAGAAGAGCGCGTTTCCTTTGCGTCTGCTCTGCTTCCGGGGCCATCTCCGGCTTTAACTGTTAACGCGCATCGCTTTGAGAGCCTGTTGTTTGTGGCACAGTGTCGGCCACTCCCACAGGTGACCTTGAAGGCAGGGAATTCTGCTCAGAGGGTGGGAGGTTGAGTCTCAGGCTGGCTCAGTCCGGTAGCCGCGAGCGGCTCGTGGCCAGTGACCGAGGGAGCAGCGGCCCTGCCTCCTCCAGGGGGCTTCCCGTCCACGCCCTTCTCCGTGCCCCGGGCAGTCCCGGGCAGAGCTGTGCTCGGCCGAGTTTAGCGCCCCCGACTTCGAAACCACGTGACCCGACAGCGTCACACTGGTTTCTGGTTCCCTGTTTTAGAGTGGTTTTCCAAGGGTTCTTCTCTGTGAGTATGTTAGAAGTGAATTATCTTGGGTTAAAACATACAAAATAGGTGTTTTTGTCGATCAGAAGCTATAAATATTGGCACTTTCAATCAGTTCAAATCCAGGGTCTGCTAGTGTATTGAAGATTTAATAAATCAAACTAAAATTCTCCAAAAGAAAATAAGACATTATTTGAGCAAGATAGACATCTTCATTACGAAGTATACCCTACAGCAGATCTTACTTTCTTTGCTAGACCTGGAAATTGTACTTCTGTGTATTATCCTTATTAATGGCGTAATAGCTATCCTCTCCCTGAATGTGTGTGTGTGCCAAACATTATTCTGTTTTGGGGTGTTTTTTTAAAAATTTTTTACACATACATCAACTAATCTCAAAAGGAATCAGCTCAGTTCTGGAGTTCTGTCTTATACATTGATAAACAGAGGCAAAGGCTGACTAACTTATGGAGGGTAGCTTAGCTTAAGGAGAGAACAAGAAATCAAATCCAGGTCTGTTGGACTCCAGGCTGTGTCTTCTTTCTGCTGCCTGAGACCATCTTGCGTTACAAGCAGGGTCTGTGCCAGATAAAATAGAGAGCAGGACAGAGTTTGTTCCAACCTAAAATAACAGCTTAACGCTTTCACGTGGTGGTTAGCAGAAAATGTGACTTCGAGTTTTAAAAATATACGCGCCCACAGGACCAAACATGCTTGCTTATTATGCGTTCCTCTGAAAGGCTGGAGTTCCTGCTTTAAAAAATACTAGCAGATGGAGCAATGCCAGTCTTGGGAATGTTTTTATATCCAAGTGTGTAAGGAAGTAAAGAATTAATTGCAGTTAATTTCAGTCTCTTTTCAAAAGTAGTCTTTTACTGATCATGGCTGTAAGTTATTGCGTTTTTGATAAGTATTAACTGTGTTATTCTCTTGACTGAAAGCAGTTCTCATTCAGTGTTTAATTTCGTTGGTATGTATAGGAGAGACAGGCTGGAAGCCGAGTGGAAGAGAGAGAAGGTAAGTGTGATGGGCTGGAGGATATTGATGGAAGTGCTCTGTCTCCCCTCCCAGCAGCTTAGAGCAAACAGGGAAACTGGCTGTAGTCACCACCGCACTTGTTAGGGTTCACTTTTCATAAAACGTGCTGAAGTAGCTCCAACCTTAGGTTTCTGTACAGATGAGCTGGATAGGAGTTGCCTGGCAAGGGGGCAGGGTGCTAACCCTTGCTTCTTCTGTGTGCCCTTTCCTTTCAAGTAAAGAGGCCAGAGACCCCGACCAGCTGTACAGCACGCTCAGGAGCATCCTGCAGCAGGTGAAGGTGGGTGTTCGCTTTTCCTCCACTTCACGCAGATGTTTTGAAATTATTTCCCACATGGAATTTCCATATGAGATACCTTACTTTTTTCTTTACCCAAGAGCCATCAAAGCGCTTGGCCCTTCATGGAACCCGTGAAGAGAACAGAAGCTCCGGGATATTATGAAGTTATAAGGTTCCCCATGGGTAATGCCATTAACATTTTCTAAGTATAGACTTAAAGCTCTGGACGGCGGTGTGGGGGACAGCGGGTGGCCGACGGTGTGCTTCTCTGTCATAGGTTAGGGCGCGTGTGCCGGGCAGTGGAGGGTTAGGAGTGTTAGAGCAGGGAGAGGGTGCCAGGGTGGGCAGGGGAGCGGGGCGGGCAGGGGCTCAGAGCAGGGAGAGGGCACCGGGGTGGGCAGGGGGTTAGAGTAGGGAGAGGGGAGCGGGGTGGGCAGGGGATCAGAGCAGGGAGAGGGGAGCAGGGTGGGCCAGGGGGTCAGAGCAGGGAGCGGGCAGCGGGGCGAGCAGGGGCTCAGAGCAGGGAGCGGGCACTGGGGCAGGAAGGGGGTCAGAGCAGGGAGCGGGCACCAGGGCGGGCAGGGGGTCAGAGCAGAGAGAGGGGAGCGGGGCGGGCAGGGGCTCAGAGCAGGGAGCGGACACGAGGTGGCCGTGTTTTTAGAGACGACTCTGCTGTCCTGTAAAGGCTGCTCCGTCAGTGTGAGCTCAGATGGCACCAGAAACTGCTGTTTGAACACAACCTTGCTTATAACCTGTTGGGCTGCAAGTGGAAAAGGGTCAGCTTGTCCCCTTGGTAGCTTTGAGAGCCTGAGAGATTTGGAAGGTAAACAGGTGAAGTTAACTGAAGCCGCTGGCCCGCTGTCCTTGTAGACAGCAGTGGCCGCTCCGCTGCTTTGACTCTCCCAGGCGCTCGATGGAGACTGGGAGGCTCACTACTTAGACTCCCGTGTCCCACACCCAAAACAAACAGGAGATGCCTTTAGAAATGTAGACCTGTGGGATTCGCTGCCGAGTCTGCACCAGCCTAAAATGAATGATTAACGGAGTCAGTTGAGAACCCCCAAATTAAACTAATGTGGCATTGTGCAGATTGAAGACCACTAGCTGAATTTCTTTTTTTTCCAATCAGTTGTGGGGCCATCTTTTGGAGGAGAGCCTGTATCTTCTGTTCCTTTCCTCTTGCAGTCTCCTGGTGCTGAGAGGGCGTTAAGTGAAAGGAGAGGGAGCGGGGTCCCTCGGCTCCCCTGGGGCAGTCGTTTGTGGATGTTTTCTCTGACCTTAGTTATCTCAGGAGTGTTTCCATCGTGCAGCGGTGGCTCCAGTGGTCTTCAGGCCTTGCGGTGAACACGCATGCTTGCCATTCTCTTTCCCTTTTCTCTTGGCCTTGTTTCTGTGGATTTCAGTCTGAAAGTCTGAGTGAGGGTTGAGAGAGTGGAGAATTCTAGAAGGAAGGCTGACTGGGCATTGGTAATTCCTGTGACGTGGAAAGGGCTTCCCAGGTGCCACTGGTGGTGGAGAGCCCGCCCGCGAGCGCAGGAGACCCGAGAGGGTGGACCCGGGTCGGGAAGACCCTCCACCCGAGAGACAGGTGGATCCGGGTCGGGAAGACCCTCCACCCGAGAGACAGGGTGGATCCCGGGTCGGGAAGACCCTCCACCCGAGACGGGTGGACCCGGGTCGGGAAGACCCCCGGAGGAGGGCCTAGCCACCCGCTGCAGGATTTGCCTGGAGAATCCACGGATGGAGGAGCCTGGGGGCGGCAGTCCACGGGGTCGCAGAGAGTGGGACCCGACTGAGCGACTTAGCGCACACGCACGATGTGAGAGATGCTGGAACCCTCTAAGCCCGTGTCCAGACCTCAGTGGCCTTTGCAGCCTTGTCACCGGGTCCGCCCCAGGCCCTCCTGACAACTGGCCCGGGAGGTTCCTGCTCCTGGGGCCACGGTCCTCAGCCCTCTCCACCGATTGTTCCCACTGGTGTGCGATCACCTCCTGTGACCCGGGCCATTTGGTCAACTGAAAGATTCTAAGAAGGTCAGAGGAAGGAAGATGCTCTCTGTCAGTTTAGAGGAGAAAGGAAACGGAGAAGGAAGCATGCAGCACTGATTGTCCTATTCACTCCTTCAGCCCTCCCCAGCTGTTCTTTCGTCCTCTCTTCCAAAGAACAGTTGGAAAGGTTTAGGCTGAGCTTCTTTGTGTCAAGTTTCATTCTCTCCCCACCCCACCTGTTTTTGCTATACCTGTCTTCCTTCTAAACATTGTAACACGTTCTCAGCCACCAATAACGGGCATTTAGGTGGAAGGAAGGGTAAGCCTCCAGTCTCCCCCAGGAAGGTGGTGGCTCTTTATTAAACGAGAGCACACCGTCACCTGCCCACTCACACTTGGGAGGTGGTTCCTGGGGCGTCTGCTGAGCCGTCACACACTTCTCAGGTTTTGTCTCCCTCTAAACTGAGAAGAAAGAAAGTGGAAAGGTGAACTCACACACGTGATGACTTATTTCTAACCAAGATAGGCTTCAATCAAAAAAAGAAAAAAGATAGGCTTTAATCAAAGGAAAGGGGAAAGCAGGTGTTCCCCGCGCCTCCTTTCGAGTTTGGTGGTGGATTTAAGAAGAGTCTTGGTGCAAATCAGTTTCTGCCCACTGGGGACGTGGCGCATCAATTTATTTATCTTATTAAATGATAATCCCACTGTATTTGTAAGTGTCTTTTCCTCTGGAAAATTTGATAATAGGGTGGGAATTTGGGTCAGTGGTAGTCAAAAGCATTTCTTGAGTGGTTTTGACTCATGATTAATATATATATAAATTTTTTCATGCTTAGCTTATATAGTTTTTCTCATATTCTTTTTCATTTTGGTTTATTACAAGATATTGAATATAATTCCCTGTGCAACACAGAAGAGCCTTGTTTATCTGTTTTGTATGCAGTAGTGTATATCTGCTAATCCAGTTTAATAGTTGATATACTTTTTAATGATAGAACCAGACTGAGAGACAACTAGGGACCTATAAACAGACAAATGTCAGCATCTTCTAATCTGCATGGATTTCTTTAAATTGGTTCTGAGAGTGGGAATTAAAGAAACCCCATTATATTCTTACAAGTTTAGATGAAGCACTGTTTTCATTTGTAAAGTAATATTATTTAAAGCAAGTAGACATATTGGAGAAACATTCTTTTTACAATTGTCTTGCAAGGTTTACATGCTTTAGAAAATATTTGGTTAAGTAAATCATCAGTGGGGCATGAAACTAAATTCACTGGAAACATTTTCCGGTCACTGGTGTACTTGCAGATGCATTTATGATCTGTTTCCCACTTTAGTTCTGTCTCTGCAACACCAAAATAACTGGGAGTTCAGAGAAACAAACCCAGGTAGTGAGTGTTCCAGCCGCTGCACTCCATGTAGGTAGAGCCTCTTCTCTACACTTTTGAGTGAAGAGCTCACAGTACTTAATCGGACTTATCACTGCTAATCTACAGCTTCCTTGCGCTGAATAGGGGACTGCACCAGATGACTACTAATGGTCCTTCACTGTTAAAACACTGATTTTGCACAGGATGCTCTCACAACAGGAAGAACACAAGCTGCAAGCACTGTTTTCCTTGATCATACGAATCTCTCTTAAGCCACTGAGGTGGTGAGAACGTGGGCAGACTGGCGACACGTCTCTTCCCAGTCTCACTTTTGTCGGCCCGTGTTTGAAAGGAGTCAAAAATTGCTAATATTTTTTTTTCCTGTGTAGATCTGAAAACCATGAGTGAACGCCTCAAGAATAGGTACTACGTGTCTAAGAAACTGTTCATGGCAGATTTGCAGCGAGTCTTTACCAATTGCAAAGAGTACAACCCCCCTGAGAGTGAATACTACAAATGTGCCAGTATCCTGGAGAAATTCTTCTTCAGTAAAATTAAGGAAGCTGGATTAATTGACAAGTGATATTTTTTCCTCTGCTTCTTAGAAACTCATCAAACAGTGTGCCTAAAGCATGGTTTAGTTTTACAAAGAATTGGACATAATGTATTGAAGATATTGTAACAATTAGCACTTTTGAAAAACAAAAAACCTCCTCTTAGCTTTACAGATATGTATTTAAATTGAAGTCATAGAGCATTTTTATTTTATGGAATAGATTTTAATCTATTTACTACTATTAATGTCAGTTTTCTATGGCATGTCCATTAGCTGAATATTCAGTACTAGATGATCAGGGGTTTCCTCACAACTTGTATATGAGGGAATTGCACACAGCACCAAGATCTGGGGGAATGCAGAAAATTTTCAGACCGTGAATGTTTCCATTTTTTTCTAATGGAATGTGAGAGTTTATTTTTATTTTATTCTGAAGGACTTTAAAGGAAGGGACACATGATAAAAAGCCCGTAAAAGGTGAAACGTGATGTTTGAAGTCTCATGGTAGACTTTTTATATGTATTTTTAAAAAACACTCATTTAGATGAGGTGCTTTGAGCAGTTCTGAAAAATGCAGTTCCAGAAAAGCAACTGCTTTGATTTCTAAAGAAGAAATTCCAAATAATGCAGACTTTTTTTTATAAGTGTCTGGGTTTTTGATAATTCTGTCTACCTACAACAGACTTGTAAGTGCATAACCACTATTTTAATAATTATTTTCTCTACACGAGTCTGTAATACTGTATTTGACTTTGCTTATGCAGGCCATAAGTTCCAAAAGGCAATTTCTTGGGCCACAAAGGCATCCATTTGAAAACACTTGAGATTGAATTAACATGCTTTAATTTAAAAAGATGTATAATCTATATTATGGATCAAATTTAGTGAATCCCTCACTTTTTTTACAAATAAAGATTTTCCCCCCCTTTTCTACAATATACTCTGCCCAACTGATAATGTATTTATGGACACTTGTCCTTTGGCATCTCCAGATTATATTCATTTTGGAGATGAATTCAGTTACCACCAAGACCTTCTGTCAGTATTTTAACGCCTGCTTTGGTACAGGGTAATAATATCCCACTAAAATCCATCATACACCTTACCTGTCTTGGGATTCCGGCTTCGTGCTGGGATTTATTTCCTGATTAACACTACACTGGACAGTGGGAGGTCTGCAACCCCAGCTCTGGGAGAACCAACTCATATAAAGCAAACGGTGGCCATCTTGATGGTCTCGACACTAATTTTTATGATACAAATTTATAAACTGATTTTTGTAAAAGGACTAGGTTTTAAAGGTGTCTCTAACTCAGTGTTTTCTATCAGCATAAACTAATTGAAATGATCATTTGATAGACATTGGACACAGTTGCCAGAGAATCTGCATGAAGGAGAAAACCCTGCAGATGGCTGTGGAGTTGGAAGGATGGTTTTTAATGTGTAAGATACACTCAGAATGCTCACAACTGAGAATGCCTCAACTGTTTAAAGAAACCACCTTGAGTGGCGTCTAGATTTCTAATGAAGAATGATACAGTTTGGATTAAGTATCTTGGACTGGTTTTAAACAAGTGCTTTGTCCTGGATCTGTTGAAGCACCTGGCCAGCTTGGTATCCTGTGAAACGTTTGTTATTTTCTGGGTAGACATTCTTATAGAGTATTGTCTTTAAAATCAGATCGTCTCTTCTATATTGAAAGCATTTTTATGTTTTCTAATTTAAAAATTAATATTTTCTTATAGATATTGTGCAATAAAGCTGAAGTAGGATGTGTGGTTTTTGCAAATGCTTTAACAGCGGATAAAATTTTACATTTGTAAAATTAATATATTGTATTGGTACAAAATAGTTTTAAATTATATTTTAAAAAGCTCTGTCTGCTGGTGTGTTTTCTTCTGACAGATTTGTGTTTAATGGGGCACATGTGTGATCTGGTTGATGACTGACTACATCCTTAGTTCTTAGGATGTAAGTATTTTGAGGGAGGTGTTCAGAATTGTTGCATTTGTGGGCAGTTTCATAAAAACTCACAGCCCATTACTGAGAGATTTTCAAGAGCAGAGACACTGTGTGTCTCAAGTAATCCGCGGCATCTTGCCAGTTGTCACCACAAAAGAAAAAAAATGCAGCTAAAGAAGTGGTCCTGGTTTTAGAAGCAGCCACCCCATGCCCCAGTTTTTCCTGCTTGGCATCTGTGAGATAGATGAATAAGTAGACACCCCCCCCCCCAAAATACAGCTGATTTTTAGACATCTCCCATATGTTTCTAACGTTATTCACAGTGCTGAAAAAACTGTGTCCTGCTGGGCTGTGAGTATCCACCAACGAGCATCATTCTTTCTGAATTCCGAGCCAGCTCAGCAGTCGAAGGAATGAGGCACACGGCGCGCAGAATGTCTTTATTAATACTAGAACGCGCATCGGGGAGGGTGACTTCCGTACCTGCGGCAGATGGGCTAATACTGAACCTCGTGGCTGACTCACCAGCGGCTCCGCTCCCCGTCCCGTCCCCGCGGGGCAGGGCCTTTCCCCTTGAGCTCCGTGCTTGGCCCGGGCAGCGATGCCCTCCACAGCAGGCCCGCTCCGAGGACGCACAGGAGAGGAAGGAGCGGCCAGCCCAGGCCAGGCCCTCGTCTAAGCGAGTCTGAGGCGAGCTGCTCCTGGAGGGGGCCGGCGTGGGGCGCAGGCGGAGCCGATGGCGTCCTCCTGGGGGCAGTGGGCACGTGGAACGCGACTGCCTCCCTCCCACCCCAGCCCGAGGTCAGCAGTCTTCCTAAAAGTGTTGTTTTGATGGTGCAATGCTGGTTGTATTCATTATAAAAGAAAGCACTGTGGTTTTCTTGTTACCTGGAAGTAAAGTTTATGGAACCTAAGAAGTAGAAACAGGATCAGACTGAGTTATCGTGGTCAGCTTAATAATGTCACCCCTCTAAGCTGGCGTTCCTCAGACCGACCCTCGCGGTTTTGTGTAAGAGACGCTAGAGCCGCCCAAGGGAGGGCTACTGGCCGCAGCCCTTGGCCTGTGCTGTGTTCTGAGCTGCTCCTCTCTGGCCCTGTCCTTACCTTTCTTAACAAAGTAGAAAACCCGAAGAGAAGACCAAAGCCACTCTGGAATCTCAAAAGACATGATGGCTGCACGTTTGCAATTGAGTTGCTCAGTTGTGTCCGACTCTGCGACCCCATGAACTGCAGCACACCAGGCCTCCCTGTCCATCACCAACTCCCAGAGTTACTCAAACTCATGTCCATCGAGTCAGTGATGCCATCCAGCCATCTCATCCTCTGTCATCCCCTTCTCGTCCTGCCCTCAATCTTTCCCAGCATCAGGGTCTTTTCCAATGAGCCAGCTCTGCACAGCAAGTTGCCAAAGTATTGGAGTTTCAGCTTCAGCATCAGTCTTTTCCAATGAATATTCAGAACTGATTTCCTTTAGGATGGACTGGTTGGATCTCCTCACAGGCCAAAGTTCTCTCAAGAGTCTTCTCCAACACCACAGTTCAAAAGCATCAAACTAAGGTAGCTTTTTTTCTTTATCATCATGAAATAAATGTTTAGATTTGTTGACTATTCGTTTATCCCTGGCAGGAAAAGAGGGATGTGTTTGCAGAGGTGGAGGTTGGGGTGGGAGGAGGGCGGCAGGGAAAGAAAGTGGTGCCTTTACCAGAGTCTCCAGGCTTTTAGTGATGCTTTCTCCTCTGGGTGCATCAGTGCTGTTAGTATCAGATGGAGGCTGAAAGGGGAAAATAGGGTCAGTAATGTTCCGGTTTGGGAAAGAGATGAACGTGAAGCTAGAAAAACAAGAAACAAAGTAGAAGAAGGTTTTCAGGGGCTCTTTAGAGAAGAAGTTTCAACAAAGTAAACAGGACTTTGGGGGTGTGAGAACACCCGTAAATATCAAAGTTTTCAGATGTGATTCATGTGTATTCAGGCCTTGGTTTCTTCGTGGTAGAATTTTTTTTTTTTTAACAGAGTAAGAATGTCAAAGCTAGAGATGTTCTTTGGGTTTATTTTAAAAAGCAATATAATTTCAACAAAGCAGAGAAAACCCAGAAAAACATAAGCCAGCCTTCCTCCCCGCTCCTGTTACTGGGAAGTCTGGCACCACCTTGGCAGAATTAGCTTAAAAAATGAGAAACAACACATATTATTTGTGTGTGTAATTTTCTGAGCTGAAGTGAAGGTTACCAGTTTTTGTTTGTCTAAGTTTGAAGTTATTTTTCTTAGGAAATCCCCTGGAAAATATTGGACTAAAGGACCTTCTCAAAGTAATGCACATGTTAACAAACATTTTGCATACCTGTTCCCTTGGTTCTTGGACGCTCCCTAAAATTCACTGATCTCTGTCCTTTGCTCTGTTAACCTCATATTTTTGACAGTAAAAGATGGATATCTAATTTACACTTTAAAATACCTAAGAACAGAGAATCTGCCTTTTTGTACAATTGAGCTCTCCGACAATAAACACAGGCAGAGGTGATGAAGTCGTTAGGTTGATGTTGGCTATTTTAAAGAGTTGAGTAGAACACGCTCTTGGTTGATGCAGAGTGTGATCAAGGTCCCTCTCAAGTCTCTGCCCTTTAGAGTGCTGTTCAGTCATCAAGGTCCCTCTCAAGTCTCTGCTGTTCAGTCATCGGGCAGCACTGTTTCTCCTCAGCACACCCCAAATGCCATGCTCAGCTGCTCAGTCACGTTCTACTCTGTGCAACCCCATAGACTGCAGCCCACCAGGCTCCTCTGTCCGTGGGATCCTCCAGGAAAGAATATGGAGTGGGTTGCCCTGCGGTCCTCCAGGCGATCTTCCCGACCCAGGGATCTAACCCAGGTCTCCCACGTTGTAGGTGGGTTCTTTACCGTCTGAGCCACCAGGGAAGCCTATATACATTTTCAGTTGAAGTATAGTTGATGTACAATATTGTGTTAATTTCTGCTGAATAGCAAAGTGGTTTAGTTATTTATATATACACACACACACACGTTCTTTTTTTATATTCTTTTCCATTTTGATTATCACAGGATATCGAATATTGTTCCCTGTGCTATAAAGTAGGACCTTGTTGTTTATCGGTTCTTCCTGGGTCTTCGTTTTGGCATGCGGGGTCTCCAGTCTCTGTTGCAGCCTGAGGGATCTTAGTTGTGATGTGCAGACTCTTGGTTGCCACGTGTGGTGTCTCACTCCCTGGCCGGGGATTGAACCTGGGCCCGCTGCACTGGGAGTGTGGAGTCTTAGCTGCTGAACCGCCCGGGGTGTCCCATGTCCATTCTGTATGGAAGAGTCCGCCTCCCGCCCCCTCCATCCCTCCTCTCGCCCTCGGCAGTCACAAGTCTGTTCTCTGCGTCTGTGATTCTGTTTCCTGGGTAGGTTCATTTGCGTCATATCCTCATAAATGATGTCATATGGTATTTGTCTTTCTCTGACTTCTCTAATTCCATCCTCATTGCTACAAACGGCATTATTTCATTCTTTTTATGGCTGAGTAATATTCCGTCTATATACACACACACACACACACACACACACACACACACACACACACACGGAGAGGGAAATGGCAACCACTCCAGTATCTTGCCTGGGAAATCCCATGGACAGGGGAGCCTGGCGGGCTTCAGTCCACAGGGTGGCCAAAGAGTCAGACACGACTTAGCGACTGAACAACACAGATACGCACACACCCCCCTGCACCTTGTCCATTCATCCAGCAGTGGGCATTGATCGCTGCGTCCACGTCTTGGCTGTTGTAAATAATGCTGCAGTGAACATTGGGGTGCATTATCTTTCTGAACTAAGCTTTGTCTGGATATATGTCCAGGAGCAGGATTGCAGGAGGCAGCTCTAGTCTAGTTTTTTGAGGACCGTCCCTACTGTCCTCCACAGTGGGTGCACCAAGCTGCATTCCCACCACCAGTGTAGGAGGGTTCCCTTTTCTCCACACCCTCTCCCGATTTGTTATTTGTAGACTTGGATGGTGGCCATTTTGACCGTTGTGGGGTGGTGTCTCACTGTAGTTCAGATTTGCATTTCTCTAATAATTAGCAATGTTGAATGGCTTTTCCTGTGCCTGTTGGCCACCTGTCTCCTTTGGAGAAATGTCTGTTTAGGTCTTCAGGCATTTTTTGATTGGGTTGTTTTGCTGCTATTGAGTTGTATGAGCTGTCTGTATATTTTGGAAACTAAACCTTTGGAGGTCACAAATGTTTGCAAATATTTTCTCTTGTTCCACAGGTTGTCTTTTTCCCCTGGGCATATATGCATAATTTCTCCCAATACATTTTTGAAGCCCTCTCTTCCTTCTTCTAGCATTTCTAATATGTGGAGGTTGGCACATAATCCCGTAAGCCTCTTATTTCAATTTCATTTTCTGTCAGCTGTTCTGGCTGGGTGACTTGCATTATTGTTTTCCAGAGCACTGACTCCTGCATCGTTATTTTGGTCTTCAGTACCTGTAGCCTAGCTTTGCGTCTTAGTGAATGTGTTTTCTAAGTTTTCTTGGCTCCTCTTTCTAGTTCGTTCTTATAATCATCTGCATTTCTGTCAATAGCTTTTCTTAATCTCTTCAGTATTTTTATTATCTCCTTTTTGAACTCTATATCTAGACTGAAGAAGTCTTTTTCATTGTCTTTTCAGGGGAGTTTTCTTGGTCTTACAACTGGGGATGGTTCCTTCGCTCCTCAATTTTACTTGTATTTCCCTTGCTCTGTGAAAGTGAAGTTGCTCAGTTGCGTCCGACTCTTTGCGACCCCAGGGACTGTAGCCCACCAGGCTCCTCCGGCCACGGGATTTTCCAGGCAAGAGTATTGGCGTGGGGTCCCATTTCCTTCTGCCCTGCTCTATGAGTTTAGGAGAAAAAAACCACCTCCTGTGTCTTCAAGGGCTGTTTTTGTGGGAGTGCCCCTTGTAGGGTTAAGGTTTCTGGGATGAGGTCGGTGAGTCCACACTCAGTCCTGCTGCTCTGCCCCCAGTCGCCGCTGCCCGCCCGGAGCCCGCGCCTGGCGGGCACGCCTGCAGCGCGTGGAAGGCTGCGCGTTGCTGAGAGCGAGCGGAAGAAAGCGGCTTCTGGGGCCCAGCAGGCTGTGCGCACCGCCACCCGCGCTCCCCGCAGGCCTGTCCGCCAGAGCCTGGGCCTCAGCCCCAGACACGGCAGACGCACGGCTCCGGCCGGGGGTGCGGGGCTGCCCCCGGGGGCGGGGGGCGTTGCGGGCCTCTGTCCGTGAGCGAGAGCGGCGCTCTCCCCAGGGGCACTGAAGCGCCGCTCCGTCCTGGCCGACTTCCCTGCCAGTGTGGGGCCTTTCCAGACTTCTCGCTCTGGGGTTCTCTTGCCCTACCCAGTTGCATGGAGACTTTTCTCGCCCTTCAGAAGTCTGAAGTCCTCTGCTAGGGCTCCATGGGGCTCCTGTCAGCACTGTCCCACGTGCGAGTTTTTGCTGTATTTGTGGAAGGATGTGAGCTCTACATGTCTGCCCTGCCATCTTGATTGTCCCCCCCCCAATATCTAACATAAAAAATGGAAGTATAATAACAGTGCAGTTTTATACACAGACTTCAGGGGTTCCTTGTGTCCTTTTAATCTGTGGGGCTTTGTTGTAGCCACACGTGGCGTCCGGAGTGCACAGGCTCAGCGGCTGCAGCACGTGGCCTTGGCTGCCCGGGGACTCAGGCAAGTAATTTTCTTTCTTGGGAAGCACTTACCAAGCACTGACTAGGTGTCAGGCACTCTTCTCAGCATTTTACTTAAGCATCTTAAGTCACTGAATCCTGGTAACAGTTTAATAAAAACACTGCGAAACAAAGAAGCAGTTTTGCTAAAGAAGTCACACGCTGGGATTCTTGATCCGGAGTCAGGATTATTAAACTCAGAGCAGCACCAGCCACGTCTACAGCTAAAGAGCTATCCTCCTGTGTTGCATGAAGTCTCTAAATACTGTGTATCTACATATTAACTGTAGTTCCAATTCCTTTTATACTATGAATTCTTACTATATTCCACATTAAACATTTTTTATGCATAAAATGACAAGAATACAAAGGTGAGTTGCCAGCTTTTGAGACTAAAATCTATTACTGGAGATGAAACGTAAGCCATGTGAGAGGTATAACATGTGAATTCAGAGGTGGGACTGTGAGGCTGGGGTGAAGGCTGATAATGTGCTCTGGATGGGTCATCAGCCACCTCTCTAAGGAGCCTGGGCTTTGCTAATAGGCTCATAAGAGCTGCGGAAACTGGATGTGTGTGTATTTGTGTGTATTTTGTGTGTGTTTGTGTGTATTTTGTGTGTGTGTCTTTGTGTGTGTATGCACCAAATGACCAGAGTTGGAGGCACACGTCACAGAGGTCAGACACTGAACAAGTTTTGACAAAGGGCTGCCGGGAGAGAGGCAGCTTGCAGAGGGGGCGCAAAGGGGGGCTTCCGCCAACACACAAGTTGATAGAAAAAGACAAGCATATGAATTGCTTATATGCGGAATCTAAAAAAAAGTGAACTTATTTACAAAACAGAAACACGCACAGAAAACAAACATGGTTCTAAAGGGTTAAGGATGAGGAGAGAGGAATCAGGAGTTTGGGATTAGCAGACACACTGATGCGTATAAAATAAACGCGGACCTAGTGTACAACACAGGACACTGTTCAATAACTCGTGACAATCTGTGATGGAAGAAAATCTGAAAATCGCGCACACAGAAGCCCCACAGGTGGTGCAGTGGTAAAGAATCTGCCTGCCAACGCAGGAGACATGGTACACATGGGTTTGACCCCTGGGTCAAGAAGATGCCCTGGAGTAGGAAATGGCACCCCACTCCAGTATTCTTGCCTGGGAAGTCCCATGGACAGAGGAACCTGGTGGGCTGCACTGCATGGGGTTGCAGAAGAGTCAGACAGGACGTAGTGACTAAGCAACAACAACAACAGAAATCACAACAGTGGGGAACTGGCACAAAAACAGATACAGTTACATGGAACAGGACAGAAAGCCAGAAGTAAACCCATTACTCTATGGTCAACTAATCCACAACAGGGTAGGCAAGAATACACACTGGAGAAGAGACATCTTCGATGAGTAGTGCTGTAAAAACTGGACTGCTACTTGCAAAAAAAAAAAAAAAGAAACTAGAACATTCTCTAAACCACACAGAAAACTAAAATGGATTAAAGACAAATGTAAGACTGGATACTATAAAACTCCTAGAGCAAAATATAGAATAATCATTGACATAAACCATAGCAATATCTTTTTGGTGCTGTCTCCTCTGATCAGTTCAGTCGCTCAGTAATGACCCCATGGACTGCACCACACCAGGCTTCCCTGTTCATCACCAACTCCCGAAGCTTGCTCAAACACATGCCCATCAAGTTGGTGATGCCATCCAACCATCTCATCCCGTCGTCCCCTTCTCCTCCTGCCTTCAATCTTTCCAGCATTAGGGTCTTTTCCAATGAGGCAGTTCTTCACATTAGGTGGCCAAAGTATTGGAGTTGCAGCTTCAGCATCAGTCCTTCCAGTGAATATTCAGGGTTGATTTCCTTTAGGATGGACTGGTTGGATCTCCTTGCAGTCCAAGGGACTCTCAAGAGTCTTCTCCAACACCACAGTTCAAAAGCATCAATTCTTTGGCACTCTGCTTTCTTTATAGTCCAACTCTCATATCCATACATGACCACAGGAAAAACCATAGCCTTGACTAGAAGGACCTTTGTTGGCAAATAATGTCTCTGCTTTTTAATATGCTATCTAGGTTGATCACAGCTTTTCTTCCAAGGAGTAAGTGTCTTTTAATTTCATGGCTGTAGTCACCATCTGCAGTGATTTTGGAGCCCCCAAAAATAAAGTCTGACACTGTTTCCACTGTTTCCCCATCTATTTCCCATGAAGTGATGGGACCAGATGCCATGATCTTCGTTTTCTGAATGTTGAGCTTTAAGCCAACTTTTTCACTCTCCACTTTCACTTTCATCATGAGGCTTTTTAGTTCCTCTTCACTTTCTGCCATAAGGGTGGTGTCATCTGCATATCTGAGGTTATTGATATTTCTCCTGGCAATCTTGATTCCAGCTTGTGCTTCTTCCAGCCCAGCGTTTCTCATGATACTCTGCATAGAAGTTAAATAAGCAGGGTGATAACATACAGTCTTGATGTACTCCTTTCCCGATTTACAACCAGTCTGTTGTTCCATGTCCAGTTCTGTTATTTCTTGACATGCATAGATTTCTCAGGAAGCAGGTCAGGTGTCTGCTATTGCCATCTCTTGAATAATTTTCCACAGTTTGTTGGGATTCTCACAGTCAAAGGCTTTGGTGTAGTCAATAAAGCAGATGTTTTTCTGGAACTCTCTTGCTTTTTCAATGATCCAGTAGATGTTGGCAATTTGATCTTTGGTTCCTCTGCCTTTTCTAAATCCAGCTTGAACATCTGGAATTTCACAGTTCACATATTGCTGAAGCCTGGCTTGGAGAATTTTGAGCATTACTTTACTAGCGTGTGAGATGAGTACAGTTGTGTGGTAGTTTGAGCATTCTTTGGCATTGCCTTTCTTTGGCATTGGAATGAAAACTGACCCTTTCCAGTCCTGTGGCCACTGCTGAGTTTTCCAAATTTGCTGGCATATTGAGTGCAGCACTTTCACAGCTTCCTCTTTCAGGATTTGAAATAGCTCAACTGGAATTCCATCACCTCCACTAGCTGTGTTCGTAGTGATGCTTTCTAAGGCCCACTTGACTTCACATTCCACGATGTCTGGCTCTAGGTGAGTGATCACACCATCGTGGTTATCTGGGTCATGAAGCTCTTTTTTGTACAGTTCTTCTGTGTATTCTTGCTACCTCTTCTTAGTATCTTCTGCTTCTGTTAGGTCCATATCATTTCTGTCCTTTATTGAGCCCTTCTTTGCATGAAATGTTCCCTTGGTATCTCTAATTTTCTTGAAGAGGTCTCTAGTCTTTCCCATTCTGTTGTTTTCCTCTATTTCTTTGCATTGATGACTGAGGAAGGCTTTCTTATCTCTCCTTGCTATTCTTTGGCACTCTGCATTTAAATGGGAATATCTTTCCTCTTCTCCTTTGCCTTTCATTTGTCTTCTCTTCTCAGCTATTTGTAAGGCCTCCTCAGACAACCATTTTACTTTTTTGCATTTCTTTTTCTTGGGGATGGACTTGATCACTGCCTCCTGTATAGTCATGAACCTCCGTCCATAGTTCATCAGGCACTCTGTCTATGAGATCTAGTCCCTTAAATCTATTTCTCACTTCCACTGTATAATCATAAGGGATTTGATTTAGGTCATACCTGAATGGTCTAGTGGTTTTCCCTACTTTCTTCAATTTTATTTTGCAATAAGGAGTTCATGATCTGAGACATAGTCAGGTCCTGGTCTTGTTTTTGCCGACTGTGTGGAGCTTCTCCATCTTTGGCTGCAAAGAATATAATCAGTCTGATTTTGGTGTTGGCCATCTGGTGATGTCCATGTGTAGAGTCTTCTCTTGTGTTGTTGGAAGAAGGTGTTTGCTATGACCAGCGCGTTCTCTTGGCAAAACTCTATTAGCCTTTGCCCTGCTTCATTTTGTACCCAAAGGCTAAACTTGCTTGTTACTCCAGGTATCTCTTGACTTTCTACTTTTGCATTCCAGTCCCCTATGATGAAAAGGACATCTTTTTTGGGTATTAGTTCTAGAAAGTCTTGTAGTTCTTCAGAGAACCATTCAACTTCTGCTTCTTCAGCATTACTGGTTGGGGCATAGACTTGGATTACTGTGATATTGAATGGTTTGCCTTGGAAATGAACAGAGATCATTCTGTTGTTTTTGAGATTGCATCCAGGTACTGCATTTCAGAGTCTTTTGTTGACTATGAGGACTACTCCATTTTTTCTAAGGGATTCTTGCCCACAGTAGTAGATATAATAGTCATCTGAATTAAACTTTCCCATTCTGGTCCATGTTAGCTGATTCCTTAAATGTCGATGTTCACTCTTGCCATCTCTGGTTTGACCACTTCTCATTTACCTTGATTCATGAACCTAACATTCCAGGTTCCTTTGCAGTATTGGACAACCTAAGTCCATAAATTTTCCTCAAAAAAAAAAAAAAAAAAAAATTGCACTGAAAGATGAGCTCACAAAAAGCTGGGAAATATGCGTGACCAAATCATATTCAAAAGTCAGATGATCAAATATCAGGTTTAGCCACCTAATGTGAGAAAACCATACTCTGAAAGAAAATGCATGTTTATGGTTGTTAGAAGGAAACATAAGGGGCTGGCTAAACAGACTAGGATACAGCCAAGAATAGAGTGAATGAGAACACAGAGCCGAAGAAATTTTATAGAAAGAACACAGCTAAAGAGATGAAAATAGGAAAGAGGCACAGGACAGACCCAACAATGTGAATTGCATCAGAGCTGAGCATTTGCTCACTGAACTCTTCTGAACGCCAAGAACCGTGCCTGCTGCTGCTGACAGTTGATGCTGAGTATTAGTTAAAGCCTAATAATTATCAGAAGTTAGGAGAGAATGAGGAAAAGGTAATTTTTAATGAACTAAGAATTTTTCTTACAATGAAAGGCATGAATATTTATAATCAGTTGAATCCCAAGCATGGTGAATTACGCTCCACTTGTTCCCATGAATGCGTATCAGCTGCAGGACTTCTTGACCCACTGTAAATGAGAGAACTGGGCTTAATGTAATAACCACTTTTATAAAGTGGGCAATAGGTATTACAGGTTTATGATCCTAGACAGAAGGAAATGAGGAGAGTGAACCCTATTTTCATCCCATAGTTCTTCCCCAGAGTTTCCCTAGGAAAGGAGAGGGAGTCCAGAGTCCAGTGTGATCACTGGGTTAAGGAGACAGAGAAGGAAGTTTCAAGGAAGAAGAACTTGCAAACAAAGTGTTGGAGAGGAAGGAGCCATGCAGGGGAAAGGTTCCAGAATTCTGCTCAGGGATCCCTGAATCTCAGTTGAATACTAATCTGCCGTGTGTGGGATGAAACTTCATGAAGCCAGGGAAAGAACAGCTGCAGGGCACAGAACAATCATGTAAGCCAAATCACTGTCAGAGTTTACACGGGGTGGGAGCCACTCGTGCACTCAGCAGCCAGAAGGGACAGATCTGATCACTAACAGATACACGAGACAAGCAGTGGAGACCTTAGATGCTTCGCATTTACTACTGGGGCTAAAGGAGCCTAGAGGAAAAGGTATCCTAGACCTGCCCACAAAGCCTAAAACCAAGCTCATGAGGGATCAAGCTGATCTCCAAGAAATTTAATTGCCCAACAAAGTTCAAAACTCTGTTTGAAGACCTATAATAAAATATAGCTTATGGCTTCCCTGGTAGCTCAGACAGTAAAGCATCTGTCTGCAATGTAGGAGACCCGGGTTCGATCCCTGGGTTGGGAAGATCCCCTGGAGAAGGAAATGGCAGTGCACTCCAGTATCTTTGCCTGGAGAATCCCATGGATGGTGGAGCTTGGTAGGCTACTGTCCATGGGGTCGCAAAGAGTCGGACACAACTGAGTGACTTCACTTCACTATACGGATGTTAAATTCCCAATGTACAATATCCAATAAAAAAATTAAGATATATGAAGCCGGAAACTGTGGTACATAACCAAGAGAAATTTGCCAATAAAACTGACCCAGAAATTAGCAGAAAAGGATATTAACATGGCTTTTTAAACATAAATATGCTTAAGGATATAAAGAAACCATGAATATACTGAGGAATAAAATAGAATATATATAAAGAAGACCCACATGGAGTTTCTAAAGGTGAAAACCATACAGTATGAATCATTTCCCATTCAATGGGTGGGATCAATAAAAGATTTGACACAGCAGAAAATACAAGTAAACTTAAAGATGCAGCAATAGAAGATACCCAAAATGAAGCACAAAAAAATGACCAAAAGTCACAAACAAAATTAGAGCATATACTGAACTAAATGAAAGTGAAAATACAACACTTCAGATTTGTGAGATGGAGCTAACACAGTGCGTAAAAGAAAAATTACGAATTATTACCAATATCAGGAATGAAAGAGGGAAAATTAGAGCTCTTTCACGCAAGATGTTAAAAGGATAAGGAGGTTATTATAAACATCATTCCCATGTATTTGATAACTTAGATGAAATGAACAAATACTTTGTGTTACACAAAGTAGTGAAACTGAAGAAATTAAAACCTAAACATCTTTTTTATCAAGTTAAAAAAAACAGATAAAAACTGAGGAGAGAGTGTTATAACCCATGTAAATAAAGACAAGGAACAGAACCTAGACTGTTAAAGAGCCCATACTATTTATCAAGGAAAAGACACTCCAGTAGAACAGGAGGCAGCTTTCAGTTGCATAAGCAACGCACAGAAGCGGTGAGAATGACCACTGACACTCGAGTTGTCTCAAGTGATGAACTCAGTGAAAGAAAATCTCATAAGTAATTAGGAAGAAACTGTGTCACATTCACTGGCGTGGCTACTTTAAAAGCTCAGTAATACCAAGTGATCACGGGTGGGGGAGCCTGGAACTTATAAACTGCTATTAGGGACAGTGGCCAAGATGGTGGAGGAGAAAGGCCCCGAGCTCACCCGTCACAAGCAGGCCACGATCACACCTATCTGCAGAATAACCTCAAAGAAAAAGACTGGAACCTCAAGGTAGCAGCTTCGACAGCTAAAGACATAAAGAAGGAACCACAAAAAGGCATACCTGTCTCGTGAGACAATCAAATCTGACATGCCCTGGGTGGGTGACCCACAGACTAGAGAATAATTCTATCACAGAAGCTCTCCCACAGGACTGAGAGTTCTGAGCCCCACGTCAGGTTCCCAGTCTGGGGCTCTGGCACTAGGAAGACGAGCCCCCAGAGCATTTGGTTTTGAAGAGCAGCAGGTCTTGATTGCAAGAGTTCCACAAGGCTGGGGGAAACAGACTCTATTCTTGGGAGGGCTTACAGGAGATCTTTATGTTTTTTTTCTTTTGTAATTTACTTATCTTTGGCTATGCCTTAGGAAGCATCACTACAAACAAAGCTAGTGGAGGTGATGGAATTCCAGTTGAGCTATTTCAAATCCTGAAAGATGATGCTGTGAAAGTGCTGCACTCAATATGCCAGCAAATTTGGAAAACTCAGCAGTGGCCACAGGACTAGAAAAGGTCAATTTTCATTCCATTCTATTGGAATGACTATCTCAAAGAATGTTCAAACTACCGCACGATTGCACTCATCTCACATGCTAGTAAATTAATCTCGAAATTCTCCAAGCCAGGCTTCATCAATACGTGAACTGTCAACTTCTAGATGTTCAAGCTGGATTTATAAAAGGCAGAGGAACCAGAAATCAAATTGTCAACATCTGTTGCATCATCAAAAAAGCAAGAGAGTTCCATAAAAACATCGGCTTTATTTATTACATCAAAGCCATTGACTGTGTAGATCACAACAAACTATGGAAAATTCTTCAAAAGATGGGAATACCGGGGTAACTTACCTGCCCTTCTGTGAAACCTGTATGCAGGTCAGGAAGCAACAGTTACAACCAGACATGGAACAACAAACTGGTTCCAAATCAGGAAAGGAGTATGTCAAAAATTTCTCATCAAAACGTGGAGAAAACATTTGAAGAGAGAGTAACTGAAAAATGAAAACTTTCCTAACCTGGGAAAGGAAATAGTGAACCAAATCCAGGAGTGCAGAGTCTGATACAGGACAAACCGAAAAGGAACACACCAAGACACATTGTAATCAAAACGGTAAGAATTAAAAATACAGATAAGGTGCTAAAAGCAGCAAGGGAAAAGCAATGAATTACATGTGAAAGAATCCCCTGAACAAGACCAGCTGCTGTTTCACTCACAAACAAAAAACACAGAAAAAGCATTTGACAAAATCCAACACCCATTTATGATAGAAACTCTCCAGAAAGTGGGCATAGAGGGAACCTACCTCAACATACCAGAAGCCATATATGACAGTCACAGCCACTTACGTACTCAAATGGTGAAGAGTTGAAAGCCTTCTCTCCAATATCAGAAACAAGGATGCCCACTCTTGCCACTGTTTTGGGGGCTGCACCAGCTGGCATGTGGAACTTCACTGGCCAGGGCTTGTCCCCTACACTGGGAACAGTCTTAGCGCTGGACCATCAGGGAAGTCCTCTTGCCACTTGTATTTAATGTAGTTTAGGAAGCCTGAAGCAAAGCAACCAGGGGGAAAAAGAAAGAATCCAACTGCAAAAGGAAGAAGACTGTCACTGTTTGCAGATGCCATGATATTAAACAAAGAACGCCTAACGTGCCATGAGAGAACTACTATAGCTCATCAATGAACTTGGTAAAGTTGCAGGATACAAAAATTAACATATTAGAAATGTTATATTTCTATAAACAACAAATTATCAGAAAGAAATTAAGGGGACAATCTAATTTACAACTATATAAAAAAGAATAGCATACCTAGGAATAAACCTACCTAGGAAAACAACTTGTACTTCAAAAACAGTATCTTACAGTTCTCACTCAGCTGTAAAAAGAGCAAAAGGGTGCCACCTGCAGCAACATGGATGGACCTAGAGATGACCGTGCTCAGGGGGTCAGACAGAGCAGCACAGACACCACACGACGCCACTTGCACGTGGGATCCAAAAAACGACACGGGGCTCCCCCTGTGGTCCAGTGGCCAAGACTCCATGCTCCCAACGCAGGCGGCCTGGGTCTGACCCCTGATCAGGGAACAGGGTCTTACGTGCTGCGACTGAAAAGTCTGTTAGGAGGAGGTCCTGTGCGCTGCAGCCAAGACCTGGGACAGCCAAATAAGTAAATATTTAAAAAGTGGCACAAGTGAGCTTATTTACAAAACAGAAATAGGCTCAAAGAAAACAAACTTACGGACTAAAAGGGAAAGGTGAGGGACGGAGGATAAGTTTGAGACCAACAGACACGCACTGTATATGGAATAAACAAGGACCTACGGTGTAGCACAGGGACGTCTAGTCAGTGCTTTACAATAACCCTTAAGAAGAGTCTCCACTATAGGCTATATATAAGTGAATGACTTTGCTGTATACTTATCAGAAACGAACGAAACATTGTAAATCAAGTATACTACAAAGAGTAAACACATATTTAAATTTTAAAAAATTGTTGTTTGGAAAATGACATACTCGTTTTATCAGGAGAAGAGCAACCCTACTCTTAGGTACTAACTCCCTGGAAACTTATTTATACATATGAGAACACAGAATATTCAGTGAAGCACTAATTTATAATAATGACAAAGTGGAAGCCAATTATTTCTGAAAAGAAGAGGAAGTCTGGTTTATATAATAAAATTTTGTACACCAAGCAAAATAAGTTACATCTGTCAACATGGACAAGTCTAAAAACAGTGCTGAGTAAAAAGTTGTTATTAAAAGATGTATACAACATAACATTCATCTAAAAATGTTAAAATACAAAGCAGTTTTAATAGTCTACGGATAAACACTACAACAAGAATAAAGAAATAGTAAAAAACAGAAACTACAGAAGTACAGGATTTCCCTGGTGATGCAGTGGATAAGAACCCGCCTGCCAATGCAGGGGATACAGGTTCGACCCCTGGTCCAGGAAGGTTCCGCATGCCGAGGAGCAACTAAGCCTGTGTCCCACCACCACTGGAGCCCACGGGCCCTAGAGCCAGCGAGCCGCCAACACTGAGCCGGTGCGCTGCGACTGCCGAGGCCCGCACACCGAGAGCCTGTGCTCGGCAGTGAGAGGGGCCGCTGCTGTGAACACCCGCGCACCGCACCCGAGCAGAGAACTGCAGAGAAGGTCCGCGTGCGGCAACGGAGACCCAGCCAGAAGTAAAGTAAACCAAATTCAGAATAATCGAGTTTGGAGATGAAGGGAAGGTGAGGATAAAGGTAGATCAAAAGCGTCAGAAGAGAAAGATCCATAAAGTGATAAACAGTAAAGGCAGTCAATGGCGAAGAGCAGGACTTGGCAAGCTTTTGGGGTAAAGGGCTTGAGAGTAAATATTTTAGACTTTGCAAGCTTAAGGGATAAAATAAATCAACAGCAAGTTTTTGATTTAAAGACAAAAAAGCATCTTTACCTGGCAGACCATGCAAAAGCAGACTGTGTTAAAACATTAATTTTTGATTTAAAGAAAAATATACTTTACAAAACAGATTCTTTTTCACTGAATGCATTATTACTAAGACAGAAACAAGTTATACTTGGACCTGCAGGCTGCACACTGCTAGCCTAGAAGAGCCATCAGCCCGGCAGGACCTTCTGGAGTGACCGGAGTGGACTGCATCTGCGTGGTCCCCAGCGTGGTAACCACTAGACTTGTGGCTCCTGAGCACTTGCAATGCAGCAGCTGCGACTGAGAAGTTAAGCTTTAAAAATTGTACTGAATCCTAAGACAGCCATCCTAGAGTTTGAATGAATTCAAACAGCAGGTGGAAGGGCAGCAGCTGAATAAACAGACTGGAAAAGTAAGACTGTGATGGGAGAGTAGGGCATGTGAACCCATGATTCCATCAGGGGCAGGAAAGTCTGGGCTGACTCTCAAGGAGCGCAGGTGGGCGTGGAGGTGCAGGAGAGAGCTTGAGGTCAGGGTTGGAAGAGGCAGCTGGGACACAGACACTGCTCCCGGGACAGGGAGGCTCCCGTGAGAAGAGGAAAGAGAAGAGACACGTGAGGATGGCATTGTGACAGAAGCGACGACCACGGGGAAAGCCAAGGTTTGGGGGAGAAACGTCCAGGGAGGATGAGAGCCGTGACGGCTGAGACAGAGACGACCGGAGAGACAGGATACCTCTGTATTTAAAGACTGGAAAAAAACAAACTCACTGTCTTATACAAACTTTATTGCTCTCTAAACATGAATCAAAATTTATAGAAGTATATAAAAGTATGGGCTTCAAACTCTCAGAACTGAACTCTTATTGAATTTACTTTTTTCTTAGAAAGGTAGATTCTATTCTCTAATTAGGAACCTTGAGAAAATGAAGTCACACCAGGATCTACAGGCAGAGGCAGAGACCCCAAGCCAGCTGGTCCTCCCCGGGCAGCTGGAGCAGTTAAACCAGGCCAGACCCACTCCAGCTCGGGCCGCCATCTACTCTCCACATTGGGGTCCCAGGGTGGCTGGGTCGCAAGCTGGCTTCACATCACCTGAGTCCCTGACTCGAGTGAATTCGTGGCTTCAGGTTTGAGCACGCCTCACTTCTGCCGCTGGAGTGTCCCTCGGCCATGGACTTAGGAATTTGATCAAATGCACAAAAAAGGTCTTGGCTTTCACACACTTAACATCTGGCATTTTTGACTAAACAAGGAACTATTCTGACAGGCCGTGACGCAATAATCTGTGATTTTGCTAACGCATCACTTTCAACTACGGGCACGTGGCATTGTGGGTTTAGAGGCAGTCACTTGCCCAGTCCCTGAGCCTAAGCAACCTCCAGTTCTCTAATCACGATCTCCAACACATTTTGTCCGAAAAAATCAAATACAGCGATGGTATAAGGAACCCACAAGCAGCTCAGTGTATACTCTACTGTGAACGACAAGGATTCGTTTTATTCAAACACTGTACAAAGAGTTTCAAAAGGTCTTCAGTCTGTCTTCAAAAATTCATTCAGTCATAGTACTACCCACTTAAGGGAAAAAAAGATGCCTTATAACGAAAACATCTTAATTTGGAGAAACATGATTAATTTCCCAATGTTGGTATAAGATACATCAATTAAGTTTTTGGCAATATAAAAAAATCTAAACTACGATAGTGCTTCAGTCCAATTACTTATAGCTAGAAGAAAAATAAACCAAGTGTATCAAAGGTTTAGGAAGACACATCACTTTTGAAGTACAGTTTTGAAGACATGTTCATGATCTATAGACTTGTCAAGAGAATATTCTATGGCAACAGTTCAACCATTTGAGTACTTTTACAGATTCCCTCTTGGCGCCACAGAAGCGGGTGCAGGATGAATTTCAATAGCATCTAACACAGGCTTCATTGTACTTGCTTCACATTTTTTTTTTAGAACAGTGTCTGGAATCTTTTTTCTGCTTGAAAATAGGCGAATTCAAGAAACACAAATCCGTGAAAGGGTCCCCTCTCCTCAGTTTCCTGTAAGAGCAGAGAGAACTCTTAAGCATGAGGATAAGCATCCCAATACTAACTTACTCTTCAGTTTAAGTTTATTGTAGATCATGCCATTGTTAATATTCTCACTTCAGTTTTTCATCAAAACAGTGTATTTCAAATAAGGCTCACCCTTTAATGAAGCTCTGTAACCTTACTCTCCCAGGGGTGTCATTAAAAGTGAATTCCCACAAGCCAAATACTTACGAAGCGAGCGTGGGTTCCTTATAGTTCACGACGGCGGCTGTGCACCTACGTTTACGTAAAGACACTGGTGGGCTTTCTACATTCTTTTTTGGAGAAAGAGAAAGCTTTCTGGTTTTCATCACAGGATACAAAGGGACATTAGTGATATCCTTCAGGCTAAAATGAGGCGACTGGGGAGCTTCAGGTAGTACACCTACAAAAACAAGAACAAGTTTTATTGAGTACGCTTCCAAAAATCAGACAAACACAGGGACTGAAGCCATGTGATTACACACCTTAGATGCATCCAAAATCTGCAGAGGAAGGAAAACTCCCAAACTCATTCTACAAGCCACCCTTACCCTGACACCAAAATCAGACAAAGATACACAAAAAAAGAAAATCACAGGCCAATATCACTGATGAACATAGATGCAAAAATCCTCAACAAGATTCTAGCAAACAGAATCCAACAATACTCTGACAGGATCAGGGCTCCTGTAATGTAGGAGATGCAGGTTCAATCCCTGGGTGGGGAAAAAAGAGCCCCTGGAGGAGGAAATGGCAACCTATTTACGATAAAAAACTCTCCAGAAAGCAGGCTTAGAAGGAACATACCTCAACACAATAAAGGCCACAGACAACAAACCCACAGTAAACGTTATTCTCAACAGTGAGAAAGTGAAAGCATTTCCTCTTAATATCGGGAACGAGACAGGCTGCCCATTCTCGTCATGATTATTCAACGTACTTTTGGAAGTCCTGGCCATAGCAATCAGAGAGGAAAAGGAAATAAAAGAAACCCAAATCAGAAAAGAAGTAAAACTCTATTTGCTACTATACACAGAAAACCCTAAAGATTCCACCAGAAAATTACTAGAGCTAATCAATGAATACAGAAAGTTGCAGGATACAAAACTAGCACAGAAATCCCTTGCATTCATACACACTAACAATGAAAAATCAGAAAGAGAAATTAAGGAAACAATTCCATTCACCACTGCAACAAAAAGAATACCGAGGAATAAACCTACCTAAGGAGACAGAAGTCCTGTATGCAAACAACTAAAACACTGATGCATGAGATCAGAGATGACGAGTGGAGAGATACACCACGTTCTTGGATTAGAAGAACAATATTATGAAAAATGACTATACTACCCAAAGTAATTAGATTCAATGCAATCCCTAATCAAACTGCCATTTGTATTTTTCACAGAACAAAAAATTTCACAATTTATATGGAAACACAAAAGTCCCCAAATAGCCAAAGCGATCTTGAGAAAGAAGAATGGAGCTGGAAGAATCAACCTTCCTGACTTCAGACTATACTACAAAACTACAGTCATCAAGCCAATATGGTACTGGCACAAAAAAAGAAATATAAATCAATGGAACAAGATAGAAAGCCCACAGACAAACCTATGCACCTATGGGTAGCTTTTTTTTGACAAAGGAGGCAAGAATACACAATAGAGAAAAGACAGCCTCTTCACTGAAGTGGTGCTGGGAAAACTGGACAGCTACGCGTGAAAGAATGAAACTAGAACACTTTCTAATACCATCTGTCCATGGGATTCTCCAGGCGAGAATACTGGAATGGATTGCCATTTCCTTCTCCAGAGGATCTCCCTGACACAAGGATCAAATCCAGGTCTCTTCCCTTGCAGGCAGATTCTTTTGTCTGAGCCACCAGGGAAGCCCTTCTAATACCACACACAAAAAATAAACTCAAAATAGATGAAAGATTTAAATATAAGGCCAGAAACTATAAAGCTCTTAGAAGAAAATATAGGCAGTACATTCATTGACATACATCACAGCAAGATCCTCTGTGACCCACTTCCTAGAGTAATGGAAATAAAAACAAAAGTAAACAAACGGGACTTAATAAAACTTAAAAGCTTTTGCACAGCAAAGTGAGTCACTCAGTTGTGCCTGACTCTTTGTGACCCCATGGAGTTCTCCAGGCCAGAATACTGGAGTGGGTAACCATTCCCTTCTCCAGGGGATCATCCCAAACCAGGTCTCCTGTACTGCAGGGAAGCCCAAGAATACTGGAGGGTGTAGCCTATCCCTTCTCCAGGGGATCTTCCTGACCCAGGAATTGAACCAGGGTCGCCTGCATTGCAGGCAGATTCTTTACCAGCTGAGCTACCTGGGAAGCCCTCCAAAGGGCAAAGCAACGGAAACGATAAACAAGATTAAAAGACAACCCTCAGAATGAGAAAAAATAATTGCAAACAAAACTGACAAAGGATTCATCTGCAAAATATACAAGCAGTTCACACAGCTCAATACCAGAAAAACAGAAGACCTAAACAGACTTTTCTCTAAAGACGACATAAACAGATGGCCAACAAACACATGAAAAGATGCTCGACATTGCTCATTATTAGAATGCAGTATCACCTCACACCAGTCAGAAAGGCCATCATTAAAAAATCTACAACCAATAAATTTGCAGAGATATGGAGAAAAGGGAACCCTCTTACACCACTGGGAATGTAAACTGATACAGCCACATACAAAGAACAGTACAGAGTTTGCTTAAAAACTAGGAATAGAACTACCATATGATCCAGCAACCCCACTACTGGGCTATACCCTGAGAAAACCATAATTGGGAAAGAGATGCATGTACCCCAATGTTCACTGCAGCACTTTTTACAACAGCTGGGACGTGGAAGCAGCCTAGATGTTCATCAACAGATGAATGGATACAGAAATTGTGGTACATGATGATGCTGTGAAAGTGCTGCACTCAATATGCCAGCAAATATGGAAAACTCAACAGTGGCCACAGGACTGGAAAAGGTCAGTTTTCATTCCAGTCCCAAAGAAAGGCAATGCCAAAGAATGCTCAAACTACCGCACAATTGCACTCATCTCACACGCTAGTAAAGTAATGCTCAAAATTCTCCAAGCCAGGCTTCAGCAATACGTGACCTGTAAACTTCCAGATGTTTAAGCTGGTTTTAGAAAAGGCAGAGGAACCAGAGATCAAATCGCCAACATCTACTGGATCATCGAAAAAGCAAGAGAGTTCCAGAAAAGCATCTATTTCTGCTTTATTGACTATGCCAAAGCCTTTGTGTGGATCACAATAAACCGTGGAAAATTCTGAAAGAGATGGGCATACCAGACTATTTGACCTGTCTCTTGAGAAACCTGTATGCAGGTCAGGAAGCAACAGTTAGAACTGGACATGGAACAACAGACTGGTTCCAAATAGGAAAAGGAGTACGTCAAGGCTGTATATTGTCACCCTGCTTATTTAACTTATACACAGAGTACATCATGAGAAACACTGGGCTGGAGGAAGCACAAGCTGGAATCAAGACTGCTGGGAGAAATATCAATAACCTCAGATATGCAGATGACACCACCCTTATGGCAGAAAGTGAAGAGGAACTAAAAAGCCTCTTGATGAAGGTGAAGGAGGAGAGTGAAAAAGTTGGCTTAAAAGCTCAACATTCAGAAAATGAAGATCATGGCATCTGGTCCCATCACTTCATGGGAAATAGATGGGGAAACAGTGGAAACAGTGTCAGACTTTATGTTTTGGGGCTCCAAAATCACTGCAGATGGTTATTGCAGCCATGAAATTAAAAGACGCTTATTCCTTGGAAGAAAAGTTATGACCACCCTAGACAGCATATTAAAAAGCAGAGACATTACTTTGCCAACAAAGGTCCGTCTAGTCAAGACTATGGTTTTTCCAGTGGTCATGTATGGATGTGAGAATTGGGACTATAAAGAAAGCTGATCGCCGAAGAACTGACGCTTTTGAACTGTGGTATTGGAGAAGACTCTTGAGAGTCCCTTGGACTGCAAGGAGATCCAACCAGTCCATCCTAAAGGAGATCAATTCTGGGTGTTCACTGGAAGGACTGATGCTGAAGCTGCAACTCCAATACTTTGGCCACCTCATGTGATGAGTTGACTCATTGGAAAAGACCCTCATGCTGGGAGGGATTGGGGGCAGGAGGAGAAGGGGACAACAGAGGATGAGATGGCTGGATGGCATCACCGACTCGATGGATATGGGTTTGGGTAAACTCTGGGAGCTGGTGATGGACAGGGAGGCCTGGCCTGCTGCGATTCATGGGGTTACAAAGAGTCGGACACGACTGAACTGAACTGACTGATACCATTGAAAGTTACTCAGCCTTAAAATAGGACACATTTGAGTCAGTTTTGATGTGGTTGAACTTAGAGCCTACTGTACAGAGTGATGTAAGAAAGATATTGTATACTGACACACGTGTATGGAATCTAGAAGGGTGGTCCTGATGAACTTATTTGTGGGGCAGGGATGGAGACAGACCTAGAGAACAGGCTTGTGGGCGGTGTGGGAGGAGCTGAGAGCGGCAGGGAGACGCACATCAGCACGTGCAGACAGAGCGCCACGCCCGTGCTCTGCACAACCTGTGGGGTGGGGTGGGCTGAGAGATGCGAACGTGAGGGGGACACGCGGACACCTGTGGGTGATTCATGCTGATGTGTGGCAGAAACCAGTACATTGTAAAGCAAGTATCTTTCAGTAAAAAAAAGTACACAAAATCCAGCATTTTATAATACAGGTTTTTAAAAACTTGTTCATCTTTTCCTCTCGGTATAACACTGAAATAATTATTGTGGCTGTGAAGAACTTACTAAAACAATAGCTTACTAAAACTTAAAATTCTTAAAAAATTTAAAGAAAAAAAATGAAAATTCTTCCATGATAGCTGGGGCACAATGAATTAGTTTCAACTATGCAACTTCACTTAGTCACACCTTATTCTTTAGAATTATCCAGGTCTCTATCGCTTTTAATTCTAACGGTTATCATCAACTGACTTCTTACAGTCTCAGAAAGCCACTCAAGTGCATTCTATTCTCCATACAGTGTTAACGGAAAAACCCAAGTGAACTTTTTGGCCAACCAAATACTAAATAAAAGAGAATTCCAAGTCATAGTCTCTGTGTAAACCAGGAGAAACGGGGTTCCCTCTAGTAAAGCTTTCCAGCTGGTGCTAGGAGTAAAGAATCCACCTGCCAAGGTAGGAGATGTGGGTTCGATCCCTGGGTATCCCCTGGAGGAGTAAACGGCAACCCACTCCAGTATTCCTGCCTGGAGAATCCCAGGACAGGGAAGACTGGCGGGTTACAGTCCAAGGGGGGACAGAGTTGAACATGACTGAGCATGCACGTGTGCTAATACAGCTGGAAGATTAAAAAGTTACCCAAAGTTTTTCCTATCAGAAACACCCAAGTTATTCTACCTGGATCTACATCTATATTGGGAGACAGGTACCCAGCACACAGGAAGAACACAAGGCAGATAATCTCTTAAAATTGCTTTAAAAAGCAAAGTCTTTCCCAGGAAAAACTAAACTTTAACTGTAAAATGATTTTATGTTTAATAACCACTGTTCAGGCCTACCTGGGTTTCAGATATTCTGCCTTTCTTGTCTCTACATAAACAAACTGTACTATGCTAATTATTCCAACTTTTGGTTTGGAAACTATGGTTAAACAACATCAAATCAGTTGCTATGTTCTGGAATAAAGCTTCTAAAACTTTTACCCGTATATCAATCTTCCAGGAAATTTGTTAAAAAGATACAGATATGATTCAGGATGCAGGGTATGGCATGCGATTCTGCTTTTCTAAGAAGTTTCCAGGTGATGCTGAAGGTCTGGGGACCAAACTCTGAGCAACACTAGTGCTTTTTTCCTTTAAAAACTTACGAAAATCTAAGTACAAAGATGGAGACGACAGTGTGAGCCCCCAGTTACCCAGCTTCAATAATTATCAACATTTGGCCAATCTTGTTTGATGTACTCTAAAATCATTACAGCATACTTCTTAAAAGAGATATTTGCATGCTACCAATGGGGAAACCAGAGAAGGCAATGGCACCCCACTCCAGTACTTTTGCCTAGAAAATCCCATGGATGGAGGAGCCTGGTAGGCTGCAGTCCATGGGGTCGCTAGAGTCAGACACGACTGAGCGATTTCACTTTCACTTTTCACATTTATGCATTGGAGAAGGAAATGGCAACCCACTCCAGTGTTCTTGCCTGGAGAATCCCCGGGACTGGGGAGCCTGATGGGCTGCCGTCTATGGGGTCGCACAGGGTCGGACACGACTGAAGTGACTTAGCAGTAGCAATGGGGAAACAGTGGAAACAGTGGCTGACTTTATTTCTGGGGGCTCCAAAATCACTGCAGATGGTGACTGCAGCCATGAAATTAAAAGACGCTTACTCCTTGGAAGAAAAGCTTTGACCAACCTAGACAGCACATTCGAAAGCAGAGACACTACTTTGCCAACAAAGGTCCGTCTCGTCGAGGCTATGGCTCTTCCAGCGGTCACGTGTGGGTGAGAGATGGAAAGCAGAGTGCAGAATCGATGCTTTTGGACTGTGGTGTTGTGGAAGACTGTTGAGAGTCCCTTGGACTGCAAGGACATCCACCCAGTCCATCCTAAAGGAAATCAACCCTGAATCTTCATTGGAAGGACTGAGGCTGAAACTGAAGCTCCAATACTTTGGCCACCTGATGCGAAGACCTGACTCACTGGAAAAGACCCTGATGCTGGGAAAGATTGAAGGCGGAGAAGGGGACAACAGAGGATGAGATGGTTGGATGGCATCACAGACTCAATAGACATGAGTTTGAGTAAACTCTGGGAGTTGGTGATGAACAGGGAGGCCTGGAGTGCTACAGTCCATGGGGTCACAAAGAGCTGGACACCACTGAGCAACTGAACTGAACTGTACCACCTAACTGGGCTTCCCTGGTGGCTGAGCTGGTAAAGAATCTGCCTGTAGTGCAGGAGACGTGGGTTCGATCCCTGGGTTGGGAAGATCCCCTGGAGAAGGGAATGGCAGCCCACTTCAGTATTCTTGCCTGGAGAATCCCACGGACAGAGGAGTCTGGTGGGCTACAATTCACAGGGTCACAAAGAGTCAGATATAATTGACTAACACCATCCTAACAACCGGAACAGTGCTGTTATGGGGATCCAATGAGCTAGCATGACAGCATTTTGAGAATGATAAAATTTGCCTGTTTATCTTCGCATACTAACTATTAATACAGTTCCCAGACGAGAATCTTTGTGGGCAGCAGCAGGCTGTATTGTCAATATTTGGACTACTTTCTGATCTAACCAATAAAAGCAAGATTTTCTAAGCCACAGTTTTTAGATGTTTTACACATGTCTTATAAAATGCTACTAAGGAATTGAGGAAAAGGTTTTCTTGGTCTTATTAGGCCACCTTCACGAAATAGAAAATTCTTTTAAATTCTGGGTCCTGTCAAGTTGACGATAAAGCAAAGTCATTAAAATTACAGGTCGCTGGATTTAAGTTTGATTTCATTTTCAGGGGGTGTTTTGGAGGAGTGCATAACAGGCATTTTAATTCAACCTAACTCCACAACTTTCCTTGCTTTGGAAGGTTTCATTTACTGAAAGTAAAAACACTCTCTCCATGACAAGTCCTATTTGTTCTTAAAGAGGATTTAAATTAGCTTAAAGTATGTCAAAGCTACACACTGTGGTTTGCACCCCCAGTCCCCCACTATTTAATTTTCCCCAAAGAGACAGATGCTAAGTCTATAACCTCCTCCAGAGAAGCAGATGGTAAATGCTAGTATGAAAGTACAAGGAGTGATCATTTATCATAAACATCAAGAGTGCAGGCAAACAAGTAAATCACTTACCAGGAGGCGTCTCCGTTGTCTCAGAGCCCCCACGTCTCAGCGCTCGTCTAGGCCGAGGCCTGGGGACAGGACTCCTCGTTGATTCACTGCTGAGACCTGGACTGGACTTGCATGTGGGAACATAGAGGTCATCGGAATCATCTCCTGAACAGCTTGATTCACAGGTGCTCACTTCAGATTCATTGCTGGTTTCCTCTCTTGTAGCATCATTGCACACTTTTTGCCGGAAGGGAGTAAGGTGAACACCTTCTTCCGAATTAAAATTGTAAGCGTCACAGGAGGTTAGAGTTTTATTCCCACTTTTGCTCCCTTTACACTTTGATACAGATCTTGATTTCCCCCTTTGGTTAGCTTTCGCTTTTCCTTTTCTTTCTTTGGCACCTCTGTGCTTGCTTTCAGTTGGCTGTGATTTATAGTCATAAGCATCTTTCTTTGTTTTGGTAGATCGTCCTGGGTGAACCAGCCTTGGGGATAAGTAAATCTGACTCCTGCTGTACCGACAAACACTTTGTTCTACGTTTTCAGGTATCCGTGTGCTTATTGGCGGGTCTACAAATCTAATCCTTTCTAGTTCCAAGGAGTCCTCTGACAAGTGACTGATTCCAAAATCATCCACAGCACTAATCTGACATGGACTGTTAATGTATTTCTTTAAACCACGACGGAGAGATATAGTTCTAGGTAAGACAATATCAGTTGACTTATCTTCACTTGAATCCAAATCGAATCCTGGTCTGTCTTGAGAAATAGTAGGTACTGGCTCTGAGAATTAAAAAAATAAAATAAATGAGAAAAACAGGTTCACTTTATGGAAATTTAAATTAAGAATGTTAGAATTCAAAGTTAAAAATGGAACTAATGAAAATTCTTTCTGTAGTTTTCCATTTACTCTAAATAAATAAAAATCTGGGGAGCTTACTATTTACTTCCTTTTGACTGTCTATACCTATATATTCAAAGGTTGTTACAAGGGTTAAGTAAGATAATGTATGTTAAGTGCCTAACAGAGTGTAACACATCGTAGGCTCAGTAAACTGCAGCCGCAGTTGTAACCAAGGTTTCTGACTACAGATTTGGAAAAATAAAAATGGATGGATTTTAAAACTCTTTTGTGATTCTGTGTAAAATAGACAGATATTTGCTTTGAGCAGAATACCAGATGAGCAGATCTTAAAAGGTAAAAAAACAAAAATTAGAGAAATTTAATTGCTACTTGTTCTCAAAGATCTCATTGTGCCTTCACGGTATTTTTAGATTTTCACTTGAATTACCTTCTCCTTGGAATGATTCTTCTTGTCCTGGACAGTCAGCACCCTCAAGCACTTGCCTTAGAAAGTACCAATAAAAAATAAAAAACTTAAAACATTTATGCAATAAAAGAATTTAAGACTTTCTACAAAGTTTTTTTCTTTTAGTAACATTTCATAATTCCATTCTATATCAGTATATCTGTTCTGTATCAAAGGAAACCAAAAAACACTGATGATGATGACATGGAAGCAGATTTGTTATGACTGATATTCAACTCCCCCTAGGAGGAGCACATCAAACTGAACAGTTTCTCCTGAACACTTTCCCTAACTCATCATTTTATTTAACTGGAGAAATAGCCAATCAGATTGATGTATAAACTACATTAAAAGAAATTCAGTTAGATGCCTGTTCTGGAGCCTACTGTATCATTAGCCAAGCTGTGATTTTCTTTGGTACAACATACTTTTGTGGCATTTACCTACTGACTCCTCTGAATTCACACTGTTCATTTTCTTTAAAAAAATTTTGTCCCTTTGGTTCATGAAATAAGAAATTTCCATTTTTATGCTTTAATATGGCCATTTCATTCTAATTTTATTTTTTTTCTTACAAAATTTACCCCTCTAGACATCAAAACTTAAGCACAAGTTGTGAAAATAGAGTAATAGCAACCAGTCAATAACAATTTTAGAAATCTTATAAAAACTCAATTACCTCATCTTACTTTTTGGCCATCACATAAATATTGCATCAGATCTTAATATTCAACAGTTTAAAAACTACTCATGATTAAAATTAATATGGGGACAGAAATCACATTAGTGATTACTTCCACAAGGAGAGGGGCACAAAGGCACAAACTCCAAAGGGACACGAAGGGATGGTTTATGACGGAGCTCTCACCTGGGGACACTTAACCTGCCCGTTCCCCTGGGGCCTCAGAACGTCTGCAATGTCTAGACACACCTTTGGTCCTTACAGCTATCAGAGGCGGTTGCTGTTGGCATTTGGTGGGTAGAGGCCGAGGATGCTGCTAAATGCCCCACAGTGCTTAGGACCACGCCCACAACAAAGAATGATCCAGTCCAAACAGTCAGCAGTGCTCAGCTGAGAAATCCTGGCCAGAGCAATGGCAATGCTCTGCACTTTAACCCAGGTTTCAGTTCACAGGTGTATATATTAGTCCAACTCACTGCACTCTGTAATTGAGATCTGTGCATTTGACTAATCTAATTTTATTTCAGTAATTCATAAGCAAACAAATAAAGTACCCTAATTCAAGAGAAGGAGTATATGAGGTCTGATGGTATTTCAGAACCAACTGGACAAGCGAGTCAGTGTGACAATTTGTTAAATATGGTAGTTTATTAGATTTCTTTTCTAAACCAGACTATTTGTGTTACTGGCAAAATAACCAACATTCGAATGTCCAATTCTTAGAATAAAAACACGATACAAGAAAAATACAAATGAAGCTTCAAGAGAAGCTTCTTATCCCTAGACATCAAAAAGTAACTAAATAGAAGAAAGCTTTGGTGTGGCTATATAGGACAGAATTTCAACATATCAAAATTTTCTTAAATACATTCTTGAGAGAGTACCAGACTTCAAATACGTGCCTCAGTATGATGCTGATTTCCTTTCACAAATGGATCACAGTTAAATATTTATTGGTATTGATAATAATGAATTCGATACTAACGGTAAGTGCTTCACAAATACATCCCTGGAGCTGTCGTCACTACTGGAGTCCATTCCACTTTTGGAGTCCATTCCAGAGGGACATAATCCTAGGTTCTGTTAATGTATTGAAACAAAGAAAACACTGGTACAACGAAAATATTCACAACGAAGCATTCATTTACTCAACAATAGATACTTACTGATAGTCTGCTATGGTCCCAGGGACTGTTCTAGGAACTGAATCCAAAACTAGAAAACAAAATAAGTACTACCCTCTTAAAGCTTACAATCTAGCATAGGGAGAGAAAAGGTAAAAAAGCTAGTAGTCATAAATGCAATGGAGGAAATATTTACTCAGGGTGAAATGGCAGAGTAACTGATGTCTGGAGGGCTTTTAGGTGGGATGACTTTCATCTGAAATCTGAAGAAATGCAAAGAGCCAGCCACTTGAAGGAGAAGCACTGGGAACAGAAAATACAAAAGTCATGATGTAGGAAAACCCTTGCTGTGTTTAGGAAAGAAGGCCACTGGGGCTGGAACAGTCACAGGAAAGACCAGGAGGTGGGCAGAGGCCAGATGATGCAGGGCCTGAGGGCCATGAGTTTGACTTTTTTTTTTTTTCCCCCAGAAAAAGACCAGTCTCTTGGTGGGTGACACAGGTTGGGCATGGACCCCAAGGCAGTTGCCCACCTAAAGGGAGGCCCCCCGACAAGACACTCTGCGAGGCCTGCTCTTCTGGCCCCAGCTGGTTGGCTCTGGATGGGGTTTGGGGGGCCCGTGACACACACCGGGAAGTCATTTAAATATTAAGCAGGGAAGTAAAATGATCTAAGTTTTAAAAAGATCAAGCAGACCACCATGTGACACACGGACTGAAAAGAGCCAAAGGCACAGCAGCTGGGAGTCGTCATGTCAATCAAGCAAGACACGCCCACTTGGACTGAATCCTACAGCTGTGAAGGTTTGGCCTAGAAGGTTTTGGGGTAACAAAGTGTGCTCGCATTGAATAGGGGTGGAGGTAGGGACAGTAAGCGAGAGGGAAGCTTCTTGTGGTTCTGACTTGGCCAAGCAGCTGGGCTGCCTTATTGAGCCAAGCAAGACTTATAGAGGGATGCACAAGTCCACAGTATCTTTGGGAGGGGGAAAAAGTAGAGTTTATACTTTGTACAAAGTATGTTTGAGATTCTTTATAATACTTAAGTGAATATATCAAGTAATAACTGTGTGTGTGTAGATCTTGAGCTACACACTTGGAAGTCACCAGCAGGCAGACAGTATTTAAAGCTGTGGGAAGGGATACAGTGGGTCTAGGACAACTGATGTTTAGGAGTAAAGAAGAAGCCAGCAAGAGAGACGCACATGGCATAGTCAGAAAGGTAAACAAGGAGATTATGATGGTAAGAAAGCTGAGATCAAAGTACTTCCAACAAAGTCATCCCTGTACCATAGTAGTACTTCAAGGCCAACAAGAAAGAAAAGTGACCAAAGTTACTGACTTTGGTAACACAGAGGTTTTGGTGACCCAGATATACAGTGATAATAGAATGGTGGGGATCAAAGTCTGACACAGAATTCAAATGTGAATGGAAGCTGAGGAAGGGAAGACAGTAAGTGCTCTGTTCTCTTTGGAAAAGTTCTCCTGTGAATGGAAGCAGAGAAATGAGGAGACAGCAGAATGAGATCAGGAGAGGTTCTATTTATTTTCTTTTCCTCTTAAGGTGAGAGAGATACTAAAAGCACATTTGTACATAACTGGAACAATTGGGTAGAGGGAGATAAATGCTGGATGAGAGTGCAAACTTTCAGGAGCAAAGTCCTAGAGGAGAAGAAAACAAGAGAATCAGATCACACAGGGAGGGACTGGCCTTGGATAGGAGCAGACACTTCAGCCAATGGCACCAGAAGGAAAAGGAGAGACAGCGTAGACCTAGGCAGATGTGTATAAATAGATGTGTGTCAGGGAAACAAGAGGCCCAGTCTGATTCCTTAAAAGTCATTCCAATTCAGTGCAGTTGTTTTATGAAATGTGATGGACAAACAATATACAGACATTATAATGAATAGGTTGAAACTGTTCATCAGAAATAAAACTGGAAACTTAATCCTGTTAATAAAAGTTTTAAGTTGATTATCAACACAGCTAATGTTCTAAAGCTAGTATTACTGAAGGTAAATAAAGGCGGATATTTAACTACAGAGAGAGATAAAATTTTACAAGATCCATAATAAAATGTAAGAAACGCTATTAGTACTGTCTAATTAATCCTTAAAAGGCAAGATAATTATTGGTAGGCAAGAAATAAAAACATTCCCATTAAAGCATTTTAAGCTTCTCTATCACTACAAATTGACTTGATAAACAAGGACGCACAGGTACACAATGATGGTTGAGAGCAAGCGACACATCAAACGTGTGGCAGAAAACAAACCGATGTTTTAAATGCTAATACTCTCACCTAGCAACTTAACACTATCTTTTAATACTAAAAATTCATTGATCAATGTCAAAAGGTCTATAATAAAAGAATTTTTTCACCAGTTTTTGTGATTATCTTATTGAATATTCACTTGACACTATTCTGTGTGATTTCCGCAAAAATCTGAAAAGGGAAGAGGAAGAATCAAATGTCTTTGGAGAAATGTTTTGCCTCACTAGTTGACCAAAGAAAAAACTTAGGAAAGATTACATTTTGAGGGAAAAAAGTTTTGTTTTGTTTTTTAAATAATCTAACCCTTACATGAAGGTTAAAAAGAAAAAACAATCTAATCTTTATAGGTAATTCTCTATCACACTACAATGCATATTGCATGTGTGTGTATACATTCTATGTATTATACACAGAAGAGATACGCAATCACCTTAGTTGCAGGGAAGCAAGAACTCTTTCACTGACCCCTCCTCTAGGTGGAGAAAGGACTTAACTCCTTTCTTGAGCCCACCCCCGACCCTAAGCACTAGGCTCTGGCTTCTGCTGCCCTAGGTGCCAGCACAGCTGTCTTCACTGGTATGGCAAACAGACAGACACCTAAGTGTTTCCACCTGACTTCTTTCTCTGCCCCATGGAGCTTCCCTGGCAGTGGCCTTTAGGAAATGAGAGGAGACTGACCCAGAGAAGATCCTAAACCAAACTTTCTCCATGTGTTGCTTTGGCTGGCCTTTCTATACACCCCTGGACACAAACAGAATCAGATTAAAAAGCTGACAGCAAAATGTTCAAGATATTTCCTGTTTGGCAGTTAATGTATAGTTGTCCTGAAGGAAATCAGTCCTGAATATTCTTTGGAGGGACTGATGCTGAAGCTGAAACTCCCATACTCTGGCCACCTGATGCGAAGAGCTGACTCATTGGAAAAGACCCTGATGCTGGGAAAGATTGAAGGTGGGAGGAGAAGGGGATGACAGAGGATGAGATGGTTGGATGGCATCACTGACTCGATGGACATGGGTTTGGGTAGACTCTGGCAGTTGGTGACGGACAGGGAGGCCTGGCGTGCTGAGGCTCATGGTGTTGCAGAGCTGGATATGACTCAGTGACTGAACTGAACTGTCCTAACTTAGCCAACTAGTAGGTAAAAAGGATTCTCCATAAAGCACTTAACTACTTCTCATCTCCCCAATTAAGGCAGTCCTTACATTAACCCCACTGGTGTAGCAAAACTACACAGAAAAGTTGGATTAACAGCACTGATTAAAACTTCTGCACTACTCTGCTTCCACCACCACTTCCAGCCCTTCGGCTTACTTGCCCTCCCTTTGCCTCAGTTTGCTGACCATTCAGAGGGTCTGGCCGTGCAAGAGACTCAACTATTTCTTTTATACCTGGTCTTGCTGCAGTCTTTCGGAAGCAAGTTATAGGAGTATTACCAGTATTCTTGAAGCATTCTTAACTGGCCACACACAACTACGGGGCCACAGCACTGAGAAAAGACGTTCTGACCAGCTCACTAATAACAGAGCTATCAGTATAATTAATTAAAAAAAAACAATTGATCTAAATTGATAATTTAAGGCTTTAACATTTTCTTCCTAAGAAATCCAGCCTTCCCGATGAAAATACCTGAGCAGGTTCTTCTGTCTGTTGTGACGTAAGTTTATTTTTCAGTGTGTACAGTTGGTAGCTGAGGAGGTAACACTCTCTCCGCAGCTTTAAGATGACATCGTGGGCTTCTTTCAGTTTGGACTTTTCATTTTCCAAAGCTAAGGCTAACATTCTGTTGTTGTCTTCATAGTTTAGCACTTTGGAAGTGTTGGCTAAAAGAAAATAAATTTTTTTAAATCAGTAATTAAATCTAATCTTAAAAAGTGATATATAGGAAACATGAAAGTCTCTTACTGATTGTTTGGCATGGCGCAATGATCAAAGACTTTCGTTTAACCTCTGTTAAATTTTTACTCCTTTTCTCTTTTATTTGTTTCTTTATGTCTTCAAGACTATCTTGAAAAGACTTTTTGAGGCATCTTTCCTTGGCCATCTTCTGCTCTAGGACTTTAAAAATAATAGAAATCATTTAATTTTTGAAGAGGTGGTATCAAATATAAAACAAAATTGAAAACAGGCTGTCCATAAAAAATGATTAGACCCTTGGTAACTGCAGAATCAGCCCAAAGTAGATAGCTAATCTGGTAATAACCTATATTTTGCAGCTTTTAAATTACACTAATGTCTGTGGCATAATTTTATCCTCCTCAGGTACTTTATAGGAAAGGTTTAATCAATAAGGTTTCCAACCCAAAGACTCTGTAATATGCCACTTATTAATTCTGTAACAAATACTGGGGGCTTACTATACACGAGGCACTATGATGGCATCAGTATTTTGCTACTAAATACAGACTACTGTGCATGAACACCTTTGCCCTACATTGTACTTTGCAGATCTTAAAATTACAAAAAAAAATTCTCATTTCCTATGGCAATCTATATACATAAGTTTTCACTACAAAGCACGTCTTCATTTCCTCTGAGTTTGTCAAATGTTTTCCTGAACCTTACATTTTCTTGAGTATTTTCTCCAGGCGTTTCTTATTTTCCTCTGGGCTCTTAAATATAGATACTGTAGATTTCACTTAAATATTTTCTTTCTGCCAATACAGATACATATACTGGGATGCTTCCAGGCCAGCCAGGACAACTACTATTTTTAAAGCGCTGACTTCAAGTGGGATGTATAAAACATACTATCTACCACAAGGAAGCTTCTTTAGTTCAAACCTGGAGATGTCTGCGAGCCACACAAATTAGGCAACTAAGCCAGTTGGCTTAGTTATTTTAAAAGCAGTCTTTCTTAAAAACTTTCGTTCGTACATTAAGTCAACTTAAAATTAATAAGGAGATGAGCCCCGTCAGAAGTCTCCTTCCCGCCTGGGCCGACGGTCTTAACAGGGGGTGTGGCGGCCAGCAGGGCTGGAGAAGTCAGGACAGGGCCGCACTGGACTCGGGTTTAGGGATCTGGAATCCAAAGAACCAGGGCGGGAGCTCTCCACCCGTCGCCCCTGCCGCTGGGTGGCCGGGAGGACCGGCCAGTGCGGCTTCTCCAGAAGGAGAAGCAGCCAAAGCGAAGGACGCCACCAGCTCAGGCTGCCGGCCTGCGGGCTCTTCCGCTCGAGCCTGGGCTTCAAATCCCGCGAACGCTTCACCTCCCGATCTCCGGGGGGCGGGAGGTTCAGGCCCTACTGAACAGGAGGAACTCTGAGAGCGGCGCCAGCAGGGCCGGCCCCAGGTCCGAGCTTCTGGCCGCCGAACTAGAAGGACCGGGAGACCCCGCGGCGGGGGGCGCGGTACGGCTGCGGGGGGCGCGGCACGACGACCCTAGGCCCGGAAAGCCGCAGCGCCCTCCCTGGAGAAGGCAGCCGGGGCGGGAAGGCGTGAGGCCCGCAGACCCGCCTCGCGCGGGACGCCCAGAACGGTACCTGGGCCACGGCTTCCGCCGCAGCTGCTGCTCTGCTCACACCAGGCTCCGCGGGAAGGCACAGCCGCGCACGCCGGGACCTCCGGGACCCCAGCCTCAGACCCCGGGTTGCGCCGCCGTCCGCGTTCAAACTCTCCGCCGCGCGCGTCCATTGGCTGACGGTCACGTGACGCGGCAGCCCTCCCAGCATAGGCGAAGCCCCGCCCCCTGGGCGGTGTTGACTGACGCGATCTCGCGGGGACTGCGCCTTCGCGCGGCCGCGGCCGTTTCCCGCGGGGCGGAGTCTGTGGTCTGGCGCTTTTCGGCCTCCCGCTGTGGGGTTTAGGGGACGGAGCCACCATGACACCTTGAGGGGCAGGGACTTTAGGGAGTGAAAAGCTTCCGGTTTACTGCGCCCAGCGCCGGTCTTCGAGGTCGTGCGCAAGGGCTCCCTCTGGCGAGAAGAGTCTTCTTGGTGGTTTGCCGGCTGAAGCAGTCAGCCCACTGCATGGAGGCCGTTAAAGGGGTGGGGTTCTGCAGGCCAGAGTACTGGAGTGGGTAGGTCGTTCCCTTCTCCAGGGATCTTCCCGACCTAGGGATCGGACCCAGGGCTCCCGCATTGCAGGCGGATTCCTTACCTCTGAGCCACCAGGGAAGCTTCGGTTAAAGGGATATGCAAGCCGAAACAGAGAGGAGCTTTTGGAGAAACTGGATTTTGTTAGGGAGGTTGCAGACATCTGAAATATTCAGGTCCAGGTTCTTTATCTTTGCCTCTCAGAAAATGACAGTAGTGTCTATTGAGTTACCTGCCCAGAAGCCTGGGAAAATCTTCCTGATTATTTATCATCCCTTAGCTTTTCCGTCGGAGAAGGCAATGGCACCCCACTCCAGTACTCCTGCCTGGAAAATCCCATGGATGGAGGAGCCTGGTGGGCTGCCGTCTCTGGGGTCGCACAGAGTCGGACACGACTGAAGTGACTTAGCAGTAGCAGCAGCAGCAGCTTTTCCTTGTCCTATTGGTCACCCAGTCCTGTCAATTCTTCTAAGTATTTTTCAGGTCCACAGTTGGAGCAAAACCAGAAATGAGTGAAGGGCCTCTGGCACGTAGCAGCCAAGAATTAAACGATGTTGCTTGTTTCTTCAGCTGTTACTACTAACAAACATTTGTAGCTGGACCCATCCTTGACAAAGTGGGTTATTCTTTGACTCTATGTAGATTATACTCTGCACCTGGCCTTCTTCTCCCCCTGTACTCTCTTGTCAGTTCAGTTCAGCCGCTCAGTAGTGTCCAACTCTCTTGTAGCATTCTTTATTTCAGAAAGAAGGTAATGGGCCTATAATTTTAGGGACACCAGTCGCAGTTGCTGAGTTGCCTGATGCTAACTGTGGCGTTTTGAAACTTTGCAAAAAAAAAAAAAAAAAAAAAATGCAGGGCCTTCATGAGAATATAAAAACCTCTCCCTATTCTTGAGAGTGGAGGGCACAATTCTTGAGGCGCTAGCCTTCTGCGTTTCCCTTTTGCCTGGGAAAAATACTGAAGCCACTCTTTTCTGTTTCCTTGAAGCTCTGTCTCTGTATTTCTGTTTGGCTTGGGTGGACAGGGAGCCAAGGTTTTAGCAACCAAACCCTATTTTCCATCCCCTAATCCAAGCAACTACCTAATTTCTATCAACTGCGCTGGGACCTACTCTGACTGCAAACTCCATTCTGTTGTCAGGGTGTTTTCTCCAAAAGGCGGGCTCTGACCTTAAACAGATTTAAACTTTCTTCATGTTAGTGTGACCTTACTGCTACTGCTACTGCTAAGTCACTTCAGTCGTGTCCGACTCTGTGTGACTCCAGAGACGGCAGCCCACCAGGCTCCCCTGTTCCTGGGATTCTCCAGGCAAGAACACTGGAGTGGGTTGCCATTTCCTTCTCCAAGGCATAAAAGTGAAAAGTGAAAGTGAAGTCGCTCAGTTGTATCCGACTCTTAGCAACCCCATGGGCTGCAGCCAGCCAGGCAACTACTCACATGTTAATGTCAGTGACTGCTTGGTAGCCAATCAGCTACAAACAAGTTTAATAATTCTACTACTACTACTACTACTACAACAATTCTACTACTCTAAAAAAGTGGAAATGTTAGTAACTAATCACACAAAAATGAACTCATTCATTCATGCTTTATGAACTGAGCTGACTACTGAAAGCTAAGTTTCTAACCACTTCTAGTTTGAATACTCCTAATTCACCAGAAGAATTGATGCTTTTGAACTTCGGTGTTTGAGAAGACTCTTGAGAGTCCCTTGGACTGCAAGAAAATCCAACCAGTCCATCCTAAAGGAGATCAGTCCTGGGTGTTCACTGGAAGGACTGATGTTGAAGCTGAAGCTCCAATACTTTGGCCACCTGATGTGAAGAACTGACTCAGTTGAAGAGACCCTGATGCTGGGAAAGATTGAGGGCAGGAGGAGAAGGGGACAACAGAGGATGAGATGATTGAATGGCATCACCCACCCAATGGATGTGGGGTTGAGTAGACTCTGGCAGTTGGCGATAGGGAGGCCTGGCGTGCTGCAGTTCATGGGGTCGCAAAGAGTCGGACACGACTGAGCGCCTGAATTGAACTGAATTCCCAGTTTGTTTCTTAATGAAATATTCATATCAAGTAGTGCTGTCTGAATTTTCTTTTGAGAATACTTCTGTGTGCAGGTTCTGTATCAGTACCTCTGTACCTGGGGCCCCAGGGGGTACTTACAGCGCTGAGAGGCATTTCTGGTTCCTTTGGGACAGAGCTTGCTTTGGACATAGAAGAGCAATGGTGTTCTATAAAATATGAATAACTGAGGAGCGTTATTATTTTCTAACAGTGTTTTCTTGCCACTCTAAAAATGATGTCAGAAGGAAAATGAAAGATAGGACAACTCATATAATTTTCTTTCAGTCCATCTCTATTCATTAGTAAGCTGAAGGTAAGAAACTGTTGGTAGAATGTGCACATATAAAGAACTATAAACAGTTCGGTCAGTCTTGTGTGGCATTTCTACTGTTCTGGTAAGAATGAAATGCATACACATGTAAGAGTTGTGAAATATGAATTGTGTGATTTTGGTGACTCTGCAAATGCAAGTTAATTGCTCTTATGTTTGCATTTAAAACTAGCATTGTACAGTACAATGATGAATGGTAACATTCATGCTGATGCTTGAAATTTTAAATTTTGCTTTACTTAAAATGACATTATATGTCAAATGAAAATACACATTGACAAATTGAGGCAGATACTGTGGAAGAAAGGTAGAATCTTTATATACATGGGCTTCCCTGGTGGCTCAGAGGTTAAAGCGTCTGCCTCCAATGCAGGAGACCAGGGTTCAATCCCTGGGTCAGGAAGATCCCCTGGAGGAGAAAATGGTAACCCACTCCAGTATTCTTGCCTGGAGAATCCCATGGACGGAGAAGCCTGGTAGGCTACAGTCCACGGGGTCGCAAAGAGTCAGACACGACTGTATACACACACACACACACACACACACACACACATATACAATGAACATAGGGGTTCATATATCTTTTTAAATTAGTGGTTTTTTCCTCAAGAAAGTACCAGAAGTGGAATTGCATGATCATATGGTAGTTCTATTTTTAATTTTTTAAGCAATCTCCATACTGTTTTCCATAGTGTCTGCACCAATTTACTTTCCCACAAACAGTGTAGGAGGGGTTCCCCTTCCTCCACATTCTCACTCGCACTTGTTATTCATTCTCTTTTTGATAAGAGCCGTTCTGACAGGTGCAAGGTGCTATCTCATTGTGGTTTTGATCTATTATTTCCCTGATGATTAGTAGTGTTGATCATCTTGTCATATGTTGGACATCTGTATGTCTTCTTTGGGAAAATGTCTATTCAGGTCTTCCGCCCATTTTTTAATTGGGTTATTTTTTTTTTTAGTATTGAGTTGTCTGGGTTCTTTGTATGTTTTGGATATTTACTCCTAATCAGATATATCCTTTGCAAATATCTTCTCCCATTCATTTGTTGTTCAGTCACTAAGTCGTGTCCGACTCTGCTACCTCATGGACTGCAGCACTCCAGTATTCCCTGTCCTTCATTGTCTCCTGGAGATTGTTCAGACTCATGTCCATTGAGTTGACGATGCCATCCAACCATCTCATCCTCTGTCGCCCCCTTCTCCTCTTGCCCTCAATCTTTCCCAGCATCAGGGTCTTTTCCAATGAGTCAGCTCTTCACATCAGGTGGCCAAAGTATGGGAGCTTCAGCACCAGTCCTCCCATTCAGTAGGGTGAATTTTCATTTAGTTTCCTTTGCTGTGCAGAGGTTTTCAGTTTAGTTTTTAGTTTTCAGTTTAGGTTTTCAGATGTAGTCATATTTATTCATTTTTGCTTTTCTTTTTCTTGCCTGAAGGAGATCCATTAAAAAAAATCTTACTAAGACTTATGTCAAAGAGTGTACTGCCTGTTTTCTTCTAGGAGTTTCAGATCTTATATTTTAAGTCTTTAATCCAGTTTCCATTTATTTTTGTATATGGTATGAAAACATCCTCTTTGTCTCTTTTTGCAGTTTTTGCTTAAAGTTTATTTTGTCTGATGTAAGTATAGCTATCCTAACCTTCATGTGGCTTTCATTTGCATGGAATATCTTTTTCCACCCCTTTAATTTGTCATGTATTCAAATTTCACCTTCTTAAAATATGTTTAATGGAATTATGATTGGCTAGACTTATCTAGGGCTTCCTGATTCTTTTCACTAATGCTGATACATTTTCTTTTAGGTTTTTAACATGTCTATGATGCTAATTAAGAAAATTTATTGAAGTATAATTGATTTCTAATGTATTAATTTCTCCTATTCAGCAAAGTAACTTAGTTATACATATACATATATTCTTCTTTATATTCTTCTCCATTATGGTTTGTCACAAGATATTCAATCTAGTTTCCTATAGTAGGACCTTGTTTATCCATTCTATATATAATAGTTTGTATCTGCTAATCCCAGACTCCCAAACCATCTTGCCCACTTGGCAACCACAAGTCTGTTCTGCATACCTGTGAGTTTGTTTTTGTTTTGTAGATAGGTTGATTTGTATCATATTTTAGATTCCATATATAAGCAATATCATGATATTTGTTTTTTCTCTGTCTGACTTACTTCACTCAGTTTTATAACCTCTAGGTCCATCCATGTTGTTGCAAATGGCATTATTCCATTCTTTTTGATGGCTGAGTAATATTCCATTTTATATATGTATCTCATTTTCTTTATCCATTCATCTCTTGATGGATATTTAGGTTGTTTCCATGTCTTGGCATGGAAGTACTGAAAGGTTGTTGTTGAATCACACGAATACACCAGGATTCTTGGCCCCCGGAGGAGAAGAATTCAATCCGGGGCCAGAGACGAGGCTTGATCGCTCAGAGCTTTTGTGTAATAAAGTTTTATTAAAGTATAAAGGAGATAGAGAAAGCTTCTGACATAGGCATCAGAAGGGGGCAGAAAGAGTACCCGCTTGCTAGTGTTAACAATGAGGTTATATAATCCAAAGAATGTCTGGAGGTTGTAAAGACCTCATCAGACCTACTCCCATAATTTACATTTTAAGGTAACAGAAGGTTTAATCCAAAGACTGTCCTCAGGCAGAATACATTATTGTTATATAATCCTAAGGAATGTAGAGAAGGAAAAAAGTTTGTCCTTTCTTCCTCCTTGATAATTCCAGACCCCTCTCTCCTTGGGGACCCCTAGACTCCCTATCAACCTGCCTAGGAAATGATTCTCTCAGTACTATTGTAAATAGTACTGCTGTGAACATAGGGACACATGTGTCTTTTCAGATTAGAATTTTATCTGAGTATATGCCCAGGAGTGGGATTACTGGATCATATGGCAACTCTATTTTTAGTTTTTTGAGGAAACTCCATACTGCTTTCCATAGTGACTGCATCAATTTACATTCCCACCAACAGTGTAAGAAGGTTCCCTTTTCTCCACACCCTCTCCAATTCTGATACTTTAAAAAATCCACAGTAGGAACATACACAAAACAATTTGAGTTCTGCAGTAATTAATCATAATAGAAAGTGGTTATTTCCCTTATCTCTTTTGTAAAGTACGTTATTCCTTCAAATATCAGGAATTACTTATTGCTATGGTTTGAATGTTTGTGTTCTCCCCAATTCATAGTTGAAATCCTAATGCTTGATGTGATGGTATTGGGAAATGGGGGTCTCTGGGAGAAGACAGAGCCCTTATGAGTAGGATTAATGTGCTCACAAAAGAGATCCTACAGAGCTCCCTGGTCCTTGCCACCATGTGAGGACACAGCAAGAAGCCTGATATGAACCTGGAAGCTCTCACTAAACGTAGACTCTGCCATGATCCTGGACTTCCCAGCCTCCTGAACTAGGAAAAATAAACTTCTGTTGTTTATAAGCCCCCCAAGAATGTAATGTTTCATTATGGCAGTTTGATTGGACTAACACATTTAAGTGAAATAATTTATAGTACACTGATAGTAGTCTACAAATAAAGACAAAAAGGTATACATAGGGCTGTGGACAATTAGGTAACAGTTATTTCATAACTAAGCAATCTAACAAATTTATATTATATGGAAATGAATATTGCCAAGTGAGAATTAGAAAATGAATGTTACTAGTTGAGAAAACTAGTAAACACGAAACTGTTAAACACAAAGGCAGAGACTGCTCTTGCCCACCTGATACTCCTTCTCTCTTAATGATTGAACCTCGGTGCTGTGCTGTGCTTAGTAGCTCAGTCGTGTCAGACTCTTTGTGACCCTGTGGACTGTAGCCTGCTAGGCTCCTCTGTCCATGGGGATTTTCCATGCAAGAATAGTGGAGTGCGTTGCCATGCCCTGCTCCCAACCCAAGGATTGAACCCAGGTCTCCTGCATTGCAGACGGATTCTTTACCATTGAGCCACCAGGGAAGCCCGACTGAACTTTTCCATTATTGAAATAACAGTGTGCTCAGCTATAAAGATGGAGAAGGCAATGGCACCCCACTCCAGTACTCTTGCCTGGAAAATCCCATGGACAGAGGAGCCTGGTAGGCTGCAGTCCATGGGGTCGCTAGAGTCAGACACAACTGAGTGACTTCACTTTCATTTTTCACTTTCATGCATTGGAGAAGGAAATGGCAACCCACTCCAAAATTCTTGCCTAGAGACGGGGGAGCCTGGTGGGCTGCCGTCTATGGGGTTGCACAGAGTCGGACATGACTGAAGCGACTTAGCAGCAGCAGCAGCTATAAAGAGCATTTAAAATCTCCCTGTCACAGAAATACCTAATGTGAGTGGAAGTGCTTATATGGGAAACTATGTAAATTCCGTAACCTATTTTTTTAAACTTCTGTCTTCAGTTCAGTTCAGTTGCTCAGTCATGTCCGACTCTTTGCGACCCCATGAATTGCAGCACGCCAGGCCTCCCTGTCCATCACCAACTCCCGGAGTTCACCCAAACTCATGTCCACTGCAAAGAATGCAATGGCACCCCACTCCAGTACTCTTGCCTGGAAAATTCCATGGATGTAGGAGCCTGGTAGGCTGCAGTCCATGGGGTCGCACAGAGTTGGACACGACTGAAGCGACTTAGCAGCAGCAGCAGCAGCAGCAGCAGCATGTCCATTGAGTCTGTGATGCCATCCAGTCATCTCATCCTCTGTCGTCCCCTTCTCCTGCCCCCAATCCCTCCCAGCATCAGAGTCTTTTCCAATGAGTCAACTCTTCACGAGGTGGCCAAAGTACTGGAGTTTCAGCTTTAGCATCAGTCCTTCCAAAGAACACCCAGAACTGATCTCCTTAGAATGGACTCGTTGGATCTCCTTGCAGATCAAGGGACTCTCAAGAGTCTTCTCCAACACCACAGTTCAAAAGCATCAATTCTTTGGCATTCAGCTTTCTTCACAGTCCAACTTTCACATCCATACATGATCACTGGAAAAACCATAGCCTTCACTAGACGGATCTTTGTTGGCAAAGTAATGTCTCTGCTTTTGAATATGCTATCTAGGTTGGTCATAACTTTCCTTCCAAGGAGTAAGCGTCTTTTAATTTCATGGCTGCAATCACCATCTGCAGTGATTCTGGAGCCCCCCAAAATAAAGTCTGACACTGTTTCCACTGTTTCCCCATCTATTTCCCATGACGTGATGGGACCAGATGCCATGATCTTCGTTTTCTGAATGTTGAGCTTTAAGCCAACTTTTTCACTCTCCTCTTTCACTTTCGTCAAGAGACTTTTTAGTTCCTCTTCATTTTCTGCCATAAGAGTGGTGTCATCTCCATATCTGAGGTTATTGATATTTCTCCTGGCAATCTTGATTCCAGCTTGTGCTTCTTCCAGCCCAGCGTTTCTCATGATGTACTCTGCATAGAAGTTATATAAGCAGGGTGACAATATACAGCCTTGACATACTCCTTTTCCTATTTGGAACCAGTCTGTTGTTTCATGTCCAGTTCTAACTGTTGCTTCCTGACCTGCATATAGGTTTCTCATGAGGCAGGTCAGGTGGTCTGGTATTCCCATCTCTTTCAGAATTTCCCACAGTTTATTGTGATCCACACAGTCAAAGGCTTTGGCATAGTCAATAAAGCAGAAATAGATGTTTTTCTGGAACTCTCTTGCTTTTTCCATGATCCATCGGATGTTGGCAATTTGATCTCTGGTTCCTCTGCCTTTTCTAAAACCAGCTGCGATGGCGCAGGAATGACCGAGAGGAGCTACCCCACGTCCGAGGTCAGGGGCGGCGGCCGAGAGGAGCTACCCCACGCCAAACTTCTATCTTAAGAGAGTCTAAATTTTAAACCAGGTAGAGCAAACAGGGTTTCACCTCTCATGCCACATTTCATCTTGCTGTAATTACTTGTATCAATGTCTTTTCTAAAATGTGTACACTCTCTGAGGACAGGGGCTGACTATATCTTGTTTTACAGTGGAACTCAGAAGAGGCAGAGAATAAATATTTGTTGCATGAATAAATGAATGAACAAATTAATAAATGAACGAACGAATGAGTGAAGCGATGACTATCTAAATTTTGTGTTGAGAAGGATTCTGAGTTATTATTTTACTTAGGGGAAATAATGTCATTACCCATTTGTTAGGACTGTCATAGGCATGTGTCATTTTCATTAGGGATTTATGTTGTAAACACAAGTCACTAACATTATGCTATTTTATTGCAAAGTTTGATTTTGTGTTATGTGTTCATGTAATAACCATTAAAGAAATAATAAAAACATTAAAGTTGGAATAAAACTGGTTTGTTTAGTTCAATCTCCTTAAAATTGTAGATCTGGGAAATTAAGTGCTTTATTGAAAGTCTCACAGCTGCTTGAAGTGATTTCTTTTATTTTTTCTCCCACATGTTGCTGCCTCACCTTATTAATCCCTTCACCTCCCTAATTTAACTACCAGTTAGAGTCATATGGCAGTTATTCCAGCACAAGGGAGAGACAGAGAAAACAATGTCAGAGATTATTTTGAAATTACATGCGAAGTCCTGAAACTCTGAAACTCTGAAGTTCCAGTTCCTCTCCTTTTCCAGTGCCCACTCACTCCAGTGTTTGTAAAGTGAAACTAATAGTAAGCGCACAGCTTCCTGTTGATAAGTTTTTCTTTTCACTTTTTTAACTTTCTGAATCACATACACTCAATTCTGTCCATTTTTTTTGAGAAGCATGGTTATTCAACTTTCGTTTCTGTTACACAAAATATTATAGAGTATTTACATTTTGGCTTACCCTTAGAAATTTTAATTTCATTTAATGTTGCTACTTTATAATTTCTTTTGGAAATGTTTCATCCAATAAATATGATCTTTTTTGCCCTACAAACCGCTAAAAGACTATAGACATGTGGACTGAGAAAAGGTCAGTTTTTTTCTTTTTTTAAATTGAAGTAAGTATAGTTGATTGACAATGTGTTCGTTTCAGGTGTCCAGCAAAGTGATTCAGTTATACATATATATATTCTTTTAAAAATTCTTTTCCGTTGTGCTGCTACTGCTAAGTCGCTTCAGTCGTGTCCAACTCTGTGTGACCCCCTAGACGGCAGCCCACCAGGCTTCCCAGTTCCTGGGATTCTCCAGGCAAGAACACTGGAGTGGGTTGCCATTTCCTTCTCCAATGCATGAAAGTGAAAAGTGAAAGTGAAGTCGCTCAGTCGTGTCCAACTCTTAGCGACCCCATGGACTGCAGCCTACCAGGCTCCTCCGTCCCTGGGATTCTCCAGGCAAGAACACTGGAGTGGGTTGCCATCTCCTTCTCCAATGCAGGAAAGTGAAAAGTGAAAGTGAAGTCGCTCAGTCGTGTCCGACTCTAGCGACCCCATGGACTGCAGCCTACCAGGCTCCTCCGTCCATGGGATTTTCTAGGCAAAAGTACTGGAGTGGGGTGCCATTGCCTTCTCCGCTTTTCCATTGTAGGTTATCACAAAGTAGTAGGTTCTGTTGGTTATATTATATGCATAGTAGTTGAGTGTATGTTAACCCCAAACTGCTAATTTATCCCTCCATTCCCACCCCAAGAAAAGGTCAGTTTTGACTAAGATAGTACCATGTGTCAGAATAAGGGAGGGGCTGACAATGAGAAAGAGGCAAACAGCAAAGGAGGTATGACAACCAGAACATGGTGTTTAGAATAGGCAAGAGATACCCACACACTTGTGAAACCCCATACTAGTGTTTGGACTATCTACGGGAGTGCTATTATATGAGCGTGGCTAGCTACACGATAAAGTATACTGGCCTCATGTGCAATGTGAAATAACAGGAAAAAATGCTGACATTACGTTCCAGCATTGTGTTTTAAATATTGTTTTGCTCAAAGAGAAATGCAGTGTTCTTAATTTCAGACTTTGGTCATGATTTAGTATAAAGTTATAAAATAAAAATAAAATATGGTTGACTCAGGACACTTGTAGATTATCCTATTAAATTGCCTCAGTGGCAGGGCATTAAATAGTATATTATTCCTTTTAAGGTGCTCACATGCTTACTTGCTCAGTTGTGTCTGACTATTTGCAACCCTATGGACTGTAGCCCACCAGACTCTCTGTCCATGGGGTTTTCCAGGCAGACATACTGCAGTGGGTTGCCATTTCCTTTTCCAGGGGATCTTCTAGATCCAGGGATAGAATCCATGTTTCCTGCACTGCAGGTGGATTCTTTACCACTGAGCCACTGGGGAAGCCCGGTAGTAACTTGGAGCATACTAAATCGAATTCCAGCCATAAAGGGTCACAGAACTGGAATTGAATTGGAAGGGGTCTTAGGTGGTACCTGGTCCACAACCTTCACCCGAGGAACTCAGAAGTAGGTAAGTAAGTGTGGCCCCAAACCTACGAAATTGATTCGAGGGCTAAATATTTAACAGCAATTCTCGTTTTGAACTCTCAAGTTTTTCTTACAATGCCATTTGAGTTATGTAACAACTGTTACCTGTAAAAACCATTTTTTTCTTCCCTCTGGAGATTTAGGAATTCAGTTCTTGGCCAAGGTGTATTAGACCCTTCTTTTAAATTCTAAAGTTGACTCTCAAGGCCCTAGGTGTTAATCCCTCGTGCTCACACCTTGTCCTTTCCCACCGCCGAAGTTTGAGAACAGTAATGTTCTAGAAACTTGGGTTTGAGCCTGGATTTGATCCCTGGGTTGGGAAGAGCCCCCTGAGAAGGGAATGGCCCATTCCAGTATTCTTGCCCAGAGAATTCCAGGGACAGAGGAGCCTGGCGCGTTGCAGAGTGGGACAGACTGAGCGACCAACACTTTCACTTTCCACAGTAAAATTAAGAGGCCCTGAAATTGGCTCCATCTCCTCTAAGCGCTTCTTATGCACCCTCCCCCAGCCTCTGGCTCTTCCTCGTCGTTCTCACACCCCAATCCTCCCAACAAGTCCGTTTGTCGTTATCCTAGGAAGAGTGTGAAGGTGGATGACACCTGCCTTTGCACGGACCCCTGGCTCTGGGAGATTTGTTCATCTCTTTATCTCACAGAAACAGCAAAGTCGTCTCCGGCAGCCTCTGCAGGCCCTTCCCGTTCCGCTCTGTGAGAGTCACGTGACCGCGAGAGCAGCGGCACAAAAAGCGGAAGTCGGCCTCAGGGCAGGACGCCGGCGTCCAGCCCTGTAATCGCAGCTGCGCGCGTGTGCCTTTTGACAGCGGTTGGCAAACCCCGTCAGATTGGAAGAACGGACCTGTGCCCAGAGGGAAGGCAAATTTTGTCTAACCTAAGAGATTGACTGAGACTGTCGATACTGAAACTCTTTCACTGGGGGAACTTGGTAAAAACAGGCGCGGACCTTACTGTGCCTCCACGACTCGCCTTCTTTCTCGTGTTTATTAGTTCTCTGGTAGTTCTGATATTCATCAGATTCTTTGTTGTTGTTTAGTGGCTAAGTTGAGTTCAACTCTTTGTGACCCCATGGAGTGAAGCCTGCCAGGTTCCTCTGTCCGTAAGATTGCCCAGGCAAGAATACTGGAGTGGGTGCCATTTCTTTCAGGGGATCTTCCCCACCCAGGGATGGAATTCTGCAGGCGTCTTGAATTGCAGGCGAATTCTTTTACCGCTGAGCCACCAGGGAAGCAAGTGCACGTAAATCACCCGTGGGTCTTGTTGAAATGCAGCTTCTGGCTCAGTATATTTGAGGTTAGGCCCCAGATTCTGTAGTTCTAACAAGTTCCCAGGTGTTGCTTATTTATTGGTGATCTACGCAGAGCACACTTTGAGGAGCAACACTCTAAGACACTGATTGGCAAACCCTGCCTTGGGACCACCTGGGGATAGTGAAAATTACCCTCTAGGGCCATCCCCGCATGTCTTGATTAGGTGAGTAGAGAGATGCAGTGATGCTAAGACACTAGGCATTTTTAAAAGCTTCCAAGTGATTCAGCCAAATCTGAGAACCACTGAGATAAGCCACCGATTCTAGGGCACCTGGTGTCTTTGGCTGCTCACCTTCTTGACACTTGGGTTCTAAACCCTTTTTGGAGAGTGACCTACCTTCCCGCCTCCACCTGGAAACAGGTTTACTCCATTTGAAAGTAGATTAGAGGTATGGTTCTCCTACCACTTAAATTCCACTCCTGGGCATATACCCAGACAAAACTATAATTAGAAAAGATACCTCATGTATCTCAATGTTCATAGCAACACTATTTACAGTAGCCAACACATGGAAGCAACCTAAGTGTCCATCAACAGAGGATTGGATAAACAAGATGTGGTACATATATACAATGAAATACTACTCAGTCATAAAAAGAATGAAAATTTGCAGCAACATGGATGAACCTAGAGATGATCGTACTAAGTCAGGCAGAGAAAGGCAAATACCATAGGATATCCCTTATATGTGGAATCTAAAATACAAATACAGGTGCCTGAGAGCTGATTGGTTAAAATGCCAGAGTAGAAGGGCGCATGCTCATCTCTTCCTGAGAAAGCACCCAAATCGCAACTAGCTGTTGAACAACTATGGACAGGAGGATGCTGGGATGCCTCCCGTCCAGAGACAAAGGAGAAGCTGCAACAAGATGGTAGGAGGGGCACAGTCATAATAAGGTTAAATCCCGTGCCCGGCAAGTGGCTGGTCCACAGCCTGAAGAGCAATAATATTAAAGAAGTTCTTCCACGGTTGTGAAGGTTCTGAGACCCACGTCAGGCTTTCCAGGCAGGGATACAGGCAAAGGGACTAGGAGCCCCCAGGAAGTCTGATGTTGAGGGCCAGTGGGGTTGGGTTACAGGGCCGGGGGAAATGAGCCTCCACTCTTAGAGGGTACACACACAGCCTTGGGCTCCTAGGACCCAGGGGGGAAGGAGACTGAACCCAACATACCTGCTAGTGTTGCAGAGTCTCCTGAAGAGGCGTGGGCTGGCAGTGCTTTGCCACATGGATGTAGGTACTAGCAGCTGCGGTCCTGGGAGTTGCCCACTGGTGGGAACCCTACGGGAGGATGCCATTAGCCCTACCATAGCGCCTGTAGACTCCAGGGCAGGGTCACCTCAGGTCAAACCACCAAGATAGGATGCAAAGGAATTTATTTACAAAGCAGAAATAGGCCCACAGAGGAAGAGAACAGACTTGTGGTTTCGAAGGGGAAGGGGTGGTGGGGAAGGGTTGGATTGGGAGTTTGGGGTTAACAGATGCAAACTATTATATGTGTGCTGTGCTAAGTCACTCAGTCATGTCTGACTTTTTGCAGCCCTATGGACTGTAGCTGCCAGGCTTCTCTGGCCATGGGATTCTCTAGGCAAGAGTACTGGAGTGGGTTGCCACGCCCTCATCCAGGGGATCTTCCAAACCCAGGTAACAAACTCATGTCTCTTATGTCTCCTGCATTGGCAAGAAGGTTCTTTACCACTAGCACCATCTGCTGCTGCTGCTGCTAAGTCACTTCAGACATGTCCGTCTCTGTGCAACCCCATAGACGGCAGCCCATCAGGCTCTCCAGTCCCGGGGATTCTCCAGGCAAGAACACTGGAGTGGGTCTAGCACCATCTGAGAAGCCCTCAACTATTTTATATAGAAAATGCATCAACAACAAGGTCCTACTGTATAGCACAGGAAACTGTGTGCAGTATCCTGTGATAAATTTTAGTAGAAAAGGATATGAAAAAGGATGTGTATATATATATCATATAGCTGAGTCACTTTGCTGTACAGCAGACATTAACACAGCATTGTAAATCAAAAGTGAAAGTCGGTCAGTCGTGTCCAACTCTTTGCAACCCCATGAACTGTAGTCCACCTGACTCCTCTGTCTCTGGTGTTCTCCAGACAAGAATAGTGGAGTGGGTTGCCGTTCTCTTCTCCACGGGATCTTCCCGACCCAGGGATTGAACACAGGTCTCCCACGTTGCAGGCGGATTCTTTACCATCTGAGCCACCAGGTAGAGCGGAAATTAACACAGCATTGTAAATCAGCTGTACTTCAATAAAATTTTAAAAACCTTATGTATTTTCTAGGGAAAAAATGACCTCTTACATGCTTTAGCACAATGATCAAAGTCAAAAACTTACTCTGGTACAATACTGTCACCTAACCTACAGCCTGTATGCAAATTTCATCAATTATTGCATTAACATTTTTTATAGATACAGATTTTCTCCAGTTCATAATCTGTCTAGAAGTACTGTTAGTTTGTTCCTCAAGATTCAGTTTGATTTTAATTCCTTTGCTCTTTTAAAGCCAGAGCAAGATGGCTGTCATCACTTCCCAAAGTGACAAAAGGCAAAGTTAATAGGGTTTTTGCCTTTTAAAATATAGCTTTATCTGTGTTATTTTGCCCACTTGCTATCAAGGCCTTCACAGATTAAAGAGGGCATAAATTTTCTTTCACTTCTGTTCCAGCCTACATTTCCTCCTGTAATGACTGTGTTTGCACACAGGACTCTTCAGTTGGTGCCAAAATAGGTGGGTCTCACCTGTTTGCTTCTCAAATGAGCACATCCACTGGATGCCTAAAGATGATCCGTAAATGGAGATATTGATAAACTGTACCTCATCAAAATAAAAAAACTCTGGCCCTGTGAAAGATCCTGTTAAAAGGATTTTAAAAAGCTACTGACTGGGAGAAATATGCTTACAAATCACTCATGACTGACTGAATAATGGCTACTTAAAAATATCAAGTCCTGATGCCTGGAACTTGTAAATGTTATTTTATTTGGGTCATTGTTGATGTAATTAAACTAAGGCTTTTGAGATAAGGAGATTATTTAGGTTATCCAGGTGGGCCCTAAATGCTAACACAATTTTCCTTGTAAGAAAAAGGCTGAGGGAAATTTGACAAATACATACAGAGAAGAGACACCAGCATGAAGACGGAGGCAGAGACTGCAGTGATGCAGTCACCAGGGAGACACAGAGAGGAGAGCAGGTGAGGACAGAGCAAAGAGAGCAGGGGCCACAAGCGCGGGCATGCCCACAGCCACGAGGAGCTGGAGGAGGCAGAAGATGGCCTTTCTCCAAAGGGTGAGCAGGCCTGCTGACAGCTTCCCTTTGAGCTTCATGTCTCCAGAACTGCCAGGGAGTACATTTCCATTGACACACTGTTGGTGGTGATTTGCTCCAGCAGCCTTGGGAAGCTAATACAACATCTATCCGACAAAGGGCTACTGTTTTATTTTTTAATTTTAAAATTTTCATTGGCTTGTAGTTGATTAACAATGCTGTGTTTCAGGTGCATAACAAAGTGAATCAGTTATAGGTATATCCCCTCTTTTTCACATTCTTTTCCCATATAGGTTACTGCAGAATATTGAGTAGAGTTCCTGTGCTGTACAGTAGAAGGACTAGTATTCTAAACAATGAAAGAGCATCACAAACTCAACAGTAAAATGCAGTCTGATTAGAATGAACAAAAACATATACAGACATTTTACTGACAAGGATAAACAGGTGGCAGAGAAGCACAGAAAAGGGTGTTTAACAAGACTATCCATCAAGGAAATGCATATTGAAACAAAAAATGGTACAAATGTATTTACAAAATAGTTACAGATATAGGAAACAAATTTATGGTTATTGGGAGGAAAGGGGGAGGGATGAATTGGGAGTTTGGGATTGGCATAAACACACTAGTATATGTAGTAGTACATGTACTACATGTACTATTGATACAGGTAACAACTTGGAGGAATCGCCAAGAAATTATGTTGAGTGAAAAAAGTTAATCCCAAAAGGTTACCTCGGGTATGATCTTAACTTTCAGTTCAGTTCAGTTGTTCAGTCGTGTCCAACTCTTTTCAACCCCATGAGTCGCAGCACGCCAGGCCTCCCTGTCCATCACCATCTCCTGGAGTTCACTCAAACTCGTGTCCATCGAGTTGGTGATGCCATCCAGCCATCTCATCCTCTGTCGTCCCCTTCTCCTCCTGCCCCCAATCCCTCCCAGCATCAGAGTCTTTTCCAATGAGTCAACTCTTCGCATGAGGTGGCCAAAGTACTGGAGTTTCAGCTTTAGCATCATTCTTAACTTAGGTAACATTTTTTAAATAGCAGAATTTTGAAATAGAAGGCAAAGTAGCGATTGCTACTAAATAGAAAAGAGGATTGGGAGGGGTGGGAAGAAGGCGGGTGTGATTATAAAAGCACAACATGAAGGGTCCTCATGATTTACCTTTTTTTTTTCCTTACAAAATAAATAACAACTGTATTAAGTTGTAATTCACATGCCATAAATTCGCCCATTTACAATGTATACAGATCATTGTTTTTTAAGATATTCACAAATATTTGCAATGATTCTCACAATCAATTTTAGAACATTTTTGTCATTCTGAAAATAAGCCCTGATAACTACTAAAAGTCATTCCCTACTTTCCAGCCACCCTGCCCGTGGTCATAGGCAAACACTAATAGATTTTCTGTCGCTCTATATTAGGAAACTATGATCCCACAGGTGCAGGGCAACTAAACCTGTGCACTCTGGAGCCTGGGCGGCAACTCCTGAGCCTGTGTGCCACACTAGAGAATTTGTGTGCAACAGTGAAAGGTTACACGTGATGCAATGAAGACCTTGTGTGCACAACTAAGACCCAACACAACAAAATAAAGACAAGTTGTAAGCACGCGAGGCAGCAAGAATCGCAGAAGAGCTGTACAAAAAAGATCTTCACGACCCAGATGACCACGATGCTGTGATCACTCACCTAGAGCCAGGCATCCTGGAATGAGAAGTCAAGTGGGCCTTAGGAAGCTTCTCTACCAACAAAGCTAGTGGAGGTGATGGAATTCCAGTTGAGCTGTTTCAAATCCTAAAAGATAATGCTGTGAAAGTGCTGCGTTCAATATGCCAACAAATTTGGAAAACTCAGCAGTGGCCACAGGACTGGAAAAGGTCAGTTTTCATTCCAATCACAAAGAAGGGCAATGCCAAAGAATGCTCAAACTACTGCACAATTGCAGTCATCTCACACACTAGCAAAGTAATGCTCAAAATTCTCCAAGCCAGGCTTCAACAGTACATGAACCATGAACTTCCAGATGTTCAAGCTGGATTGAGAAAAGGCAGAAGAACCAGAGAGCAAATTGTCAACATCTGCTCAATCATTAAAAAGCTACAGAATTCCAGAAAAGCATCTACTTCTGCTTTATTGATTATGCCAAATCGTTTGTGTAGATCACAACAAACTGTGGGAAATTCTTAAAGAGGTGGGAATGCCAGACCATCTTACCTGAGAAATGTGTATGCAGGTCAAGAAGCAACAGTTAGAACCAGACATGGAACAACAGACTGGTTCCAAATCGGGAAAGGAGTACATCAAGGCTGTATACTGTCATCTTGCTTATTTAACTTACATGCAGAGTACATCATGCGAAGTGCCGGGCTGGATGAAGCACAAGCTAGAATCAAGATTGCCGGGAGAAATATCAATAACCTCAGATATGCAGATGACACCACCCTATGGCAGAAAGTGAAGAGGAACTAAAGCTTGTTGATGAAAGTGAAAGAGGAGAGTGAAAAAGCTGGCTTAAAACTCAACACTCAAAAAACGAGGATCATGGCATCCAGTCCCATCACTTCATAGCAAATAGATGGGGAAACAATGGAAACAGTGACAGACTTTATTTTCTTGGGCTCCAAAATCACTGCAGATGGTGACTGCAGACATGAAATTAAAAGATGCTCGCTCCTTAGAAGAAAAGCTATGACCAACCTAGACAGCATATTAAAAAGCAGAGACATTACTTTGCTTACAAAGGTCCGTCTAGGCAAAGCTATGGTTTTTCCAGTAGTCATGAATGGATGTGAGAGTTGGACTACAAAGAAAGCTGTGTACCGAAGAATTGATGCTTTTGAACTGTGGTGTTGGAGAAGACTCTTGAGAGTCCCTTGGATTGCAAGGCGATTCAACCAATCCATTCTAAAGGAACTCAGTCTTGAATATTCATTGGAAAGACTGATGCTGAAACTCCAATACTTTGGCCACCTGATGCGAAGAACAGATTCACTGGAAAAGACCCTGATGGTGGGAAAGATTGAAGGCAGGAGGAGAAGGGGACAACAGAGGATGAGATGGTTGAATGGCATCACTGACTCAATAGATAAGAGTTTGAGCAAGCTCCCAGAGTTGGTGATGGACAGGGAAGCCTTGTGTGCTGCAGTCCATGGGGTCGCAAAGATTCCGACATGACTGAGTGACTGAACTGAAGCATGCAAGAGTTTTAGTGTAATTTTACATACTTTCCTTATTTCAACTTGTAGTATTGATTTTTATTTCCACTAAATACTTAATCATAATGGCAAGGGTAAGTGAAAATTTGGAAAGTAGGAATAATTTTAGGGGCAGTACTTTAAAAAATGTATCTACATGTTTGAATACAGTCTAATTAACATATAATAAGTAAAAGCATAGGTTATCTAACTACTTGAAATTTTAAAATCAGATCTTGTCTAAACGATTTTATTTTTGCTAAAGAACAGCTATTCTTAATAGGCAATAACTGCTTTCTTAAATATAATGAGAAAACCATCACAAACTATTAATGCAAATTATTATAATAAGTATGAGGCAAAAGGGCTTATGATCCTTTGGCTTTATTCTTCTTTGGAAGAGGTCAGGAGAATATTGGCTTGAATTCTGTCATCCTTATCTACTTACTTTATTGTGTTCTTAACACTATTCATAAAACTTCTTAGGTGACAAGTTGAGCATTCAATGAAATGTTAATGGCAAATTATTTGCAAATGTCTATCTTAAGGTGTTTAAAAAATGAATTGGAATTTATCATGGAATATAATTTGGGCTTCACTGGTGCTTCCATGGTAAAGAAGACACAGGTTCTATCCCTGGGTCAGGAAGATTCCCGGGAGAAGGAAATGGCAACCCATTCCAGTATTCTTGTCTGGGAAATCCCATGGACAGAGGAGCCTGGTGGGCTACAGTCCGTGGGGTCCCAAAAGAGTCAGACACAACTTAGCAACTAAACAGCAATAACAACAAATAAGGCTTCTTTGTTTTTCAAGAGACTTATCTTGAAAGTTTTCTTTAATACTAGTCTCTGACATTATAAAATTTTTGTTTTTTGTGCTCTGACAATTTCTAAATACAAACTGGGTTAAAAGATTGTTTCAAAAATCTGCTGCTTCATCAGAAGGCATTAGAACATTTCTTACAGGAAAGAATCCTATTAGTCTTTTAGTTGCTAATGTATGAATCATAACAGGTAAGAAAAAACCAGGTGGAAAATGACTAACATACTGGAAATATTTGCATGTGCAAAAATACCGCTACTTCATTTTTTCTGTATCTGAGCGGCCCCGGGAGGATCCCTGTGCTTCTCATCCTCAGCAGGTGTGTGGTGTGCTCTGTAGATTGGCATCAGTTATCTGGCTGTTATGCTCGGCCATCTGCTTAAGGATGTAGGGGATTATGCTGTCTATGGAAGCATTGCCCATGTGACCAGTAAAAAGCGTTCTTTGGTTATGTTAGTGCTCATCAGCCTGAGTGCCCGCAGGCGGTTTGAGGATCTGGGCCAGTCAGTAGGTGTCTTCCAAGTAGGTTTTCTGAACACAATCCTCCAACTCCATCTATGCTTTTCTTCTAATCTTAAAATCTGGCTTGTGCTGGCCAAATCTGGATTAGTTCAGTCACTCAGTCGTATCTGACTCTTTGTAACCCCTTGGACTGCAGCACACCAGGCCTCCCTGTCCATCACCAACTCCCGGAGCCAACTCAAACTCATGTCCATCGGGTCAGTGATGCCATCCAACCATCTCATCCTCTGTTGTCCCCTTCTCCTCCCACCTTCAGTCTTTCCCAGCATCAGGGGCTTTTCCATTGAGTCAGTTCTTTGCATCAGGTGGCCAAAGTATTGGAGCTTCAGCATCAGTTCTTTCAGTGAATATTCAGGACTGATTTCCTTTAGGATTGACTGGTTTGATCTCCTTGCAGTCCAAGGGACTCTCTTCAAAGAGTTCTCTCCAACACCACAGTTTGAAAGCATCAATTCTTCAGTGCTCAACTTTAATTATAGTCAGACTCTTACATCCATACATGACTACTGGGAAAACCATAGCTTTGACTAGACGGACCTTTGTTGATAAAGCAATGTCTCTGATTTTTAATATGCTGTCTGGGTTGGTTATAGCTTTTCTTCCAAGGAGCAAGCATCTTTTAATTTCATGGCTGCAGTCACCATCTGCAGTGCGTTGGGAGCCCAAGAAAATAAAGTCTGTCACTGTTTCCATTGTTTCCCCATGTATTTGCCATGAAGTGATGGGATAGGATGCCATGATCTTAGTTTTAGAATGCTGGATTCAAAAACCTGGATGCTGGGGACTAAAGAGAGCTATAGCTTTAAGATACGCATACTCATAGCTGTCTATACCCAGCTTTGCTCTTCTGTTACACGGCTCCTGAAACTTCCAGGTGTGCTCCATGACTGAATTTATCCACTTGCCAGAAGGTTTGTCTTCCTGGATATTGTCCTGCAGCTGATTGACTCTGGCCACAGGGTAGTGGGAGGCTTATGTTCTGGGCCAGGCCAAGGTTGGGGAGCTCATTTGAGCAGGCTTGCATCAGGCTGGTTCGGCAATCCTGCCCAAGTGCGTGAAGGGCTAGGCTTAACCCGGCTCAGTGCGTGGAGAGGAAACACAGGCAGAAGTAGCCTTGAGAGGCAGTGCACATTGAGGCACTCTGGAATCGGGCTGGCCACAGGATGTGAATGCTGAGAAGAAGGAGGGCGTGGGCCCCAGTGATGAGTGTGGACTGGTCTCTAATGATGACATAGATGTTCCCTCCTCTGCTGGTGTCTGTCTCACCTGCCAGGCTTGGAGGTGAGGAGCTGTCTGAGGTTTTCAGTGTTTTAGCTAAAGTATCACATGCCAGAGTAATCTCACTTGCCGATTGATGCTCCTGGGGTATTTCTGCAGCATCACCACTGATAAGGGATTCACTTCAGTTGACAAAGGCAGTCACTTCATTTGCCAGTGTGCTCAGATCTGGCTTGTTGCAGCCTTGGAATCCACGGTTAGGAGAAGGGTACCAGCCTCGTGTATGAAGAGTTGCACGCAGTTCACAAGCATCCTGGATCAAGACCTGTTGTCTTGTTCCCCTTTATCTGCCTTGAGTGTGGGAGTGGCTATCAGAGGACTTCTCAGATCCTTCTGGATAAAGGGTTTTCTCGGTTGCAGCAGCACAATTGCTTGGTCTCTCCCTTTGCACATCAAAGTGCTTCTGTTCACCAGTCCCAAACTCTGAATTTATCCCTCCCCCTTCGCTCACCGTAAGTTTGTGAGTCTGAGAACGTTGATCTTATACATCTACAGAGCAGCGTTCATGGATGACACTTGTGGTTCATTCCCTGTATGTGGGCAAAGTGTACCTTCTTGCACATGGCTTTCTTCTTCAGAGTCTAAGTGTAGAACAGATTACTCAGCAAGGTCTTGTACACAGTAGATCTGTGAGAGTTTAGGGGCACTTTGACTGTTGATAGATATTTCATTAAATGGCTGTCAGTGTCTGAGGGCTATTGCTGTGGGGAGACGTGCCACAGTGGTATTCAAGAACCTTATTTCAGGGATTTCCTTGGTGGCCCAGTGGTTAGGAACCTGCCTGCCAGTGCAGGGGGCATGGGTTCAATCCCTGGTCTGGGAAGATACCACATGCCACAGAACAGCCAAGCCCGTGCGCCATGGCTGTTGAGCCTGTGCTTCAGAGCCCGGGAGCCGCAACTGCTGAGCCCTCACACTGCACCTGCTGAAGCCTCAGCTCCACCTTCTGAAGCCTGGGCGCCACACTGAGAGTGGCCCCTGCTCGCTGCACCATAACTAGAGAAAGGCCACGCACAGCCTTGTTAAATTTATTTGTTAAGTAAGCTCACATGCTAGTAAAGTAATGCTCAAAATTCTCCAAGCCAGGCTTCAGCAATATGTGAACCATGAACTTCCAGACGTTCAAGCTGGTTTTAGAAAAGGCAGACAAACCAGAGATCAAATTGCCAACATCTGCTGGATCATCGAAAAAGCACGAGAGTTCCAGAAAAACATCTATTTCTGCTTTATTGACTATGCCAAAGCCTTTGACTGTGTGGATCACAGTAAACCATGGAAAATTCTGAAAGAGATGGGAATACCAGACCACCTTCCCTGCCTCTTGAGAAATCTGTATGCAGGTCAGGAAGCAACAGTTAGAACCGGGCATGGAACAACAGACTGATTTCAAATAGGAAAAGGAGTACGTCAAGGCTGTATATTGTCACCCTGCTTATATAACTTCTATGCAGAGTGCATCATGAGAAACGCTGGGCTGGAAGAAGCACAAGCTGGAATCAAGACTGCTGGGAGAAATATCAATAACCTCACATATGCAGATGACACCACCCTTATGGTAGAAAGTGAAGAGGAACTAAAAAGCCTCTTGATGAAGGTGAAAGTGGAGAGTGAAAAAGTTGGCTTAAAGCTCAACATTCAGAAAACGAAGATCATGGCATCTGGTCCCATCACGTCATGGGAAATAGATGGGGAAACAGTGGAAACAGTGTCAGACTTTATTTTGGGGGGCTCCAGAATCACTGCAGATGGTGATTGCAGCCATGAAATTAAAAGACGCTTACTCCTTGGAAGGAAAGTTATGACCAACCTAGATAGCATATTCAAAAGCAGAGACATTACTTTGCCAGCAAATGTCCTTCTAGTCAAGGCTACGGTTTTTCCAGTGGTCATGTATGGATGTGAGAGTTGGACTGTGAAGAAAGCTGAATGCCAAAGAATTGATGCTTTTGAACTGTGGTGTTGGAGCAGATTCTTGAGAGTCCCTTGGACTGCAAGGAGATCCAACCAATCCATTCTAAAGGAGATCAGCCCTGAGTGTTCTTTGGAAGGACTGATGCTAAAGCTGAAACTCCAGTACTTTGGCCACCTCATGTGAAGAGTTGACTCATTGGAAAAGACTCTAACTCTGGGAGGGATTGGGGACAGGAGGAGAAGGGGACAACAGAGGATGAGATGTCTAGATGGCATCACTGACTCGATGGACGTGAGTTTGAGTGAACTCCAGGAGTTGGTGCTGGACAGGGAGGCCTGGCCTGCTGCGATTCATGGGGTCCCAAAGAGTCGGACACAACTGAGTGACTGTTCTGAATCTGAATTAAAAAGAACCTTATTTCAAAATTACACAAGCCCTTCCTGTAGCTTGATAGGCTGGTGTATCAGATCAGATCAGATCAGTTGCTCAGTCGTGTCCAACTCTTTGCGACCCCATGAATCGCAGCACGCCAGGCCTCCCTGTCCATCACCAACTCCTGGAGTTCACCCAGACTCACGTCCATTGAGTCAGTGATGCCATCCAGCCACCTCATCCTCTGTCGTCCCCTTCTCCTCCTGCCGCCAATCCCTCCCAGTATCAGAGTCTTTTCCAATGAGTCAACTCTTCACATGAGGTGGCCAAAGTACTGGAGTTTTCAGCTTCAGCATCATTCCTTCCAAAGAAATCCCAGGGCTGATCTCCTTCAGAATGGACTGGTTGGATCTCCTTGCAGTCCAAGGGACTCTCAAGAGTCTGCTCCAACACCACAGTTCAAAAGTATCATGTATACCTGTGGTGGATTCATTTTGATATTTGGCAAAACTAATACAATTATGTAAAGTTTAAAAATAAAATTAAAAAAATAAATAAAAAAAATAAAATCTTTCCAAGATAAAAAAAAAAAAAACGAAAAAACAAAAGCATCAATTCTTCGGTGCTCAGCCTTCTTCACAGTCCAACTCTCACATCCATATATGACCACAGGAAAAACCATAGCTTTGACTAGACGAAACTTTGTTGGCAAAGTAATGTCTCTGCTTTTGAATATGTTATCTAGGTTGGACATAACTTTCCTTCCAAGGAGTAAGCGTCTTTTAATTTCATGGCTGCAATCACCATCTGCAGTGATTCTGGAGCCCCCCAAAATAAAGTCTGACACTGTTTCCACTGTTTCACCATCTATTTCCCATGAAGTGATGGGACCAGATGCCATGATCTTCGTTTTCTGAATGTTGAGCTTTAAGCCAACTTTTTCACTCTCCACTTTCACTTTCATCAAGAGGCTTTTTAGTTCCTCTTCACTTTCTACCATAAGGGTGGTGTCATCTGCATATGTGAGGTTATTGATATTTCTCCCAGCAGTCTTGATTCCAGCTTATGCTTCTTCCAGCCCAGCGTTTCTCATGATGTACTCTGCATATAAATTAAATAAGCAGAGTGACAATATACAGCCTTGACGTACTCCTTTTCCTATTTGGAACCAGTCTGTTGTTCCATATCCAGTTCTAACTGTTGCTTCCTGACCTGCATACAAATTTCTCATGAGGCAGGTCAGGTGGTCTGGTATTCCCATCTCTTTCAGAATTTTCCACAGTTTATTGTGATCCACACGGTCAAAGGCTTTGGCATAGTCGATAAAGCAGAAATAGATGTTTTTCTGGAACTCTCTTGCTTTTTCCATGATCCATCGGATGTTGGCAATTTGATCTCTGGTTCGTCTGCCTTTTCTAAAACCAGCTTGAACATCAGGAAGTTCATGGTTCACATATTCAATACATTGTTTTGTACTAATAATAACTGGAATGCTTTAAACTAGTTTCTATTTTTTGTGTCATATTTTCAAGGAATTTTTGTTCTGTTTATATTGTTAACCTTTTTTTGAAAGAATTTCAGATTTACAGAAAAGTTGCAAAAGTAGTGCAAAGATGCACTGGGTTCTATATATCCTTCAGTCAGATTTTCCAGTTGTTAACAATGTCCATATTTGCATTCTTTTTCTCTCTCTCTCTACACACACTAATACATATACATACATTGACTGTGGATTTTATTTTTTTCCTGAACTTACTTGAAAATAAGTTGCATACATGATGCCCTGTAGCCTTTCATATTCAGAGTGTATTTACAAGGCAAAAATCAAAACTAAGAAATTGACATTCATCTAACTTGACCATCTAATCCATAGATTCTGCTCAGAATTTGCCTATTTTCTCCACACTTTCCTTTATGAGTTCAAGATCTAACTCTGGACCGTGCAGCATTTAGTTGTCACTCCAGCTTGGAGCAGCCCCTAAATCTTTGTCTTTCATGACTGTGATGTTTTTGAAGAGTAAATGCCACATTGTAGAATCTCTCTTCATTTATGCATTATGAGCAACAATTGTCTTATCTGTTTAAATGTCTATTTTTGTATATGTTACATAAAATAGATAATTTGTCAGTAGTGTAACACGTGTATGATTTATAAACAAAAGGAGCTACATGCTTAAACATTTTTCCATACAATTCATTCATTCCTTCATTTCTTTATTTTTGGCCACACCCACATCACGCAGGATCTTAGTTCCCTGACCAGGGATCAAATCCACATCCCCTGCATTGGGAGCACAGAGTCTTAACCACTGGACCACCAGGAAAGACCCTTTTTAAACTGATGGTGATACATGGAGATAAAGACTTAGAAGCTGCTTTACTAAGTGGTAAGGAGAATAACCAGCCACAATCTAGGAGCCTAGAAAGAAGCTGGAGTATTTCAACTGGGAAATTACTGTGGGAGGCCAGGAGCTTTGAGCTGAATTATTCGGGCTCTGGGTAAGCACATGATTTGTCTTGCATCATTATGTGATCAGATGCTTTGCTGCTGCTGCTGCTAAGTCGCTTCAGTCGTGTCCGACTCTGTGTGACCCCATAGACGGCAGCCCACCAGGCTCCCCGGTCCCTGGGATTCTCCAGGCAAGAACACTGGAGTGGGTTGCCATTTCCTTCTCCAATGCATGAAAGTAAAAAGTGAAAGTGAAGTTGCTCAGTCGTGTCCAACTCTTAGCAACTCCATGGACTACAGCCTACCAGGCTCCTCCATCCATGGGATTTTCCAGGCAAGAGTACTGGAGTGGGGTGCCATTGCGTTCTCCGGATCAGATGCTTTACTGTAATGAAAAAACTTGGTTTAGCATTTGGTAATGTAGCAATTCAAAAGCATATGTTTTCAATTTATTTAGATACTTGATTTTTTTTTGGCTGTCATGGCTGAAAAAGTTCTTCCAACAATATGCTAACCCAAATGGAAAAAGTATATCTTTCACTGTGCTTTCAAAATTGTAACTGTCATTATTTAAAGTCAGACATCCTGGAGTGTGAAGTCAAGTGGGCCTCTACCAACAAAGCTAGTGGAGGTGATGGAATTCCAGTTGAGCTGTTTCAAATTCTAAAAGATGATGCTGTGAAAGTGCTGCACTCAATATGCCAGCAAATTTGGAAAACTCAGCAGTGGCCACAGGACTGGAAAAGATCAGTTTTCATTCCAATCCCAAAGAAAGGCAATGTCAAAGAATGCTCAGACTACCTCACAATTGCACTCATTTCACACGCTAGCAAAGTAATACTCAAAATTCTCCAAGCTCAGCTTCAACAGTATGTGAACCGAGAACTTCCAGATGTTCAAGCTGGATTTGGAAAAGGCAGAGGAACCAGAGATCAAATTGCCAACATCCGTTGGACCATAGAAAAAGCAAGAGAATTACAGGAAAACATCTACTTCTGCTTTATTGACTATGCTAAAGCCTTTGACTGTGTAGATCACAACAAACTGTGGACCAGACCACCATACCTGCCTCCTGAGAAATCTGTATGCAGGTCAAGAAGCAACGGTTAGAACTGGACATGGAACAACAGACTGGTTCCAAATCGGGAAAGGAGTATGTCAAGGCAGTATATTGTCACCCTGCTTATTTAACTTATATGCAGAGTACATCATGAGAAACGCTGGGCTGGAAGAAGCTCAAGTTGGAATCAAGATTGTCGGGAGAAATATCAATAATCTCAGATATGCAGATGACACCACCCAATGGCAGAAAGTGAAGAGGAACTAAAGCCTGTTGACGAAAGTGAAAGAGAAGAGTGAAAAAGCTGGCTTAAAACTCAACATTCAAAAAATGAGGATCATGGCATCTGGTCCCATCACTTCGTCGCAAATAGATGGGGAAACAATGGAAACCGTGACAAACTTTATATCCTTGGGCTCCAAAATCACTGCAGATGGTGACTGTAGCCATGAAATTACAAGTCGCTTGCTCCTTGGAAGAAAAACTATGACCAACCTAGACAGCATATGAAAAAGCAGAGACATTACTTTGCCAACAAACGTCTGTCTAGTCAAAGCTATAGTTTTTCCAGTCATCACATCCAGTCATGTATGTATGTGAGAGTTGGACCATAAAGAAAGCTGAGTGCCGAAGAATTGATGCTTTTGAATTGTGGTGTTGGATAAGACTCTTGAGAGTCCCTTGGACTGTGAGGAGATCCAACCAGTCCATCCTAAAGGAAATCAGTTCTGAATACTCATTGGAAGGACTGATGCTGAAGCTGAAACTCCAATACTTTGGCCACCTGATGTGAAGAACTGACTCATTTGAAAAGACCCTGATGCTGGGAAAGACTGATGGTAGGAGGAGAAGGGGACGACAGAGGATGAGATGGTTGGATGGCATCACCAATGTGATGGACATGAGTTTGAGCAAGCTCTGGAAGTCGGTGATGGACAGGGAGGCCTGGTGTGCTGCAGTCCATGGGGTCACAGATAGTTGGACACGACTGAGCAACTGAACTGTCCACTAATTGTCACTATAGCCGAAGTCAACACATTTGGATCACTTAATTTCTTTGTAAGAGAAAAGTGAAGACTTCATCTTTCAGTCAGTCTGTTCTTTCAGGCCCACAGTCTCTCCTGCAGTCCTCTACGTGGTTACCTCTGTGGACGCTGGCGCGCTTCTCCCAGTCCTTTGCGCCATGTTGGTGGCTGGCAGGCCATTCTAGGTACAGCACTCAGCGGAAGAGGGACACCTCACCCAAGGTGCATCCCCTCCCGGGGCGGCGCTCCGTCAGCAAACGGCTGGTGCTGGATTAAAGGCGGGCTGACTCGCTGAGAGCCGAGACCGCACTGAATGGCCATCACAGGCCCTGAACTGTGCAGGGCATTGGTTAAGGACCTCGTGGGAACTGCATCTCAGTTCAGTCCCTCTTCCTGCCTCCGTCACGTCCCTGCAGTTAACCCTAAGGGCGCTCCCCAGTAGCATTTCTATATGTGACTGTTCCTGTCAGAATCTGCATCCCAGGGAACCTGATCTAAGAAAGTTACCCTCTAAAAAAGAGTGCAAAGAGTCCCCTATGTTTTAAAATGTCTTGTTTTTATAAATCTAACATCACCTACCACATCCATTGCTGTCTTATGCATTGTCTTTGCTACCAATACCTTGCCTGTGAATGATGGAGGGAATACATTCCATGTGGGGTATCAATACTTTATCTGTACCTTTGCTTGGGAATTTCTACAATTCAGTTGAAGTAGTTTTCTGAACTTTTCTATGTATTATAGGTTTTCTAAAAGATGTTATTTTTAGCTGAGGGAAAATATTATTTGGTTCTTTTTTTGTGTGTGGTTCATAAAAAATAGTTCTTCATGTATTTTGTTATTGGAAACAGAATCCAGAAAATACCATAAGCTGAAATGTGTTAGAAATATCAGTGCTTCATACAAATACATAGCAAACGTTCAACACTATGTAATTTGTTCCAACAGTTGTTCCTTTAGTCTTCTATAATGCTTTCACATGTCATGCAACAAGATTTGACTAACAAAGATACACATTTTGGGTTTCGCCGTATGCTTTTTTGGGTATTATTTCAGCCACCTTAACTGTGACAGAACAACTATTTCCTCACTGGATGTGGCTGTGCTTTTGTAAAATGCCTTCGATTTACGTGAGAAACCTCAAAAGAAGCTTCTCAGCATGTATATTACCACATCTCATGACACTGTAGAGTTCTGTGTGTGCTGTTGCATGATTGTAGAAATCCCTGAAAAACTGTAAGCGTTTTTCCTCAAGTCTGAGATGCTTCGTTTTAACCTATTCCGTTCATCTTTATGGCATCATGCTCCCATTTGCTATGTCTGTTTCTGGCAATATGGTAAACTAGATTACCCAGAAAGCTTCCTGTTATAAAATGCTCTCACATATTAGTGAAAATATAAAAAAGTATCATTTTAAAATGTGTAACTGAGGCAGAAAGCATGTAAGAACATTTCCAGTGGACTAAAAATGAAGTATGAACGGAAAACCAGAGCCAAAAGCACACTGGAAGGGGCTTTGACAGCCTGGGGCGTGTGATCAGAAGATCGCTACAGGGAATCTTTGTCTCAGTCGCATAGAGGTTTAGACCTCAGGACCTACACGAGAATAGGGGATAATACCTTGGGACTCTTACGAGTCTAAAGGCTGCATTTGAGACTCCCACAGAAAGCTGGGGCCTTTGAAGATTCACACTAGAAAACTTACCCACTGGTGCAGAATAGTGTCTGAAGGACTTTTGTATGTCTTTATTTAGATTTTGGATAGAAAAAAATTTTCCTGAAAATCCATAACCAGGTCACTATCTTCACCCAGAGCTGGGATTGAAATCTTTCCATCAGTATGGTTCTAGGAAACTCCAAGTCAATAAACTAACAGAGATCCAAGCCTCTGAAAATCCTGGGCTTCTGGCGAAGTAAGTGTAAACCTCTCAGGAGGAGAGCCCTCCTCGAGTTCTGAGAGTGCTGGAGAGCTGACAGTACAAAGTTACAAAGCATGTGAGGAAAGACTTAACACCGGTTGAGTCAGTGTCCTCAGGGAGCTGCAGTTATCTGCTCAAGAGCTTCAGATTAGAGAACTACTGAGGAGTCAAAATCAAATACGGATGCCTAAATCAGTGAGACTCAAGGGTGACTCCTAGAGCTTTTGGAAGGGTGGTGCTGAAACTTACTGAGACGGGAAAGACTAAAGCAGGAAAAGAACATTTTTTGTGGGGGCATAAATCAGGATTTTGGATTTTTACATCATAATTCTGAGGTATCTACTAGCTATTTAAGAAATGAGACCTTTACAGGCAGCTGGATCTATCTATGTATCCATCCATCCACCCATCTGTCCATTTACCTATTAACTATCTCTAACTCTCTTCTGTATCTCTCTGTATATACATCTAGACTTCTGAGTATGGACATTTGGCCTGTGGTTGGCCTCTGCTGACTTCTCCCATTACAATTCCCTCCAGCTCCCCACAGGCATGAGGCCCCTTTTGGCCCTTTGAATGCCAAGGATTCTCAACTATTGTTGCATCTGGAACTACCTGGGGGAGATCTTAAAAATCCTGATGCCTGGGTGCCTGGGTTGCATCCTGTTATATCAGCCTGTTGGGGGTGGAGCCAGGCATCAGTACCTTAAACATTTTTTGTCTCCAGTTTTGTTGAGAAATAATTGACACACAATGCTGCATGAGTTTAAGGCATAGAACATGATGGTTTGATTTACATGTATTGTAAAATGTTCGTGGCAGTACGTGTAGCTAACGTCCATCATCTCACATAGATACAGTATAAAAAGAAAGAAGAGAAAGGAGGCAAGTGATTTTCTCCTTGAGGGGAGAACACTTAGGAGGTTCTCTCTTCACAGCCTTCCTATCATAGAGCAATGTTTGCTGTGGTCATCATGTACATCATGTTCCAGTACTTATTTAGCGTATAGCTAGAAATGTGTGATGGAGAAGGAAATGGCAACCCACTCCAGTGTTCTTGCCTGGAGAATCCCAGGGACAGCGGAGCCTGGTGGGCTGCCGTCTATGGGGTCGCACAGAGTCGGACACGACTGAAGCGACTTAGCAGCAGCAGCAGCAGAAATGTGTGAAGTGAAGTCGCTCAGTCGTGTCCAACTCTTTGCGACACCGTGGACTGTGGCCTACCAGGCTCCTCCATCCATGGCATTTTCTAGGTAAGAGTACTGGAGTGGGTTGCCATTTCCTTCTCCAGGGGATCTTCCGGACCCAGGGATCGAACTCGGGTCTCCTCCATTGCAGGCAGACACTTTACCCTCTGAGCCACCGGACTGGGGAAATGTGTGTATTTATTTACTTCATATGGCTGCTCCTGGGTCTCTTGCTGTGCATGGGCTTCCTCTAGTTGCGGGATGCAGGTGGGGCCCTCTCTTCCCGTTGGGCTTCTCTGGCTGCAGAGCATGGGCTTCTGTGCCCCGGCTTCAGCAGCGGTGGCGCTCGGGCTCAGCAGGTGCAGAGCACAGGCTCCGTGTGTGCCCGGGCTCGGAACATGGAGTTGCAGATAACTTTTTGAGTTAGTGTTTTCATTTTCTTTTGGATATATTCCCAGAAATGGAATTATAAGATCTGTTGTAGTTCTACTTTAATTTTTTGAGGAATCTTGTGGGTTCCTCCACACTGTTTTCCATAGTTGCCGTACCAATTTACATTCCCACCAACATTGCACAAGGGTTCCGTCCTCTCCACATCTATACTAGCATTGTTATTTCTTCTCTTATTGATGATGGCTATTCTAATAGATCAGATCAGATCAGATCAGTCACTCAGTCGTGTCCAACTCTGCGACCCCATGAATCACAGCACGCCAGGCCTCCCTGTCCATCACCAACTCCTGGAGTTCACTCAGACTCACGTCCATCGAGTCAGTGATGCCATCCAGCCATCTCATCCTCTGTCGTCCCCTTCTCCTCCTGCCCCCAATCCCTCCCAGCATCAGAGTCTTTTCCAATGAGTCAACTCTTCACATGAGGTGGCCAAAGTACTGGAGTTTCAGCTTCAGCATCATTCCTTCCAAAGAAATCCCAGGGCTGATCTCCTTCAGAATGGACTGGTTGGATCTCCTTGCAGTCCAAGGGACTCTCAAGAGTCTTCTCCAACACCACAGTTCAAAAGCATCAATTCTTCAGTGCTCAGCCTTCTTCACAGTCCAACTCTCACATCCATACATGACCACAGGAAAAACCATAGCCTTGCCTAGACGAACCTTTGTTGGCAAAGTAATGTCTCTGCTTTTGAATATGCTATCTAGGTTGGTCATAACTTTCCTTCCAAGGAGTAAGCGTCTTTTAATTTCATGGCTGTAGTCACCATCTGCAGTGATTTTGGAGCCCCCCAAAATAAAGTCTGACACTGTTTCCACTGTTTCCCCATCTATTTCCTATGAAGTGATGGGACCAGATGCCATGATCTTCGTTTTCTGAATGTTGAGCTTTAAGCCAACTTTTTCACTCTCCACTTTCACTTTCATCATGAGGCTTTTTAGTTCCTCTTCACTTTCTGCCATAAGGGTGGTGTCATCTGCATATCTGAGGTTATTGAGATTTCTCCTGGCAATCTTGATTCCAGCTTGTGTTTCTTCCAGTCCAGCGTTTCTCATGATGTACTCTGCATATAAATTGAATAAGCAGGGGACAATATACTGCCTTGACGTACTCCTTTTCCTATTTGGAAACAGTCTGTTGTTCCATGTCCAGTTCTAACTGTTGCTTCCTGACCTGCATACAAATTTCTCAAGAAGTGAGGTGATATCTCACTGTGGTTTTAATTTGCATCTCCCAAATGACTAGTGATGTAGAACATCTCTTTTATGTACCTATTGCCCTTTTATATACATTCTTTGGAACATTGTTTATTTAGATTCTTTGCCCATTTTTAATTGGGTTATTTGCTTTTTTATTAGTGAGCTGTATGTCTTCTTTATATATTTTGGATATCAACCCCTCATCAGATATATATCTGATATATACCATATGAACAATAGAGTTCGCAAATATTTTTTCTCATTCTGTAGGTTGTCTGGTCCCTTCAGGCTTCAGTACTTTTTAAATCTCCACGTGATTCCAATGTGTAGCAAAATTTGGAAACAGACTGCTGAAGCCCCTGTCTGCTTTAAGTGCAGTTCTCACGCAGCAAACGTGGTCCTTCCAGCAGCAGCACTGGCATCACTTGAGAGCTTGTTGGAGAGGGAGATCTCAGCAGCCCTCTTGAATCAGATCCCACATTTTAACCAGCTCTTCCAGGGATTTATGCTCACAGTAACATCTGGGCAGCACCATATCTGTCTCTGCCGAAGCTGTCTTCTCCATCATGCCTGCACCCCCCACCCCCATCCTGCTGGCTCATTCCCACCTCCTTGATTGGTCTTAGGTATCCCTCTCCTGGAAACCTTCCTCATCCTTCCCCCTACATACTCAGGCTGGTCTTCAAGGGATGCCCTAACTGTGACTTTTGGCTCAGCCACTAGTCTTCTCGATTTTACCCACAGTGGGAGGGGCAACATTGCTGATAGTAGTTGCTCAGTGTTTGTTGAATTGAGTGGCTAAGGTGGACGTCAGCCAGGTGGGACTCATAGGTGTACATGGTAAGGACCTAGGTCTGTGAGATCAAACTACTGAGGATTCTGGCTCTAACAGCAGTAGCCCCTGATGTGATGAGGTCTGACCACAGGCTGCATGAGGCTATTGATTTTCTTTTATCTTTGCTGTGGCGAAGGAGACTGTGGCTTGCAAGGTGTGTGCTCATAGCTAGAGGAGGAATCTGAATTCTGTAGGTATCTCCCTCATAAGCTTCCCTGGTAACATGCAGAGAATGAGGAGTGAGGATAGCTTGGGTTTCTTCTATGATCTTATTAAAATTATTTCCATGATAAGTTTATTTTCCTAATTGTAAAACCAGTACACAAAGAAGCACAATTGGAGGAAGGTGGTTAAAAAGTGCAAACTTCCAGTTACAAGACAAATAAGCAGTAGGGTGTCCTGTTCAGCATGACGACTGTGGTTGACAGTGCTGTGTGATACATGGTTGACCCTTTGAATAATGCAGGGTTAGGGGTGCCTACCCACCCTCCTCGCATGGAGAATCTAAGTGTAACTTTTGACTCCTTACAAATTTTACTAGTAGCCTACTGTTCACCAGAAGCTTAACCAATAACCTAAACAGTTGATAAACACATATTTTGTATGTTGTACTTATTATATCCTGTATTCTTACAATAAGGTAAGCTAGAGAAAATAAAATGTTTGTAAGAAGATCAGTTCAGTTCAGTCACTCAGTCACATCCGACTCTTTGCAACCCCGTGGACTGTAGCATGCCAGGCCTCCCTGTCCATCACCAACTCCCAGAGCTTGCTCAAACTCATGTCCATTGAGTCGGTGATGCCATCCAACCATCTCATCCTCTGCCGTCCCCTTGTCCTCCTGCCTTCAATCTTTCCCACCATCAGGATCTCTTCTACTGAGTAAGTTATTTGCATCAGGTGGCCAAAGTATTGGAATTTCAGCTTCAGCATCAGTCCTTCCAATGAATATTCAGGACTGATTTCCTTTAGGATTGACTGGTTGGATCTCCTTGTTGTCCAAGGGACTTTTTAAGAGTCTTCTCCAACACCACAGTTCAAAAGCATCAATTCTTCAGTGCTCAGCTTTCTTTATGGTCCAACTCTCACATCCCTACATGACTACTGGAAAAACCATAGATTTGACTAGATAGACCTTTGTCAGCAAAGTAATGTCTTTGTTTTTAAATATGCTGTTTAGGTTGGTCATAGCTTTTCTTACGAAGGAGCAAGCATCTTTTAATTTCAAGGGTGCAGTCACTATCTGTAGAGATTTTGGAGCCCAAGAAAATAAAGTCTGCCACTGTTTCCATTGTTTTTCCATTTACTTGCTATGAAGTGATGGGACTGGATGCCATGATCTTAGTTTCTTGAATGTTGAGTTTTAAGCCAGCCTTTTCACTCTCGTCTTTCACTTTCATCAAGAGGATTTGGTTCTTCTTTGCTTTCTGCCATAAGGGTGGTGTCATCTGCGTATCTTTTTATGGTGGCCTAGTGTAATCAGTCGCTTCATGGTAGCCTCACCTGCACAGTAATGAAAGAGTCATTATACAATTTGTACGGCATACAGTTCTACAGTCATTTCATAATATAGTGTTGAAACACCGTTATATTTGAAAAAACCCCACAAAAACACTTACCTGTTATGATAGGCTGATAATACAGTTTCTCCAATTACAAGAGAGAGGCATACTGTATGTTAACAACTACTGTATGTTAACATAACTGTATGTATGTAATTCTTTGAAAATGAAGTTATAAAACAGTAAGAAAACTGATACATTACTTACAGTAAATGTCACTCACCCTGTGCCTGTGTTGCTGTTCAGTCGCTAAGTTGTGTCTGACTCTGAGACTCCATGGACTGCAGCATTCCAGGCTTTTCTGTCCTTCACTGTCTCCTGGAGTTTGCTCAGATTCATGCCCATTGATTTGGTGATGCTTTCTAACCATTGCCTCCTCTGATACCTACCTGTGTGTGTGGTGTGTATATATACATATATATAAATGTATATATGCTAGTAATATCTTATGAAAAAATGGTGGTGGAGAAGCTGAGGGAATAAAAATTCTAGTTGTATACTGAAATGACATTCTTGCAGACAGAAGCCATATATGACTTAACTCTCTCCTTGTCGCTGGGGAGAAGTCCTCTCTAGCTCTGGCAGAGGCCATGTGTGACTTAACTATTTCTCCCCATCGCTGGGGAGAAGTCTTCTCTATCTCTGCTTGGGGTCACCTCCCTCAGAGTGGCCCTGGAGGTGTCCGTGTCAGCCACTGAGCCTTCTGCACAGAACCGGCAGCTCCTCTCCTCCTGCCTCTGCCCCTGGTTCCACGTGTGGAGGGCCCTCTGGTGACAGACACATGACTACAGACTGAGAGGCACCCTTTAGTCTTCAGCATCATTTTCAGATTTAGGGGGGATTGTGTGCCACGGGAAAGAGGAAGCAAAGACTCCTTTGATTCGTGGAAGGAACTCCTTTTGCTTCTGGTCCCTGCCTTTGTTCCTTGGTACGGCTTCTTCTCCCTTCTCCATTGTTACGCTGCTGACTGTCGTGACTGTGACAACCTGTGGCTTTTTCATCTGTTTTTCAGCCCGGTTCACACCCTCCAAATGCCAGCAGAGACATAAGAAACTATAACTCAGACTGGGGAAATGGCTAGCCTTTCATATTGTTCTTTGGTATTTGCATTGTTTTAATTACTCTTTCTTATTATAATGGTGACATTGTCGAAAGCTTCAAAAGCTCACCATGGGGCCTTCTTATTGATGATAGTGATAGGATGCTCTCAAGGCGAGAGGGGGAAGGCTCGAGTGAGTAGCTGGCTGAGTTCTTTAGCAAGCTGGTTATGTGGGGGTTAGAAATGAATGTGTGAAATATTCATTGGGGAGAACGGTTTGGGGATTGTCTTCCCTGATTTTCTCGTCAGCTTGCTCCACCTTCTGAGGGCAAGAGAGATTTCTGTCCTTATTTAGCCTTGACTGGAAGTGTCATAGCAGTGGTGCATGATGGGAACTTATCTGTAAGGCTGATTTTATTGTAATGAGGGCAGAATGAGCAAAAAGTTACATTCAGACATTGGAGATTCCTGCCTTTCTCCACTTTTCTTTGTCTGCCTCTAGGACACTTACGGAGAAGGCAATGGCACCCCACTCCAGTACTCTTGCCTGGCAAATTCCATGGACGGAGGAGCCTGGTGGGCTGCAGTCCATGGGGTCGCTAGGAGTCGGACACGGCTGAGCGACTTCACTTTGACTTTTCACTTTCATGCATTGGAGAAGGAAATGGCAACCCACTCCAGTGTTCTTGCCTGGAGAATCCCAGGGACGGGGGAGCCTGGTGGGCTGCCGTCTATGGGGTCGCACAGAGTCAGACACGACTGAAGCGACTTAGCAGCCGCAGCAGCAGCAGCAGGACATTTAACCCCAAAATGTGTGGTTTCCTGTCCGTCTGGAGGCTCCTGCTTTTCTTTGCCCAAGGACCCTGCTGTTTGTGGATGTGTGGCTTCCTGCCGTGTGACCCTTGTCCCCTTCTCTGCTCAAATCCTGCTGTAACGTCCCCCTCAAGCAGTAGGGAGTCAGGCGGCGAGCTCCTCTCTCGCACAAGGCAGGCCGGGCTCGCCGAATTCTCCTGGCTGGATCCACCAAAGACGTTCCCAGTGGAAGGTTCCCGTCTCAATGCAGGAAGTATTCCGAGACAGGAAGGTCAAGAAAGCAAAATGAGGATTTATTTACTTAAGAGATAGTACGCTCTCAAGGGGAGAGCAGGAGGCTGGGGTGAGTATGCATACAGCAGAAATGAAGGCGCAGATGTTCATTGGGAAGGAAGGGATTTGAGGGTCTTATCTGCTGATTTTCAGGCCAGCTCCACCTTCCTGAGGAGAAGAGGGATTTTTGTCTCTCTTTAGCCTCGAGCAGAAGCGTCATGGCAGTAGTGCCTGATGGGAATTTCTCTGCAAGGCTGAGTTTTTAAAAAACTGTTCTTTGTCCGCACCGGGTCCTCCTTGCCGCTCGGGGGCGTTGTCTAGGTGCGGTGAGCGGAGGCCGCTCCCTGTGGCCGCGGGCCCGGCTTTTCACCGCGGCGGCTTCTCTCGTTGCAGAGCGTACGCTGTAGGCCTGTGCGCTGCAGTAGCTGTGGCCCGCGGGCCAGTTGCTGCGCGGCCTGTGGCATCTGCCCAGAGCAGGGACTGAACCCGCGTCCCCTGCGCTGGGTGGGGGATTCTTACTCACTGTACCACCGGGGAAGTCCCGCAAGCCCTCTGGCTAATTTTATTGTATCGAGAGCATAATGAGCAGCACGTACGTCTTCCTCAATCCAGGTTACTACATCGAGGAAAAGTTTCTAGAAGCCTTGCATGCTGGATGAACTTCAATTGAGAGGCCAGATGAAAGTGTAGCAAGATTTTCTTACAGATTTAATAACCGAAGAGGCGTCTATTGTCGCTGTCACGTCCGTTTTTTCTCTTTATCTTTTCTGTGTTGTGTATTTGTCATCATTCTTTAGAAACTGTATTACATCTTTCAGCCTGCCTTAAATTTCTGAGAAGTCCTGTTTTAAGAAATACATATGAGGAGGAAAGAATAGAGACCAAGCCCAGGGAGACAGGGTAAATAGAAATCAGGAATACGATGCGTGTGTACTAACAGTGAGGGCTTCCCAGGCGGCGCTAGTGGTGATTCAGCTGCCAATGCAGGAGACTAAAGAGACGTGGCTTCGATCCCAGGGTTGGGAAGATCCCCTGGAGTAGGAAATGGCCCCTCACTCCAGTATTCTTGTCTGGAAAATTCCATGGTCAGAAGAGCCTGGTGGGCTACAGTCAGGGGGTCGCAAGAGTCAGACACAACTCAACGACTATATAAAAATAACTTGAACATAAAATAGACTACAAGATTATCTTTTCTAGAGTTGGAAGATGAATTTAGTAAGTCTGGCATTTTTGCATTAAAAAGTATATAATACATTTGTGTGAAATTAGAGTAGATTATCAGTGTTCTTTTGAGTAGTCCAGATAATTAGAAAAAGAAGTGGGCAGGAGGGGGAGCCCAGTAGAAGTAAGATTTAATTTTATATGTAATCAGAAGAAATATTCTAAGTAATTCATCACTAATTCAAAGAGTCAAGAGAAATCTAGGAAAAGTCCTAGGAGACATAATTAGCTATGCAGAGGTTGAAACATTTGCAAAATGTCACAGTTATAAATTGTAACTTTTTCCCTCATGAGACCTGAATAATGTTTCATCCACAAATCTCAAAAGAATTTTCAGCAAGTCTCAACAAGAAATACTTGCACTTGATAAAGGAGTTTTCACCTCAACAGAGGAGTCTGGCTTTGGAAGGTTTGCTTCTTGTTTTTTGGAAAGCTTTCTGGAAGTCTGCCCCTTACACTTTCTGGGCTTCACTTCCTCTTTATGAAAAATGGGGGAACCATGCCTGTGGCCAGTTCACCCCCAAGGGCGCTGCAGAGTGACTGGAGTCCATCTGCTCGCAGTCCTGGGCTGTGAGAGGGCTCAGTCAGCGCCAGCGGCCAATTGGTTCTGGGCTCCGCTTCCGTGGCCTCGGTGTGAGGCCTCCTGCACGGGACCGGGGGCAGGACTAGGCAGGACTGACCCTGCTTCAGGGTGACCAGCCTTACAGATGCCCTCAGACACGGGATGTGGGACGAGCCCTGGTGAAAGGTGAGTGAATCCCCTGAGAGGAGGCTCTGTGGAGGGGCTGATGTGGGGCCTGCTGAGGGCGGGCTGTCATCCCGGGGGCAGTGGGCACGGACCGCCTCCGTGGCCCAGGCTGTCCCTCTGGGGGGGTCACTTGGCTTCTCAGGCCTTCGGCCCCCCAGTCTGCTGGTGGGTTGATGGTAGCGTGGGCTGATGAGTCATTTGCTCAGAACAGGGCAGAAAGGGGTTAGGGCCTGGGGCGGGGCCTGGGGGTCCAGTGGAGACGTGCACGAGCTTGGCCTTGCCTCTGCCCCTGGGGAGGAGGCATGGAGCAATGTGGGTGCAGTGACCGCTCCTGTCCCCAGGCCCTGCCCGCATTGGCCCCTCAGGCTCCGGGTTGGGGAGCTCGTGGGGTGTGGGTCCCACTGTGCCCACCAGGGAGGCCTGGAGGACTTGGTGAGGAGGCACCGGTGTGGCCTTCACCTGGGCAGGCGCTTCGGAGCCAGGGTCCTGCGGGAGCGCTTGCCCTGCACATGGGTTTCAAGCCCACAGCAGACATGAGCTTCTAGCGGCTCTGTTTCCTGACACACCAAGTCCTGACACCCAGTACGCCCACCGCCCTTGAGGACTGGGTGTCAGGTGCTGCTGGGCTCCAGGTGCCGCTTCTGGGTCTCTCCTGACTGTGTGCCCGGCGGCCGCATCACCGAGTCAGGCCATCAGGTGGCGTCGGGGCCGGGACGAGAGCGCAGTCCAGGCCCCAGGTGGCGGGGGATGGGGGTGGGGTGGGGGGTGGTGGTGGGGGCAGCTGTAGGTGCGCCCTCCACCCGCCCCCCAGGCAGAGACCACCGCCCCCTACAGACTATCACGAGGTCAGTCCTGTGGACCCTGCTCGCGCCCTAGCCTGGCTGGAGCTCTTTGCCTCAACAGGGAAGGTTTACTTCTTCCATTTGGGCTCAAGTAGGCGATTATGGAGAAGGCAATGGCACCCCACTCCAGTACTCTTGCCTGGAAAATCCCATGGATGGAGGAGCCTGGTAGGCTGCAGTCCATGGGGTCGCGAAGAGTCGGACACAACTGAGCGACTTCACTTTCACTTTTCACTTTCATGCATTGCAGAAGGAAATGGCAACCCACTCCAGTGTTCTTGCCTGGAGAATCCCAGGGACGGGGGAGCCTGGTGGGTTGCTGTCTCTGGGGTCGCACAGAGTCCGACACGACTGAAGTGACTTAGCAGCTTAGTAGCAGTCGATTATGAAACCAAAGCTGAGACCAACACAGCACAGGCTTTGTTCAGAGGCCAAAGAATGGTGAAGTGGGAACAAAGCTCACAGCTCAACTTCTCACCCACCTGGAGAGAGTGGTTTGGTTTTAAAAGTAAAGACAAAGGGAGGAGGAGTGAGGCTAATACTGGGGAGGCAGGTACATTTAGGGGAAGGGCAGGGCTTTTCCAGGTTAGTGGGGTGCCACCTCCTTGATCTGTATTCAGGTCAGGAAGCAACAGTTAGAACTGGAGATGGAACAACAGACTGGTTCCAAATCGGAAAAGGAGTACGTCAAGGCTGTATACTATCACCCTGCTTATTTAACTTATATGCAGAGTACATCATGAGAAACTTCCAGCTGGGCTGGATGAAGCACAAGCTGGAATCAAGATTGCTGAGAGAAATGTCAATAACGTCAGATATGCAGAAGACACCACCCTTATGGCAGAAAGTGAAGAGGAACTAAAGAGCCTTTTGATGAAAGAGGAGAGTGAAAAAGTTGGCTTAAAGCTCAACATTCAGAAAACTAAGATCAGGACATCTGGTCCCATCACTTCATGGGAAATAGATGGGGAAACAATGGAAACAGTGACTGACTGTATTTTCTTGGGCTCGAAAATCACTGCAGATGGTGACTGCAGCCATGAAATTAAAAGATGCTTGCTCCTTGGAAGAAAAGTTATGACCAACCTAGACAGCACATTAAAAAGCAGGGATATTACTTTGCCAACAAAGTCCATCTAGTCAAAGCTATGGTTTTTCCAGTGGTCATGTGTGGATGTGACAGTTGGACTATAAAGAAAGCTGAGTGCTGAAGAATTGATGCTTTTGAACTGTGGTGTTGGCGAAGACTCTTGAGAGTCCCTTGGACTGCAAGGAGATCCAACCAGTCCATCCTAAAGGAAATCAGTCCTGAATACTCACTGGAAGGCCTAGTGCTGAAGCTGAAACTCCAATCTTTTGGCCACATGATGCGAAGAACTGCCTCATTGGAAAAGCCCCTGATGCTGGGAAAGATTGAAGGTGGGAGGAGAAGAAGACAACAGGATGAGATGGCTGGATGACATCACCGAGTCAATGGATTTGAGTTTGAGTTGGCTCTGGGAGTTGGTGATGGACAGGGAGGCCTGGTGTGCTGCAGTCCATGGGGATGCAAAGAGTCAGACATGACTGAGTGACTGAACTCCACCGAACCTCCTTTTTACCTTTTTTTGGTTCTTCATGTTGGGTCATGGCCACAGGCAGGTGTGTCACTTTTAATATAATCATGTAAGCAGTGAGTGGTGGCGTGAAGTGAGGTATTAGTTCCCTGCCCAGGGACTGAACCTGGGGAGCCTGGATGAGAACCAGGAATCCTAGCCACCAGACCAGCAAGGGCTAGAGGCTAGAAGCTGTTTTTCCCTGGATCTTTGCCCCCAGTGAAAAATGTTTTTACCATGATGGCAGAAACTGTAAATGGAGTATGAAATTTATTATTAGAGACACAAAGTAACAACAGGTGGGAGAGCACATGGAGAGATAGTTTGTTAAGATAGAAGCAAGGCAGGGAAAGGGTGTGGGCATCCCCCCAGTGAGGGGGAGCTCAGTAAAGAGGCGTGGTCAAGTCATTTATAGCAGTCATTTAGGGCAGTTCTTCCGGGTATTTGTCTTCCTTCAGGCCAGTTACCTGGTTTCTTTTCCCACACCTGACCTACCCTGGGAGCCTCCCCTGGGTGCACACTTGCCCCTTAGCCAAGATGGATCTCGAAGTGAAGCCTCCTGGGAGGAGCAAGACTCGTATGGCCTGGCATTCTCTCTTGAGTTCTGACCCAAGAAGCCTTTCTGTGCATGTGCAGTGTCTCCCTTGTCCCAAAAGTCTGAATTCTTTAATCATACAGGCTTATGCCCTCTTTTCATCCTTGCTGTGACTATTACCTTAAGGTGTTTACAAGAGACAAACACTGGCTATTTACTCTCTGTTGTTATTTCCATTTCAGAGGGCAAACAGGAGGCTGACTGTAAATACCTAGACTGAAGCCCACCTATTTCTTCTCTCAGAAATGCTAACAGTTGTAAGCATCCAGCCTGAAGCCCACTTTTTCATGCCCCATGAAATGCAAACAGGAGGCCAGTTATAAATGTCTAGCCTGGAGCCCATCTATCTCCTACATCAATAATACACTAAAATGAACACACAGTGAGACCGGGGTCTGCTGGAGGTCAGATTCATCTGGGTCCTAGTGAAGTAGAAAAATATTAGGTAATCAGTGTAGTATAGGGTCAAAAGGAAAAAAAGCCTCAGTTTCTTCTAAAAATCTGTTTCCAATCTCCACTTATGTTTCACGTAAGCACTTTGCTCCAGTAATCTATAACCATACTGGCTGTTCCAGTTTCTTGAGATTCAAAGAGAATGCCTCCATGTCCCCTTGATGTGAAGGCCATCAAACACCCAAACCCATGACACGACAAGTGGAAACTGACCAAGGAGAAAAACACCAGGTGGTCCATTACGTTTAGAACAAACATCTGGTCCTGAGATAATGGCCTGATGTCACAAGAAATTTAGATCGGGGGATGGAGACTCAATATCATAAGAAAATTCAAGAACTGGGAGATTAAAAAAAAGGGGGCCATAAAATTGACAGACTGACATGATGATTCTTAAACTGATTGGCCAGGGATTACGTACATCAGGACCCTAAGCCAACCAAAAACGAACAGGTGGGTCAATATTGGTAAAGATACAAACTGTTTTGATTTTCACCATTTTAGGGAACTCTTTCCCCCTCCCAGTGTCTTTTCTGGGAGCCCTGTACTTCTATTCTCTGAAATGAAACTCTGCCCCTGTGTGTCTCTGCATGTCCGTGGAAGATCATTCGTTGACATCGCAGCCTGAACCCGGATTCTCGTTTCACTAATTGGCTCCATCTGGTTTTGTTTGTAGCTTCCTGTCTTCTCTCTGGACCCTGTAACTTAAAGACTTCTGTTAACTCCTGCTAAAGGTGGGGATTGGAGAGTTGTGAACAAGGACACCCCTACTAAAGGAGGTTTCAGGTGCTGCTACAGATCCTCTGATCATACCCCGAGAATACGGGGGGTAAGGGTGGGGGTGGGGGGAGTCGCTCAAGCAGCAGGGCAGATAGCTTGCTCTGGATGCTCGTGTGGGGAGGGGAGCACAGCAACAAGGGCTCCGCCTGCAAACTCCAGAACCACTCACAGATCGGCTCCGGAACTGCCTACTAGCCCTGGAGGAAGGGGCGGGGTCTCAGGCCTCCTGGAGTGACAGGGAGAAGGGGTGTCCCCCTAGTAGACCTGGAGGAAGGGGCGGGGTCTCAGAGCCACCTCGGGACCTGCTGGGAGGCTCCTGGGCTCAGCACAGGCTGGGTGCTCACTGCCGAGACGCGCCTCAGGCGCAGTGGGGCTGCCCGGGTGGGCGGGGCCCTGAGCCGGCCACTCACCACCTTCCTGCCCCTCCTCCCTCGAGGGTGTCTGGGGAGTCTCTTCCCCCAGCAACCAAGGGCAGAGCCCTTACCCGTCCCCCCACGGAGCGCACTAGAGACTTGGCACCTGGCTGGGGGCTGGGCACGTGGTGGTGTCTGCCCACACCCTCCAAAATGCCTGTGCCGAGCAGGAGCGCCAGCGCTCAGCATGAACCTCACGGATTCGTGCAGACGGCATAGGTGCAGGGGGCTGTCCCTAATGGGCTGGAGGCTTTAGATCGGGGCAGGGAGCCGCCCACCAGCTGCATGGGCTTCCTGGGCAGCGGTGACAAACGACCACGCGGACGCTCTGAACAACAGAAGCCTGTCCTCTCTCAGTCCTGGAGACCAGACATCTGAGGTCAGGGTGTCCCAGCACCGAGCTCTCTCCAGAGGCTCCAGCCTCTTCCAGTTTTTTCGGCTCCAGGAATCCCCGGAGCCAACACTGTTTCAATGTGTCCAAAGTGGTCTGTGAAGTTTTATGCTGGGGATTTCTCGCTGTAGGATGCTCTTCATTTGGGGAGACCTGTTGAAGTTGACCATGATCAAATAGAGACATTAACAGACAACAATCAGCTTTATACCAGTAGGAGATAGGCAACATACTCGCAACACCCGACTCAAGTGTGAAATCATCGCATTAACTTGGTCAGATTAATCACTTTGATGTTCGGGCCTACAGCCCTCCACCTTCAGGCCTCAGCTCCCAGAGTGTACCTTCACAGGAGAGATTGATTTCCTGCTTCCAAGAAGACAGCCGGGAGATGGAACCCTTAACCTCACCCTTGAACTGTGCCCTTTAACATGCTGCTGGGGACAGGAGGAAGACCGGCCCATCTCCAGGACCTGCAGTGGTCTGTTTTCTCCTTTACAGTCTCACTGGCTTCGCCTGTTCACTAGGATGCGGGTCGGAGTGGTTCTTTGTGTGCTCACAATTTTCTCCCTTCAGAAGCCACATGGAACCATCAGAGAAACTGAATTTCAGAAGATATAGCTGATCAGAAACCCAGTGTTCATTATTCAGAATTGTTTATGTTTTTCCTGGAGCAAATAGTTACTGGAACCACCAAGTGAATAATAAAACTTAATCCCTCTACACTGTAACATTTACCATGGATTCATCTGAGCTTTATTTATTTACACCCCAAGGTGAGCATCTAAACTGCCCCTAGGTGTGGGCAGCAAACCCTTTCAGTGAGCTCCCCAAGTTGAATGAGAAATAGGAGCATTTTCTCTGCATTTAACACACAGCAGGCTGGGTATTAGGAATTCACAGATTTTGTGACTTTTAATTCTGAGTAACGTGTTACCGAAGCAGGTTTTCGTTCCCCATAGCCCATGTGTGCTCACGTTTGCCTCTTTGTGACCCCGTGGACTGTAGTCCGACAGGCTGCTGTCAGTGGGGTTTCCCAGGCAAGAATACTGGAGTGGGTTGCCATTTCCTTTTCCAGGGGATCTTCCCAACTCAGGGAACAGGACTTAGGACGTGTTCTGTGGATCAAGGGTAAGGGGGAAGAAGCAATGAAATACAAACCTTTGGGCGTTTGGTGTTTCTCCTGGCCCAGTTCAGTTCAGTTGCTTGGACATGTCCGACTCTTTGCGACCCCATGGATTGCAGCATGCCAGGCCTCCCTGTCCATCACCAACTCCTGGAGTCCACCCAAATCCATGTCCATCGAGTCGCTGATGCCATCCAACCATCTCATCCTCTGTCGTCCCCTTCTCCTCCCACCTTCAGTCTTTTCCAGCATCATGGTCTTTTCCAATGAGTCCGCTCTTCGCATCAGGTGGCCAAAGTATTCAGCTCTGACAATCCACACACAGGAGTCTGCCTGAGGCTCTGCTTGTCCAAGGAACCAGAGTTGAGCATTAGGAACTGCTGCCACCTTGTGGCTACATCCAGTAAAACAACTTTAAAACCGGTTCTCAAGGAGTCTTACTATTCAGAAGGCCTGTGGTGTTTTCGTGGCTCAGTCGTGTCAGACTCTTTGTGACCCCAAGGACTGTAGCCCGCCAGGCTCCTCTGTCCATGGGGTTTTCCAGGCAAGAGTACTGGAGGGGGTTCTCATTTCCTTCCCCAGGGAACCTTCCCAACCCAGGGATAGAACCCAGGTCTCCTGCATAGCAGACAGATTCTTTACTGACTGAGCCACCAGGGAAGCCTAATTTTATTCAGAAGGCCTGAGATGCTGTAAATGGCACCTGCCCTTCAAGTAATGTCCCTGGGAAAATCATCAAAAAAGAATTCAAAACAGGGCCCAACTTCAAGAGGTACATTGTACTCACACTGTCTAAAGTCCAAGAGCACTTGGAAACATACTCCACATGACTGCCTCCTAAAACGAGGCCAATCAAACCCACCATGAGGAATCACCTCATACTACTCAGAAAAACCAGAATCAAAAAGATCTACTGAAACTAAGTCCCATAGAGGGCTTAGAGAAAAAGGGAATCCTCTTTCCCTCTTTGCTGGGATGTAACTGGGTACAGGGAATATGCAAAGTAGCAAAGGAATTTCTTTAAAAACAAACAACAACAAAAAAAACCTAAGCATAGGAGAACCTCCTGTGAAATGAAAATACCTCTGGCCATATTAATGAAGAAGAAATGTCACAGCCATCAGCGATTTCTGGCCTTCAAATGTGAATGAGGGCTCCCCAAATGGCTGCACCCTTCAGGGAGGTTGCTGAGGAGCTGGGGAATGCAAGAAACAAGGTGAGCAAGGAAACAGGATTCACCCCAGATAGCTGAGGTGTGTGTGAGATAGGTGAGCCCAGGCTTGCATCTTCCCACACAGAATGCCGAATTCCTATTTGATGCCTGATCTCTGATATTTAGACTGCCTTTGTTGCAAATTTGCATGTAGCCTGACTTGCCCTCCTGCCTCCTTGCAGCAGTTTTCACAGAGCTGTTGATGCTATCTCCTGGGCTCAGCGTCCTAAACGTTCCCACCAAATAAAATAATCTCCCTCCAGGTTGTGACTGTAAATTTTAGTTGACACTTCTGATCGGACTTTCCTACTCTCCCACTCTTGGGCTTGGGTCCAGAGAAAGCCAGAATTTGAGATGACAGGCACACTCCTGTTTTGTTTTCAGGACAGCATGATTTACAAGAGCCAAGATATCAGAATCAAACCAATTGTCTACAAACAGAAACTGAAGTCTAAGAAGTACCCCTCTCCACCAGAATCCAGCTAAGTCGCAAAGCAGCACAGATGATGCCAGTGGCCACAGCAAGGATGGATCCAGAGACTGGAATGCTAAGGGGAGCGAGTCAGAGCGAAAAATAGCATACACCTGATGGTTTATGCTAAAATAAGATACCCCCGACTGGTGGAATCTAAAAAATCATACAAACAAACTCATTTACACAAGACGAACAGTCTCACAAACTTACGAAACCAGCTTATGATTCTCAGAAAGAAAATGTTGGGGCAGAGGAGGCAATTAAGAGGTTGGAATGAACCTCTTCACTTTAATAGATATCAAATGGAGAAGCCAAAAGGACCTACTGAATACCACAGGAAAGGCTAGAGAACACACTGTGATCACCTCATAGGAGAAAAGAACCCAAAAGAGAACAGGTGAGCGTGTAAGTGGAACCGAGTCAAGTTCTTGGAGATGAAACAGACAGGACAGTGCGAATGAACTCTACTCCAAACACAATAGCAGTGAGTTACAGCAGAAAAAAAGCAGCGTGAGGCCTGAAGGCACGCGGTCGCCTTCTGGTTTCCTGCCCTAAAACCGCTTGCAAAGCTGTGAGATGTGCACTCCACATTCACAAGGCCAGCAGGGCAGCCCTAAGAAACACCTCCCCTCACAGCGTGCCCCAGGGCTGGTCAGCGGAGAGGGAGTCAACGTGGGCAGACCTTCAACAGGCCAGTTTCAACAGGCAAGTTTCAATCACACTGTTCTTAACAAGTCCCATGAAAAGCTGTCAACATCACTGTCTGAGAAATGGAAATCCAAGGCACCACCAGGTGTCACCTCACACCAGTCAGAAAGGCCATTGTCAAAAACCGCACAGTGAGTTGTGGAGGAGGTGTGGACAAAAGGGAGCCACCCCACTGAGGCTGAGGATGGAACTTGGGAAGAGTCACGACGGATGACACTGTGGAGGTTCCTCCACCATGAAAAACAGGGTGAGATGCGAGACTTGCTAACAGCATACACCAAAAGAAACTCCAAGGAGTATAGGTTCCAAGTGCAAGCACAGATCCTAGGAAATTCGGAGGAATATTTCAGAAGGGCTCACTTTGCCATCAATGGCATCAAGTACTTTTTGCAAGCACTTCTTAGAATAATGAAAAATAAACCAGAAATGAGAAAACAGGACCTAATTAATCTCAACAGCATTTTTACAGCAAAGGAAACCTTAAAGGAAAGACAAAGACAACCCTCAGAATAAAAATATTGGCAGAGATACCCACAACGAATTGGTCTGCAGTGCACACAAACAGCTCCTGTGGCTCCATCAAAAATAGAAACAACCTCCCCACAGTGGGGGGGTGAGGGCAAGAAGATGAAGGGCTATTGTTCTGCTGAAAGTTTTCACTTTCGTTTCAGGTTCAAAGAATTTGTTAAACAAAATAAGCCACCTGTTCTATACAAATAAATAATACCAATATTTATTAGATAATTATCTAGCCGACTTTCAACATACCAACACTAAAAGAAAAGAGAAATAAAAACAGCAGAGGATACATCACCAAATTAGATTTTGACAAACATCCAGACTCAAACAGGGCAGGGAAGTCCCATGTCACAGCATACTTGGAGTCCCAACTGGGAAAAGATCTCAGGCGGGAGGTCCACTCTCTGGGTGAGAGTTCAAAGACCGAAGTTCAGGGTTCCTGCTATTAATCCCAGGATACAAACTGGGATATCTTCATCAATCTGTGAGGAAATTTCAGCTCGGGTTTCATGTTAATGCTGTTTGTTTTGTCTTGTAAAACTTGGAATGCTGTTAAGCTTGGGGCTTAGTCAGCCAGCCCCCATCCAGGGACTCAACAATCTCAAGATTTGTCCCCTATTTTATCTATTTTAAAAGATGCTTGCTCCTTGGAAAAAAAGCTATGACCAACCTAGATAGTATATTAAAAAGCAGAGACATTACTTTGCTGACAAAGGTCCATCTAGTCAAAGCTACGGTTTTTTCCAGGAGTCATGTATAGATATAAGAGTTGGACTATAAAGAAAGCTGAGTGCAGAAGAATTGATGCTTTTGAACTGTGGTGTTTTACAGACTCTTGAGAGTCCCTTGGACTGCAAGATCAAACCAGTCAAACCTCAAGGAAATCAGTCCTGAATGTTCATTGGAAGGACTGGTGCTGAAGCTGAAATGCAAATCCTTTGGCCACCTGATGCGAAGAACTGACTCATTGGAAAAGACCCTGATGCTGGGAAAGATTGAGGGCAGGAGGAGAAGGGGGCGACAGAGGATGAGATGGCTGGATGGCATCACTGACTCGATGGACATGAGTCTGAGTGAACTCCGGGAGCTGATGATGGACAAGGAGGCCTGGTGTGCTGCAGTCCATGGGGTCGAAAAGAGTTGGACACGACTGAGTAACTGAACTGAACTGATCTGTGGTGCTGCAAGTCTTGCACTCACAGCAGGCAATCAGGGCACCCATAGTCAGGGCAGTGTCCAGGCAGTTAGAAGTAAGGTCAGAGGCCTGCTCCGCTTTGTCTCTGAAGCCTAAGCAGGACTATTTCTTTACTTTCCCTAACAAGTACAGTGTGGGGCTTCCTTAAGTGATGAAAATGACTATGAAATTAGAATAATCCCTGACTCCATACACAAAAATAAACTCCAGTTTAAACATATGAACTAAAGGACAGATACTATAAAATTCCTAAGGCAGAACATGCTTTGACATAAATCACAGCAAGGTGTTTTTCATCCACCATTTACAGTAATGAAAAAACAGAAAAGAAATCAGACCTAATTAACCTTAACAGCATTTGCACAGCAAAGGAAAACCTAAATAAAAGAAAAAGGCAACCCCCAGAATGGGAAAAATTATTTGCAAATGAAGATACTGTTGCAGAAGTCGGACCGTCGGGAAACCAAGCACCACACTTGGAGGGCTGGAGAACTCAGGTTTAGTAAGCTGGCCATCCCAGATGAGCTAAGCTCCGAAGTTCTGGGGCCTGAGCTCAGAGTGGGCTTCACTCTCATAGGGTCAGTGCACACAGTTACTCTCCACACAGATTGATCGTTTACCTGGTTACTGTGGGCTACGGGCAGTCACAAAGCATGGGAGCTGCTCACATGCAGGGGGTTTCTAAACAGAAACTCATAGAAGCAGAAACAGAACACTCCAGACTTCTCAGAACAATTTACGGTTCTAACTGATCGCCATGTCAGCTTGTTCCTTTCTTGGCACAGCAAGCATATCTCACAGAAGCAGAATGAGTATGAAGCTACTCCTAGCTATAAGTTTTAAGTTTTCTTCTTCAATGCAAGGATCTTCATTTGGAGATCAAGATTTCATCTCCAAAACATACAAAGAGCTTGAATAACTCAATATCAAAATAATAAAAGCAACACAAACTCAATTAAAAAAGTGAACCAAAGACCTAGATGGACATTTTTCTAAATAAGGCATACACATGGCCATTAAGGGTAATTCCCGGGTGGCTCAGTTGGTAAAGAATCTGCCTGCCAATGCAGGATATGCAAGGGACACAGGTTCAGTCCCTGGGTTGGGAAGATCTCCTAGAGTAGGGAATGGCAAGCCACTCCAGTATTCTTGCCTGGAAAATTCCAAGGACAGAGGAAACTGGTAGGTTAAAGTCCATGGAGTCGCAGAGAATCAGACACGACTGAGCTCATACAACAACAAGAAAGGCCGTTAAACGTGAGAAGATGCTCAACACCACTAGTTATTAGAGAAAGACAACCAACAAAACAGCCAAGAAAATATCGCCTCACACCACTCAGATGGCCATTCAAAAAATCTCCAGTGATAAATGCTGGAGCAGCTATGCAGAGAAGGGGACTGTCCTACATTGCTGTTGGGAATTGCATGAAGGTCCCTTAAAGAACTAAACAAACAAGTACCGTGCTGCTGCTCAGTCGCTCAGCGTCCTGCTCGCTGCCACCCCATGGACCGCAGCACACCAGGCTTTGCTGATCTTCACCATCTCCCAGAGTTTGCACAAACTCATGTCCATTGAGTTGATGATTCTGTCCAACCATCTCATCCTCTGTCATCCCCTTCTCCTCCTGCCTTCAATCAATCATCAGGGTCTTTTCCAATGAGTCAGTTCTTCACATCAGGTGGCCAAAGTATTGGAGTTTCAGCTTCAACATCAGTCCTTCTGATGAATATTCAGGGTTGATTTCCTTTAGGATTGATTGGTTTGATCTCCTTGCAGTCCAAGGGACTCTCAAGATTCTTCCCCAACACCACAGTCCACAAGCACAAGAACCATGGAACCCTGCAATCTCATGCCTGGGTGTAGATCTGAAGAATACCAAAATTTTAAGAGACACTTGCATCCCTACAATCACAGCCACACTAGATACAATAGCCAAGACACGAAAGCAACCTAAATGTAGACGGACAGATGAATGGATAAAAAATATGGGGTACACAAGCACAGTGAAACATTACTCAGCCATCAGGAAGGATGTAAGAATGCCATTGGCAGCCACAGATCAAAGCAGAGATGACCACGCTAAGTGAAGAGGGAAGACAAGGAAAGACTAGTATCGTGTGATACCACTTCTGGAAAGGACCTGAAAATGGATACAAACAAACTTCTTTTCCAATGAGAAACAGCCTCACAGATTTAGAAAAAAACTTACGGTTACGGTTACGGTTACCAAGAAAAGAAGCTGGGGAGCAGGGAGAAATTAGCTGGCTCAGATTAACATATATACACCACTATTTATAAAACAGCCCACAAGGACCCACTGTGTGGCACAAGGCACCCTACTCAACACTCTGTATAACCTGTACAGGAAAAGAACCCCCAAAACATAAACGTCAATGTATAAGTGAATATAGTTGCCGTATAACTAGCTGGCCAAGTCGCTTCAGTTGTGTCCGACTGTTTACGACCCCATGGACTGTAGCCCACTAGGCTCCTCTGTCCATGGGATTCTCTAGGCAAGAATGCTGGAGTGGGTTGTGATGCCCTCCTCCAGGGGATCTTCCCAACCCAGGGATCGAACCTGCATCTCTTATGTTTCCTGCATTGGCAGGTGGGTTCTTTACCACTAGCACCACCTGGGAAACCCCGTAGTTGCTGTATAGCAGGGGAAAAACCCACAACATGTGGTGGTGGTTTACTCACTAAGCAATGTCTGACTCTTGCGACCCCATGGAATGTAGCCCACCAGGTTCCTCTGTCCATGGGATTTCCCAGGCAAGAATACTGGAGTGGGTGGCCATTTCCTTCTTTATGGGGTCTTCCTATCTTGGGTTCAAACCCACATCTCCTGGCTTTGCAAACAGATTCTTTACCACTGAGCCACCAGGGATGCCCTCAAATCACATATACATTACAATTCACATTATATCTTAAAAAAATGAGATAAAAAAGCTGTGTACAGAAACTATAAGACACTGATGAAAGAAATCAAAGACAACATAAACAGATGGAGAAATATTCCATGTTCCTGGGTTGGAAGAATCAATATTGTGAAAATGAGTATACTATCAAATGCAATCTAGATATTCAAGACAATCCCTATCAAATTACCAAAGGCATTTTTTCATAGAACTAGAACAAAAATTTCCACAATTCATATGGAAACACAAAAGACCCCAAATGGCCAAAGCAGTCTTGAGAAAGAAGAATGGAACTGGAGGAATCAACTCTCCTGACTTCAGATCAGATCAGATCAGTCATTCAGTCATGTCCGACTGTTTGTGACCCCAAATCGCAGCACACCAGGCCTCCTGTTCATCACCAACTCCCGGAGTTCACTCAGACTCATGTCCATCGAGTCAGTGATGCCATCCAGCCATCTCATCCTCTGTTGTCCCCTTCTCCTCTTGCCCCCAATCCCTCCCAGCATCAGAGTCTTTTCCAATGAGTCAACTCTTCGCATGAAGTGGCCAAAGTACTGGAGTTTCAGCTTTAGCATCATTCCTTCCAAAGAAATCCCAGGGCTGATCTCCTTCAGAATGGACTGGTTGGATCTCCTTGCAGTCCAAGGGACTCTTGAGAGTCTTCTCAACACCACAGTTCAAAAGCATCAATTCTTCAGTGCTCAGCCTTCTTCACAGTTCTTCACATCAACAATACAACTTCACAGTCCAACTCCAAAAAATGAGATAAAAAAGCTGTGTACAGAAACTATAAGACACTGATGAAAGAAATCAAAGACAACATAAACAGATGGAGAAATATTCCATGTTCCTGGGTTGGAAGAATCAATATTGTGAAAATGAGTATACTATCAAATGCAATCTAGATATTCAAGACAATCCCTATCAAATTACCAAAGGCATTTTTTCATAGAACTAGAACAAAAATTTCCACAATTCATATGGAAACACAAAAGACCCCAAATGGCCAAAGCAGTCTTGAGAAAGAAGAATGGAACTGGAGGAATCAACTCTCCTGACTTCAGATCAGATCAGATCAGTCATTCAGTCATGTCCGACTTTTTGTGACCCCAAATCGCAGCACACCAGGCCTCCCTGTTCATCACCAACTCCCGGAGTTCACTCAGACTCATGTCCATCGAGTCAGTGATGCCATCCAGCCATCTCATCCTCTGTTGTCCCCTTCTCCTCTTGCCCCCAATCCCTCCCAGCATCAGAGTCTTTTCCAATGAGTCAACTCTTCGCATGAAGTGGCCAAAGTACTGGAGTTTCAGCTTTAGCATCATTCCTTCCAAAGAAATCCCAGGGCTGATCTCCTTCAGAATGGACTGGTTGGATCTCCTTGCAGTCCAAGGGACTCTTGAGAGTCTTCTCCAACACCACAGTTCAAAAGCATCAATTCTTCAGTGCTCAGCCTTCTTCACAATCCAATTCTCACATCCATACATGACCACTGGAAAAACCATAGCCTTGACTAGAAGGACCTTTGTTGGCAAAGTAATGTCTCTGCTTTTGAATATGCTATCTAGGTTGGTCATAACTTTCCTTCCAAGGAGTAAGCGTCTTTTAATTTCATGGCTGTAGTCACCATCTGCAGTGATTTTGGAGCCCAGAAAAATAAAGTCTGACACTGTTTCCACTGTTTCCCCATCTATTTCCCATGAAGTGATGGGACCGGATGCCATGATCTTTGTTTTCTGAATGTTGAGTTTTAAGCCAACTTTTTCACTCTCCACTTTCACTTTCATCAAGGGGCTTTTTAGTTCCTCTTCACTTTCTGCCATAAGGGTGGTGTCATCTGTATATCTGAGGTTATTGATATTTCTCCTGGCAATCTTGATTCCAGCTTGTGTTTCTTCCAGTCCAGCGTTTCTCATGATGTACTCTGCATATAAGTTAAATAAACAGGGTGACAATATACAGCCTTGACGTACTCCTTTTCCTATTTGGAACCAGTCTGTTGTTTCATGGCCAGTTCTAACTGTTGCTTCCTGACCTGCATATAGGTTTCTCAAGAGGCAGGTCAGGTGGTCTGGTATTCCCATCTCTTTCAGAATTTTCCACAGTTGATTGTGATCCACACAGTCAAAGGCTTTGGCATAGTCAATAAAGCAGAAATAGATGCTTTTCTGGAACTCTCTTGCTTTTTCGATGATCCAGTAGATGTTGGCAATTTGATGTCTGGTTCCTCTGCCTTTTCTAAAACCAGCTTGAACATCAGGAAGTTCATGGTTCACATATTGCTGAAGCCTGGCTTGGAGAATTTTGAGCATTACTTTACTAGCGTGTGAGATGAGTGCAATTGTGCAGTAGTTTGAGCATTCTTTGGCATTGCCTTTCTTTGGCATTGGAATGAAAACTGACCTTTTCCAGTCCTGTGGCCACTGCTGAGTTTTCCCAATTTGCTGGCATATTGAATGCAGCACTTTCACAGCATCATCTTTCAGGATTTGAAATAGCTCAACTGGAATTCCATCACCTCCACTAGCTTTGTTCATAGTGATGCTTTCCAAGGCCCACTTGACTTCACATTCCAGGATGTCTGGCTCTAGGTGAGTAATCACACCATCGTGATTATCTGGGTCATGAAGCTCTTTTTTGTACAGTTCTTCTGTGTATTCTTGCCATCTCTTCTTAATATCTTCTGCTAACCCTAACCCTAACCCAACCAGTAATGCTGAAGAAGCTGAAGGTGAACGGTTCTATGAAGACCTACAAGACCTTTTAGAACTAACACCCAAAAAAGATGTCCTTTTCATTACAGGGGACTGGAATACAAAAATAGGAAGTCAAGAAACACCTGGAGTAACAGGCAAATTTGGCCTTGGAACATGGAATAAAGCAGGGCAAAGACTAATAGAGTTTTGCCAAGAAAATGCACTGGTCATAACAAACACCCTCTTCCAACAGCACAAGAGAAGACTCTATACATGGACATCACCAGATGGTCAACACCGAAATCAGATTGATTATATTCTTTGCAGCCAAAGATGGAGAAGCTCTATACAGTCAGCAAAAACAAGACCAGGAGCTGACTGTGGCTCAAACCATGAACTCCTTATTGCCAAATTCAGACTGAAATTGAAGAAAGTAGGGAAAACCACTAGCCCATTCAGGTATGACCTAAATCAAATCCCTTATGATTATACAGTGGAAGTGAGAAATAGATTTAAGGGCCTAGATCTGATAGATAGAGTGCCTGATGAACTATGGAATGAGGTTCGTGACATTGTACAGGAGACAGGGATCAAGACCATCCCCATGGAAAAGAAATGCAAACAAGCAAAATGGCTGTCTGGGGAGGCCTTACAAATAGCTGTGAAAAGAAGGGAAGTGAAAAGCAAAGGAGAAAAGGAAAGATATAAACATCTGAATGCAGAATTCCAAAGAATAGCAAGAAGAGATAAGAAAGCCTTCCTCAGCGATCAATGCAAAGAAATAGAGGAAAACAACAGAATGGGAAAGACTAGAGATCTCGTCAAGAAAATCAGAGGTACCAAAGGAACATTTCATGCAAAGATGGGCTTGATAAAGGACAGAAATGGTATGGACCTGACTTCAGAATATACTACAGAACCACAGTCATCAATATAGTATGGTACTGGCACAAAAACAGAAATATGGACCAATTGGACAAGCTCGAAAGCCCAGAGATTAACCCATACACCCGTGGGCACCTTATTCTTGACAAAGGAGGCAAGAATATACAATGGGGCAAAGACAGTCTCTTCAATAAGTGGTGATGGGAAAACTGGACAGCTATGTGTAAGGAATGAAATTAGAACACTTCATAACACCATACACAAAGATAAACTCAAAATGGGTTAAAGACCTAAGTGTAAGACCAGAAACTATAAAACTCTTAGAGAAAAACATAGGCAGAACATTCTATGACATAAATCACAAGATCCTCTATGATCCACCTCCTAGAGTAATGAAAATAAAAATAAACAAGTGGGACCTAATTAAAAGCTTTTGCACAGCAAAGGAAACTATAAGTAAGGTGAAAAGACAACCTCAGAATGGGAGAAAATAATAGCAAATGAAACAACTGACAAAGGAGCAAATGTCTTTTAATTTGATGGCTGCAGTCACCATCTGCACTGCGTTTGGAGCCATCTATTTTTCATGAAGTGATGGGACTGGATGCCATGATCTTAGTTTTTTGAATGCTGGATTCAAAAACCTGAATGCTGGGGACTAAAGAGAGTTAAAGCATCAGTGAATAGTGAGAGGAAGTGTCTGAGCATAGAGAGAGGTAAGGCTTAAGGGCTGAGTGAGAGGCATTGTCAGGGCATAGGGAAGGAGTAGCATCTTGATGTAGTGAGCGGCAGTGTCCGAACATAAAGGAAAGGCATCCGGGAACATTAGAGGCAGTGTCAGGGCACAGCGAGGACCAGTGTCAGGGTCACAGTGAGGACCAGCGTCAGGGCCCATTGAGGACTGGGGTCAGGGCCACAGTGAGGACTGGGGTCGGGGCCGCAGTGAGGATCAGCAGCAGGGCCATGGTGAGGACCAGCGTTAGGGCACAGTGAGGACTGGCATCAGGGCACAGTGAGGACCAGAGTTAGGGCACAGTGAGGACCAGCAGCAGGGCCATGGTGAGCACCGGTGTCAGGGCACAGTGAGACAAAATGCCTGCCATGGTGAGGCAAAGAGTCAGGCCCTAGAGAGGACCACTCTCAGGCTGTAGAGAGGACCAGATTCAGGCCATAGTGAGGGCCGGAGTCAGGCTGTAGAGAGGACCAGACTCAGGGCCCAGTGAGGACCCAAGTCAGTTCCCAGATCATAATGAGGCAGAGTCAGGCTGCAGAGAGTTCCAGAGTCAAGATGTAGTGAGGACCAGAGTCAGGGCGTAGAGACAACCACATTCAGGCCATAGAGAGGACCAGACTCAGGGCCCGTTGTGGACCAGAATCAGCTGAAGTGAGCAGAGTCAGTGAGTATGAACCCGAGTCAGGGCATAGTGAGAAGAAGAGCCAGGTAATAGAGAAGAAAAGAGTGAGGCTGCAGGGAGGACCAGAGGGAAACTATATTGAGGACGAGAATGAGGATGTAGTGAGGACAAGAGTCAGACTCTAGTGTGAGCAAAAAACAGGCCTTAGTGAGGATGAGAGTCAGGGCCCAGTGAGGAATCATGTCAGACTCCACTGAGGACAGCAATCAGGCACCAGTGAGGCAAAGTGACAGGCCTGAGTGAGGAAGTGTAAGGCCGTAGTGATGCAAAAAGTCAGGAAGATGGGAGACAAAGAATCAGGCCATAGAAAAGACCAGAGTCTGGCTCTATTGAGGAGGAGAGCCAACCCCTAGTGAAGACCAGAGTCAGGGATGAGTTAGGATCAGACTCAGGGGCCCAGTGAGGACCAGAGTCAGGTCCCACTGAGGTGAAGAGGCAGGCCATACAGAGGATAGTGCAAAGCCAGAGGGAACCAGAGTCAGGGGGTAGCGAGGACCAGACTCAGGGCCCAGTGAAGACCCAAGTCAGGACCCATAGAGGCAGAGGATCAGGCCATCGTGAGGCAAAGAGTCTGACTGCAGAAAGGACCAGAGTCACGTGGTAGAGAGGAACTGATTTAGGCCATAGAGAGGGCCAGAGTCAAGCCACAGAGGGGATCAGACTCAGGGCCCAGTGATGTCCAGAGTCAGTGCTTAGTGAGGCCCAGAGTCAGGGCATTTTGAGAAGCAGTGTCAGGTAATAAAAGAGTGAGGACCACAGTAATGACGTCGTGTCCTCACGAGAGTCATGCTGCATTGAGACCAGAGTCAGAGGTGTGGGCATGAGTTAGGGCCCAGTGAGGACCAGAGTCAGGGCCATAGTGAGGACCAGTGTCAGACACAGTGAGGACCAGCGTCAGGGCCCAGTGAGGCCCAGAGTCAGGGCCCAGTGAGGCCCAGAGTCAGGGCCCAGTGAGGACCAGCGTCAGGGCCACAGTGAGGCCCAGAGTCAGGGCACAGTGAGGACCAGTGTCAGACACAGTGAGGACCAGCGTCAGGGCCCAGTGAGGCCCAGAGTCAGGGCATTTTGAGAAGCAGTGTCAGGTAATAGGAAAAGAGTGAGGACCACAGTAATGACGTCGTGTCCTCACGAGAGTCACGCTGCATTGAGACCAGAGTCAGGGGTGTGGGCCTGAGTTAGGGCCCAGTGAGGACCAGATTCAGGCCCAGTGAGGCAAAGTGTCAGACATGGTGAGGCAAATAATTAGGCCTTAGTGAGGACTAGTGTCAATTCAGGCCATTGTGAGGATCAGAGTCAGCCGGTAGTCAGCACTATAATTAGGGTCCAGTGGGGACCACAGTCAGTGTGGTCCCACAGGCCCAGTGAGCCCAAGTGTCAGATCATAGTGAGGGAAAGATTGAGGCCGTACAGAGGAGCAGAGTCAGGCTGTAAAGACGGCCAGCATCAGGGCCCAGAGAGAATCAGACCCAGGGCTAGTGAGGGCGAGAGTCAGTCACTAAGACCGTGGGAGATGGATCCTAATGAAGACGAGAGGAGGCACTAGTTAACACGAGAGACAGCCCTAATGAGGATGAAAGTCATGCTGCAATGAGCACAGTCAGGCCATAGTCAGAAACAGAACCACGGCCCAGTGAAGACCAGTGTCAAGCTCCAGTGAGGAAAAGAGTCAGGCCCCAGTGAGACAAAGAGTGAGGCCTGAGTGAAGTGAAGAGTCAAGCCGTAGTGAGGCAACATTAGGCAGCTGGGTGGCAAAGAGTCAGGCTGAAGGAAGGACAAGATTCAGGCCCTAGTGAGGGTGAGAGTCACACCCTAGTGAGGACCGGAGTCAGGCCATAGTGAGGACCAGAGACATGCCCAGTGAGGACCAGAGTCAGGGCTCACTGAGGAAAAGAGTCAGGCAGAGAGGAGAGTCAAGACATACACAGGGCATGAGTCAGGCCGTTGGGAGGACCAGAGTCAGCCATAGAGAGAATTAGAATCAGGACCCAGTTAGGACCAGGCTCGGGACCCAGTGAGGGCCAGAGTCAGGGCCCAGTGAGGCAAAGAGTCAAGCCGTAGTGAGGGAAAGAGTTAAGCAGTAGTGGGTTCAGAGTCAAGTCATAGAGAGGACCATGGTCAGGTCGTAGAGAGGACTAGAGTCAGGACCCAGTGAGGACCAGACTCGGGGCCCAGTGAGGCAGTCAGGCGCAGTGAGGACCAGAGTCGGTAGGAGAGCACTACTGTTGCCATAGAGAAAGCTGGTGTGAGAGCTCAGTGCAGACCATACTCAGGGCCCAGGGAGACCAGAGACAGTGCACAGTGAGGAGCCTGTCAGAGCACGTCGAGAAGCAGTGTCAGGAAATAGACAGGAACAGAGTGAGGCTGTAATGAGGACAGAGTGATCCATAGAGAGGACAGAGTGATCCACAGTGAGGAGAGAGTGGTCCACAGAGAGGACAGAGTGATCCACAGTGAGAGAGTGATCCACAGTGAGGAGAGAGTGATCCATAGAGAGGACAGAGTGATCCACAGTGAGGAGAGAGTGATCCACAGAGAGGACAGAGTGATCCACAGTGAGGAGAGAGTGATCCACAGAGAGGACAGAGTGATCCACAGTGAGGAGAGAGTGATCCACAGAGAGGACAGAGTGATCCACAGAGAGGACAGAGTGATCCACAGTGAGGAGAGAGTGATCCACAGAGAGGACAGAGTGATCCACAGTGAGAGAGTGATCCACAGTGAGGAGAGAGTGATCCATAGAGAGGACAGAGTGATCCACAGTGAGGAGAGAGTGATCCACAGAGAGGACAGAGTGATCCACAGTGAGGAGAGAGTGATCCACAGAGAGGACAGAGTGATCCACAGTGAGGAGAGAGTGATCCACAGTGAGGACAGAGTGATCCACAGTGAGGAGAGGTGACAGAGAGGACAGATCCATAGTGAGCATAGAGTGATCCACAGTGAGGAGAGAGTGATCCACAGAGAGGACAGAGTGATCCACCATGAGCAGAGTGATCAGTAGTGAGCACAGAGTGATCCACAGAGAGGACAATGTGATCCATAGTGAGCACAGAGTGATCCATAGTGAGCATAGAGTGATCCATAGAGAGGACAGAGTGATCCACAGTGAGGAGAGAGTGATCCATAGTGAGCACAGAGTGATCTGTAGTGAGGACAGAGTGATCCACAGAGAGGACAGAGTGATCCACCATGAGCAGAGTGATCAGTAGTGAGCACAGAGTGATCCACAGAGAGGACAATGTGATCCATAGTGAGCACAGAGTGATCCATAGTGAGGACCAGAGTCAGGCCCTAGTGAGCAGAAGGGTCAGGTGCTTGTGAGGAGTCATAGTGAGGACCAAAGTCAGGCCTTTGGGGACCAGAATCAGGGCCCTGTGAGGATCTCTGTCAGTCCCCAGTGAAGAAAGAGTCAGGACCCAGTGAGGTAAATAGTCGGACCAAAGTGAGGCAAAGATTCAGGCAATTGTGAGGCAAAGAGTCAGGCCATTGGCTGGAAAAGGTCAGTTCAAAGAGCAGACCAAGGTTAGGCCATAGAGAGGACAAGGGCTAGGCTGTAGTGAGTGCCAGGGACAGGCTTACTGAGAACCAGGGTGAGGCTGTAGTGAGAATCAGTGAGGCCATAGAGAGGACCAGAGTCAGTCCACAGTGATGAGAGTCTGGCCCTAGTGAGGACAAGGGTCAGTCCATGGTGACGTTGACAGTCAGGCCCTGTTGAGGGCCAGAGTCAGTCCATGGTGATGACAATGATCAGGCCCCAGTGAGGACCAGAGTCAGGGCCCAGTGAGGAGAGGACTCAAGGCACAGAGAGGACCAGAGTCAGCATCCAGAGAAGACGAGTGTCAGGATGTGGAGAAGACAAGTGTTTGGCCCTAGTGAGGATGAGAATCAGGTCTTAGTGAGGAGCTGTGTCAGGTCATATAAAGACAATGGTCAGGCTGTAGTGAGGACCTGTATCAGGGCCCAGTGAGGACTAGAGGAGTCAGACCCTAGTGAGGAAAAATAATAGCTGTGGATGTATCTGGTGATGGAAGTAAAATCCAATGCTGTAAAGAACAGTATTGCACAGGAACCTGGAATGATAAGTCCCTGAATCAAGGTAAATTGGAAGTGGTTAAACAGGAGATGGCAAGAGTGAACATCGACACTTTAGGAATCAGCGGACTAAGATAGACTGGAATGGGTGAATTTAACTCAGATGACCATTATATCTACTACTGTGGGCAAGACTCCCTTAGAAGAAATGGAGTAGCCCTCAGTCAACAAGAGTCTGAAATGCAGTACTTGGGTGCAATCTCAAAAACAACATAATGATCTCTGTTCGTTTCCAGAGCAAATTGTTCAATAAGACTATTACTGCTGATGAATGATGTAGGAACACCTTCATGTGAGATAAAAATGAGGAAAATATGGAGGTGTATATGCTTGCTAGCTCACAGCGATCAGAAGCTTCAGTTTGCTCCATGGTTCTAAATCATCATTGCAAATCCAAGTCAAACCTCTGCAGGGGTCATTCTGAACAGTCTTGACTCCCTCCTGCACTGGGGTCTCCAGCGGTATCACGCCCTCATCTCTTTTACCTTGTTTTTTTTTTTTGTAGATTCTCTTAGCAACCAAATGTCACCAGAATCTATTACATAGAATTATTTCAATGACTTATTCAATATTCAGTGACTTAAGTGGGAACAACAGCACCCACCTGCAAATTTACCTCTTAAAATCCACTGCATCAGAGATTTCCCTACTTATCCAGTGGTTAAGAACCCGCCTGCCAATGCAGGAAACATGGGTTTGATCCCTGGTCTGGGAACTAAGATCCCACATACCTCGGGGCAACTAAATCCATGAGCCAGCATCAACAAGAGAAGCCACCACACTGAGAAGCTTGTGCACCAGAAGAAGGGAGTAGCCCCCGCTTGCCACAGCTAGAGAGAGCCCTTCAGCTGCAACAAAGACGCAGCTCAGGGAAAAAGAAAAGAAAAAATCCCCTGCACAAAAATGTAACATGGGTGTGAGTTATGATGCTACAACCATGAGTTGTTTAGTCCCTAAGTCGTGTCTGACTCTTTGCGACCCCATGGACTGCAGCACGCCAGGTCTCCCTGTCCATCACCAACTCCTGGAGTTTGCTCAGACTCATGTCCATTGAGTCAGTGATGCCATCCAACCATCTCATCCTCTGTCACCCCCTTCTCCTCTTGCTCTCAATCTTTCCCAGCATCAGGGTCTTCTCCAATGAATTAGCTCTTCACAACCATAAGAGATAAAGACAAATAAAAAGAGGAAAATTTTGAAAGTTCAAACTTTAAGTATTTGCTTTGGTAGGAAAATGTAAATTGATAAGGCTTGTAAAGTGGAACTGGAGTGAAGCTGGCTGACTTCCAGTTTAATGGAGAACTATCTTCCCTTGGGCTTCCCTGGTGGCTCAGACGGTAAAGCGTCTGCCTGCAATGTGAGAGACCCGGGTTTGATTTCTGGGTCAGGAAGATCCCCTGGAGAAGGAACCGGCAATGCACTCTTGCCTGGAAAATCCCATGGATGGAGGAACCTGATAGGCTACAGTCCATGGGGTCACAAAGAGTTGGACACGACTGAGCGACTTCACTTTCACTTTCAAACACAGCTAAAGTGCCTGGACACGCCCTGATTACACAGATAATAAACCTGCTCAGGACTGTTCTTCCCTGGAACACTTTGTTCACCTGGATTGGATTTATAAGAGGAAAGGGTTAAGGGTCTCAAAATGATGGAGAACAAACGGATAAGACCATTTAGAAGGCTCAATTGAGAATAACATTCTTCAGGTATTCACTCATACATACTTAGATTTTATTTTAGTTCAGTTGTATAAATTGTAACTTTTCATAAAACTGTGGCCTAAATGCCAGCAACTTTTAAGTTGGATGGGGGAGAAGAATCTGATTTCATTTAGGAAGAGTAACCACTATCTTTCCCTGAGGTTCAACAGATGCAATGCAACACGTAGAGCTGCTGAAACAGGGTGCACAGTTCTAGCAAGAGGACAATGCTAAGACGTCATTATACCTCTCAGCACTTGGTCAAGGTTCACCCGCTATTTCTCCCTATCTTTCTAAAACATTAGAAACGGTTCCCGGACATCTGCCACATTCCAGGAACTTTTAATAAACCTTTGTGCACGATTTAAATTCCTAATCCCTGGCTATCTGGGCACAGTACGGAACATGGAAATCAGTAAAAATGATGGGTCCCTTGCAATCACACCAGGGGTCTGGGCTCAAGAGCGTCCTCAAACAAAGGCTGCGCGGCGTCCGCGGGCCCCCGGCAGAGCGGGCAGGTGAAGGACCGGGTCAGCCACTGGTTGATGCAGTCCAGGTGATACACATGCTTGCAGGGCAGAGGCCGGATGAGGTCCCTGGGCACCAAGTCCATCAGACAGACCGCGCACTCGGTGGTCTTCGTCTCGCATCCATCCCTTCCGTACACGTCTCGAGGTGGGCTCTGAATGAGGCGGATCCTTCGACGGAAGGTCAGCGGCGCTCCCGGCGGGGCTGCCCCCGCCCCGCGCCGCTCCGGACCCCGCGGTCCCCCCGCCCCCGGGCCGTCTCCGCCTCTGCGCTCGCGGAGGGGGGCCGGAAACCGAGGGACCGGCCGGTCGTCCCCGGTGCTGGAGCCGATGCAGTTCCCCATCTTTCAGGCCTGGGGGTGAGGTCCCTGTCCGCTGCTGACAGCCGGCTCTGCAGGACACCTCCTGGTTCCCAGGTCTGGAGAAGAAGGACTCAAGTTACTTCAGTTTCTCCTACCTGTGTCTCTAAACTGACAGGGAAAGAACTGTCGTCTGGACTCCAGCTAGACTGAAGAGCTATCAGCTCCATTCTGTTATTGTTTTAGTGGCTCAGTCTTCCAACTCCTTGCAACCCCATGAACTTTAGCCCCCAGGCTCCTCTGTCCTCCCGGCAAGAATACTGGAGTGGGTCGCCATGCCCTCTTCCAGGGGATCTTCCCCACCCAGGGATCAAACCAGGTTTCCCGCATTGCAGGCAGATTCTTTACCATCTGAGCCATCAGGAAAGTCCATGAATACTGGAGTAGGTAGCCTATCCCTTTTCCAGGGGATCTTCCCAACCCCGGAATTGAACCGCGGTCTCCTGCACTGCAGGCGGATTCTTTACCAGCTGAGCTACCAGGGAGTCTTGAATGCTTACCAGGATCCAAATCTATAGAGAAGATGACAAAGCCAGTTCTCTGCTGGGGTCACTGTCACCATGGAGTGTCTCTCTAGAAACTAAGCCCCTTTCAGATGGTGAGCTCTTATATGCAGCTTAACCCCATCATTGATATAACCTCATCAGGTATGGAACCCTTTGGGTCACATAATCTCATCATGCAGGTAATCCAGGGCAGCCACCTGAGTAACCCACCTGGATACCAGTCAGAACAAATCTAATCGACCCCACCTCTTTAATAAAGTATGTCCCCCAGGCACAGAACATGGCAATGATACAATTATGGAAAACTGGCATTTCCTGGAATTCTGCTCCTTCAGTCTGCCAGACAGAGTGGCCATCTCTGTTTTGTGAGTGGCCAGTGGCCTCACTGCTTTGTGAGGTTGTGTTGTCCTGATGCAGCTAGAGACTGTTACTAGTTCTTAGCAGCAGAACCATCCTACTCCTCATTCCCAAGACAACACCTAAGCTACCAGCATCCTCTCAAGCCAGGATGGCAAAAGGAGAAATGCTGGCGCTGTAAAAAGATACAGTTTTCAGGGCTCTGGAGCACCCCATGTCGTACTCTAAGTCTGAGAAAACCATCCGGCGTGGGTCTCTTCAGATCACACTTAGCTGCTGTACCTAAGGACCAGAATATTCTCCAAGCTTCAAAATACTGCAGAATCCTGAAATAAATTATCTAGTTGTATAATTGATCTTCCTGTAATGTCATTTTTCAACTCATTTATTTTCCAATAATATTAAAAAATTTGGCAATCATAGGACACAGGTTAAATAATAAATCATAAATTACCTTTGAAGAAAAATCAAGCTAGATCTTTTCATTTTCAGTTCAGTTCAGTTGCTCAGTCGTGTCCGACCTCACTCCAGCACGCCAGATTTCCCTGTCTATCACCAACTCCCAGAGTCCACCCAAACCCATGTCCACTGAGTCAGTGATGCCATCCAATCATCTCATCCTCTGTTGTCCCCTTCTTCTCCTGCCCTCAATCTTTCCCAGCATCAGGGTCTTTTCCAGTGAGTCAGCGCTTTGCATCAGGTGGCCAAAGTATTGGAGTTTCAGCTCCAACATAGATCCTTCCAATTGGATCTCCTCGCAGTCCAAGGGACTCTCAAGAGTCTTCTCCAATACCACAGTTCAAAAGCATCAGTCAAATGCTCAGCTTTCTTTATAGTCCAACTCTCACATCCATACATGACCATTGGAAAAACCATAGCCTTAACTAGACAGACCTTTGTTGGCAAAGTAATGTCTCTGCTTTTGAATATGCTGTCTAGGTTGGTCATAACTTTCCTTCCAAGGAGTAAGCATCTTTTAGTTTCATGGCTGCAGTCACCATCTGCAGTGATTTTGGAGCCCCCCAAAATAAAGTCTGACACTGTTTCCACTGTTTCCCCATCTATTTCCCATGAAGTGATGGGACTGGATGCCATGATCTTCATTTTCTGAATGTTGAGCTTTAAGCCAACTATTTCACTCTTGTTGGGAGCCGGTGTGAGGACCTCCACCCATGGCAAAGGTCATGAGGAAGGAGGCTCGACATACGCAAAGGCGGGATCAAGTCTCAGGAGTCCCCCTGGAAATCCTCGAGCATCTACCCCCATAACCAGAGCCTGCCTACTTTACTACTTTGTGCTCTCACCTACACCTCTGACTTTACGGGGGGCTGTCCCCCACCACCTCTTTCGGAGAAGGAATTAACTTACAGCTCCAGTTAATAAAAACTCCTGGGCATGACAAGAGTGTTTTAACCTACAAACTCCTTTGAAGGTTCTCTAGCCTGCCTGACAGGCTTGTCCGGCCACATGTGATTGCTCACAGCCTCCCAACCGTGAGAGGCACGAGATGCTTTAAACCTTCTAAAAACAGATTCCTTAGAAAAGTTAGAAAACCATTAGTATAAGTAGTGGGCTGATTAGAAATTGTATTGGTGAAGGGTTTTTCATTTGTTGAGCCAATGTTTGTTGCTAAGTCTCCACATCCCCTGCCCTTACACACATTAATGAATATATAGAAGAAATAAGTATTAACCTTCAATATTAATCACGTTGGACCATCACGTTAGACTTTAGGTTAAGTAAATTCTTTCCTTAACTAAAACCCACTACATCCTCACCCTATAGGAATGTAACTTTATCTGGTACCTTCGGAAGGTGGAGTCTTTTTTAAGAATAATCACCCCTGGAGAAATAAGTGTCCTGGTTGACTGACCGCTGTCACAAGGAGAGGGTCATAAATTGTCTGCAGGCCCCCTGGCCAGAAGATGATGTAATACCCCTAAGACCTCTGTATACATTTGTATGAAGCACCTGACTTTGATAAAAGTCAGGACTGCTGACCCCATGTGACTTTTGCATAACATCTCAGTGTATAAAAGTAGACCATGGAAAATAAAGAATTGGGATCAGTTTCTCGAAATACCAGTCTCCCCATGTCGCTCTCTCTCTCAAACTCTGGCCGAGTCTCCATCTGGAGCACGGAACCCACCAAGCTTACTAATTTTGCCTGGGCTTCTAAGATCTGACCGGGGAGGCCTCAGTGTCTCCTCTCCTTCGGGAGAACGGAAGGACGCCTGCAGCCTATGTAAGTGGTGCAAACTTCTTGTCTTGAAGTTTTATTGGTCTCCCGCGTAAACCAAGCTACTCAGCCTCTTTTCTCCACTGAATTTTCCTACTGAGCTATCCTCATTCTATTACTCTTTACATCTCTAATTAATATCTAATTGAAGCTATTGTATCCTGATCCTCGCCGATGCCGTCCCCGCTTCGAACTCCCTGGATAAGCCGGGGCTGGACCTCGGCACACTCTCCTCTCTCACTTTCATCAAGGGATTCTTTAGTTCTTCTTCACTTTCTGCCATAAGGGTGGTGTCATCTGCATATCTGAGGTTATTGGTATTTCTCCCGGCAATCTTGATTCCAGCTTGTGCTTCATCCAGCCTAGCATTTCTCATGATGTACTCTGCATAGAAGTTAAATAAGCAGGGTGACAATATACAGCCTTGACGTACTCCTTTTCCTATTTGGAACCAGTCTGTTGTTTCATGGCCAGTTCTAACTGTTGCTTCCTGACCTGCATATAGGTTTCTCAAGAGGCAGGTCAGGTGGTCTGGTATTCCCATCTCTTTCAGAATTTTCCACAGTTGATTGTGATCCACACAGTCAAAGGCTTTGGCATAGTCAATAAAGCAGAAATAGATGTTTTTCTGGAATTCTCCTGCTTTTTTGATGATCCAGAGGATGTTGGCAATTTGAGTTCTGGTTCCTCTGTCTTTTCTAAAATCGGCTTGAACATCTGGAAGTTCACGGTTCACGTATTGCTGAAGCCTGGCTTGGAGAATTTGAAGCATTACTTTACTAGAGTGTGAGATGAGTGCAATTGTGCGGTAGTTTGAGCATTCTTTGGCATTGCCTTTCTTTGGCATTGGAATGAAAACTGACCTTTTCCAGTCCTGTGACCACTGCTGAATTTTCCCAATTTGCTGGCATATTGAATGCAGCACTTTCACAGCATCATCTTTCAGGATTTGAAATAGCTTAACTGGAATTCCATCACTTCCACTAGCTTTATTTGTAGTGATGCTTCCTAAGGCCCACTTGACTTCACATTCCAGGATGTCTAGCTCTAGGTGAGAGACCACACCATCATGATTATCTGGGTCATTAAGCTCTTTTTTGTACAGTTCTTCTGTGTATTCTTGCCATCTCTTCTTAATATCTTCTGCTTCTGTTAGGTCCATATCATTTCTGTCCTTTATCGAGCCCATCTTTGCGTGAAATGTTCCCTTGGTATTTCTAATTTTCTTGAAGAGATCTCTAGTCTTTACCATTCTATTGTTTTCCTATATTTCTTTGCATTGATCACTAAGGAAGGCTTTCTTATCTCTTCTTGCTATTCTTTGGAACTCTGCATTCAAATGGGTATATCTTTCCTTTTCTCCTTTGCTTTTCACTTCCCTTCTTTTCACAGCTGTTTGTAAGGCCTCCTCAGACAGCCATTTTGCTTTTTTGCATTTCTTTTCCATGGGGATGGTCTTGATCCCTGTCTCCTGTACAATGTCACGAACCTCATTCCATAGTTGATCAGGCACTCTGTCTATCAGATCTAGTCCCTTAAATCTATTTCTCACTTCCACTGTATAGTCATAAGGGATTTGATTTAGGTCATACCTGAATGGGCTAGTGGTTTTCTCCACTGTCTTCAATTTCAGTCTGAATTTGGCAATAAGGAGTTCATGATCTGAGCCACAGTCAGCTCCAGGTCTTGTTTTTGCTGACTGTATAGAGCTTCTCCATCTTTCGCTGCAAAGAATATAATTGATCTTATTTCAGTGTTGACCATCTGGTGATGACCATGTGTAGAGTCTTCTCTTGTGTTGTTGGAAGAGGGTGTTTGCTATGACCATTGCGTTCTCTTGGCAGAACTCTATTAGCCTTTGCCCTGCTTCATTCTGTACTCCAAGGCCAAATTTGCCTGTTACTCCAGGTGTTCCTTGACTTCCTACTTTTGCATTCCAGTCCCCTATAATGAAAAGGACATCTTTTTGGGGTGTTAGTTCTAGAAGACCTTGTAGGTCTTCATAGAACTGTTCAACTTCAGCTTCTTCAGCATTATTGGTCGGGGCATAGACTTGGATTACCATGATATTGAATTGTTTGCCTTGGGAATGAACAGAGATCATTTTGTTGTTTTTGAGATTCCATCCAAGTACTGCATTTTGGACTTTCTTGTTCACCATGATGGCTACTCCATTTCTTCTCTGGGATTCCTGCCCACAGTATTAGATATATTGGTCATCTGAGTTAAATTCACCCATTTAGTCCATCTTAGTTTGCTGATTCCTAGAATGTCGATGTTCACTCTTGTCATCTCCTGTTTGACCACTTCCAATTTGCCTTGATTCATCGACCTGACATTCCAGGTTCCTATGCAATATTGCTCTTTACAGCATCGAACCTTGCTTCTATTACCAGTCCCATCCACAACTGGGTGTTGTTTTTATTTTGGCTCCATCCCTTCATTCTTTCTGGAGTTATTTCCCCACTGATCTCCAGTAGCATATTGGGCATCTACTGACCTGGGGAGTTCATCTTTCAGTGTCCTATCTTTTTGCCTTTTCATACTGTTCATGGGTTTCTCAAGGCAAGAATACTGAAGTGGTTTGCCATTCCCTTCTCCAGTGGACCACATTCTGTCAGACCTCTCCACCAAGACCTGTCCATCTTGGGTGGCCCTACATGGCATGGCTTAGTTTCATTCAGTTAGACAAGGCTGTCGTCCATGTGATCAGATTGGCTAGTTGTCTGTGATTGTGGTTTCAGTGTGTCTGCCCTCTGATGCCCTCTCGCAGTACCTACCATCTTACTTGGGTTTCTCTTACCTTGGATGTGGGGTATCTCTTCACGGCTGCTCCAGCAAAGTGCAGCTGCTGCTCCTTACCTGGGACATAGGGTAGCTCCTCTCAGCCATGGCCCCTGACCTCAGGCATGGGGTACCTCCTCTCGGCCACTCTTGTGCGCTGTCGCAGCTGCCTGTGCTTGCTAGCTTGCTAGCGGTTTTCATTTTAGATACAGATATTTGATTCCAGGCAGATCATTTTATAAAACCCTGTAGGGTGTATTGTATTCATAGCAACCATTTCGTGTCATCTATGCTCAACAAACATGGTTCGCTTTTACGTTCCTGTGTCTTTACAGCCTGACTTAAGCTGTAGCATTCGTGAGGCAAATGATTTTTTTTTTTTCCTAGAAATTAATATATAAGCCAGAAGACTCTGAACAAGGCCCATGCCATTTAGGAAGAATTAGCCTGAAATATAGGAAGGACATATTTTCAACTACTTTGGAGTTTAAAGGCTAGTTTAAAAGGGAAAATTTAAGGAAACAAAAATACCCTCTAGACATGATTCTGAAGGAAAACATTTGTGGAGCTGGGGAATAAAATAATAAACACACAGTAGTGAAATTAGTAAAATTTTATTTCAGCAGTTGGAAATAGGACTAAAGTTTTACAGTTTCTTCCCCCCATGGTGTCAGAACTTGGGTAAAGTGTCAGTGGTGAACAGAACCGCTGTGCCCGGGAGCTGAGGGCAGGCTGGCGGTGGGGCTGTGGGGCAGAGGTGGGGGTGCTGGCCTGGGCAGGGCAGCAGGACTGGGTTCTGGGCCCAGAGTCATGACAGGTCCAGAGGTTCTCCGTCAAAGGCATGTGGAAACCACTGAGTGAATTAATGATATAACTGCATTTGGTTTTGTGAATGAGATTTTCCCTTTGGAATGGAGTGAATTATTTCAGTTCAGTTCAGTCACTCAGTCATGTCCGACTCTTTGCAACCTCATGGACTGCAGCACACCAGGCTTCTCTGTCCATCACCAACTCCCTGAGCATGCTCAAACTCATGTCCATTGAGTTGGTAATGCCATCCAACCATCTCATCCTCTATCATCCCCTTCTCCTCCCGCCTTCAATCTTTCCTAGCATCAGGGTCTTTTCAAATGAGTCAGCTCTTCACAGCAGGTGGCCAAAGTATTGGAGTTTCAGCTTCAGCATCAGTCCTTCCAATGAATATTCAGGACTGATTTCCTTTGGGATTGATTTCCTTGCAGTCCAAGGGACTCTCAAGTCTTTTCCAACACCACAGTTCAAAATCATCAATTCTTTGGTGCTCAGCTTTCTTTATAGTCCAAATCTCACATCCATACGTGACCACTGGAAAAACCATAGCTTTGACTATATGACCTTTGTTGGAAGAGTAATGTCTCTGCTTTCTAATATGCTGTCTAGGTTGGTCATAGCTTTTCTTCCAAGGAGCAAACGTCTTTTAATTTCATGGCTTCAGTCACCATCTGCAGTGATTTTGGAGCCCAGAAAAATAAAGTCTGACACTGTTTCCACTGTTTCCCCATCTATTTGCCATGAAATGATGGGACCAGATGCCATAATCTTCGTTTTCTGAATATTGAGTTTTAAGCCAGCTTTTTCACTCTCTTTAATTTTCATCAAGAGGCTCTTTAGTTCTTCACTTTTTGCCATAAGGGTGGTGTTATCTGCATATCTGAGGTTATTGATATTTCTCCCAGCAATCTTGATTCCAGCTTGTGCTTCATCCAGCCCAGCATTTTTCATGATGTACTCTGCATATAAGTTAAATAAGCAGGGTGACAATATACAGCCTTGACATACTCCTTTCCCAATTTGGAACCAGTCTGTTGCTCCATGCCCAGTTCTAACTGTTGCTTCCTGACCTGCATACAGGTTTCTTTCTTTCTTTCTTTTTTTTTTGCATACAGGTTTCTCCGGAGGCAAGTCAGATGGTCTGGTATTCCCATCTCTTGAAGAATTTTCCACAGTTTATTGTGATCCATACAGTCAAAGGCTTTGGTGTAGTCAATAAAAGCAGAAGTAGATGTTTTTCTGGAACTCTCTTGCTTTTTCAATGATCCAACGGATGTTGGCAATTTGACGTCTGGTTCCTCTGCCTTTTCTAAGTCCAGCTTCAATTCTAAATCCACCTAAATCTGGAAGTTCTTGGTTCACATATTGTTGAAGCCTCGCTTGGAGAATTTTGAGCATTACTTTGCTAGTTTGTGAGATGAGTTTAATTAATTGTGAATTAATTCAACAGGGTATTATTGTATTTTAAGAAACACATGACAGACAATATTAGGGAGGCAACGGATGGACGAGAAAGAGGAAAGTAGAACCGACAAAGTGATTTTTTTTCTGATGTTACTGACCATGAATGAGGCAGTGCTAGGCATTGCTGTGGGTGCTGGGTATAAAGTGGTGGAAAAGTTGTAGTTTTTAGCCTTTGATGTATTTAAAATCTAAATAAACTGCTATTAAACCACAAATTACATTAGTATGTTAGCCTAAAGTACAATGTTTTCAAAGAGAACTAAATTCTTCATCTGGTTAGGCTTTGGCCAGCGTAGCGAAGCCTGTCTGGGGATGCGTTACCTGGAGCGCGTCAGTGCCTGGTCAGAGCAGTGCTGTGTGGCGGGGGCGACCGGGAGGGTGGGGGTGGGGAGCCTCCTCCCCAGGGGAGGGGTTCTGCACCTGGGCTGCTGCCCTGCCCCTGGTGACCGCTGAGGCCACCGGGTGGAAGACCAGAGGGGCGGGTCCCCTTGCTGATCTCGTGGCCTGTGTCCACTCAGGCGATCAATCACAAACAGGGCCCATCAAGTTCCCACCCTCCCTGCAGCCCTCAAGCTCCTCCCCCATCTCCCTCCTCGCCCACTCCCTAGATGCAGCCCACCCCCCCACTCCCTCCAATCCTTCTAGAAGTTCTTCTATCTGCCTTTAGTCTTCTAGGGTTTGGGGATTGGGGACTGCTTAGAGTTCAAGCATCCCCACACCCCGCTGTCTTCCTTGGTCTTCTCTGCCCCTCAGAGAACTGGCCAGAGAGCCTTGTACTGACCCCACGAGGAGGGCTGGGAGGGGCTTGCAGCCTGGTTGTGTCCCATCCCAGGACACATACAGTGTAAACAGGACCAGGCTGCCTGCTCTTTAACAGTGTCAGGACCACCCCCTTCACCCCACCAGCCACAGGGACACATGCAGCCCCTTCTCCACTGCATCCATTCAGGTTTCAATAAGCAGCCTCCTCTGGCTATAGGGCCCCCTGCGGTCCGAGGAAACCCCTTGGCAGGGGTTGAAGGCCAAGGTCCTTTCTCTCTCATCCAGCACCTCAGAATGTGTGGAGCCGGGACACCCCCAGTTGCCCATCTCTGCTGTGATGAGAGGAGACAGAGCACAGTACTGGAGCACAAAGGGGTGGCCAGAAGCCACTTACAGGCTTGGAGCCTGGATCAGACCTCAGAGCCCAGTAGCCCTGTTTCCCAGCCCAAGCTCGCTCTGACCCACAGCTCAGAGGTGTGGGGGAGCAAGTTTGAAGAGATGGAAGTGGAAAAGGAAATCATAGTTTAATTATGTGGCAACAATAGGAGCCCAAGTCAGGGAGACAGTTAATGAGGAGCTGTGAGGTCAGCGTGTCCGAGGAGAGTGGGGCCAGGACAGTCAGAGCAAGAGTGGGCAGAGCATCCATGGCAGGAGTTCACTCACAGCAGAGGCTTGGTGACATCACCACTGCAGATGTGAAGGCAGAGCTTGGCCTGTCCAGAAGGGAAGGTCTTTATTTATGAAACAATTGCCTGGTGGCACAGTAACCGTAATTCCCCACGACAACCTCCAGTGAAGTAGAAACGTTTCTCTGTCCTGCAAATGTGACCTCAGAGGAAGAGTCCAAACTAGCAAAATTTCACACTGCGAGAGAGATGCCCAGGGTGTGGGTCTGGGTTCTGACCCCGGGGTCTGGGTTCTCTCTTATCCTCCTACTTACTTATGAATGAGGATTCTCACTTACAGTGTGCCTGCAAAGGGAGACACTGTTTAGTTATTAAAGGGTGCTGCTTGAGGATGAATATCTTTTATCTAGAATATGCCTCAGCTGCTTCAAGGCAAGTGCTCAGTGCGGGTGTCATCTGGACCAAGACTTTTAAAACTAAGCAGAGAACAATACTACCTTTCCCATTTGGAGGGGCCACATGGCTATGTGAACTGGGCTTGGAGAATGAAAAGAACACTGTAGAGGATTAAGGAGCTAGGATTGGGTGGGAGAATTAGGGCAAATGAAAAATTTTGCCCATCCTTTCCTGGATATGCTGTTCATCAGGGATTAGAAGCATCTTCAGTGTCTCCAATTCACAGGTAGGTCAGTCCCTCTCTTATACCCACTGCTGCCAAGCAACATGTGGGTTTCATTAGCAAAGGGAACTGAAGGACAGAAAAACCGATCTGTGGGTTCCATGCTTATAGACTTTGAGTTCCCAGTGTTTTACTGGACAGCGGATGACCATCACACCCACAAGGAGAATTTGTCCTTATGTATATGCTTGTGTCACAGGAACGAGGTATGTTGAAAGATGTATTTTCAATTCCCAAGAGTGACCAGTTAAGGCTGATCTTGCCTTAGAGAGCTCAGATGAGAAGAGCAGGAGTCAGGAGTGCTTCTTAGGAAGCATCGTCTCTTCTGGTTGGTGTGTTCTCTTCCTAACGTGTCCTTTTTCCCCAGGGCCTGCTAATCTCTCTCCTGTATCTTGCCTCACACATCTGCTCAGTCACTCATGGCCTTCCCTGAGCCCTCATCCATCTCAAGATACACTCTTTTCATAAGGAATTCTTAGTGGCCATTTCTGAGCAGAATGATTTATCTGCAGAAGTCTAAGTTTTCCTCTGCTTTGGGCAAGTTGGAGTTCATTTGCTGATTCAAACTAGGCTGTATTCATATTTTGATAGTTTGGCAAGCTTTGTTGTTAGTCGCCAAGTTGTGTCAAGACTCTTTGGGACCCCATGGACTGCAGCATGCCAGGTTTCCCTGCCCCTCGCCATCTCCTGGAGTTGGCCCAAGTTCACGTCCATTGAATCGGTAAGCTACCCACTGCCTAAAGCTATTCTCATCCACAACCAGGAGGTGGGCTTTTCACTCAGCTTTCAACAGGACTTTACACTACATTACTTTTTATGCATGTGAAAAGATGAATATGGTTTTCCTCTTTCCATGTCACTGATGACTGATTAATGCATTTTATTTGACATGTAAATTAACTTTCCTACTTGACCAATTTTTCATGTAACTTCACATACTGTTTTATATTCTGTAGTTTTATTGTGCACACACACATACAGACATACATGAACACGTGCACTCTGATTCATCTTAGTTATATTTTTTATACAATACAATAAAATACAAATCTTTCCTTCATCTTATCTCCCTTTATTTTGGAATGCTTCCTCTATTTGATCACTATAAGGTATTTTCTGCACTTTAGTCCGGGTGTTATATTGTATGGCATATTTACAAATGTTACATATCCTCTTGATGAACTCAGTTTTTAATTAGTCCGTCTGATGTAAACATGGCTACCTCTGTTCTTATGATTTCCATTTATGTGGAGTATGTTTTCCATCCCTTTGAGTCCATATGTATGTCCCAGAAAAACATGGGATAAACTGATTACAAACATCTGTGTTTTCAGTTTTGCCACCTGTGAAACATAGATAATAGACATGTTTAAATGGGTACCAAGGCCCAGGCCTTCTCGTTACCCTGGCGGAAGGAAGCTCCACCTTCCCCTCTCTGAGCCTTCTGTTTGTGTATGGGAGGGGCTGAACTCCTGGATCTCACTCCCAGTTGGGGATCTGTGGATTCATGGCTGTTGACAGGGCAATATGGGCAAGATCAGGGGACCATGGCTGCTTCTGCTCTCCCTGCTTTCTGGGTGTTTCATGCATCACTAGGAGGGGCAGCACTTTTCTCATTACATGTATGTCAGGCATTCCAGAAGGGGATACTCCAAATGCCTTCCATATTTTTCATGTCCTAGTTTGTTTCCACTAGCAGTTACCTGACACCGAATCTTCAGATGCGTGCCAGGAGTGGTGCTAAGGTAAACAAGTACAGTGATTACAGGTCCAGTTTCTCCCCTCTGTGGTTTACTTAAAGGATAACATAACCAAAGGTATTTCTACACTAATTACAGATATATTATTGGAATTTCTCTGAAATGTGATTTATCCATTTAACAGTTACAGCTGAGGATGAAGATTCCTCCACATTCATTCCATTTGCAGTTTGTTCTCCCACGAGTCCACTGCTAAAGGTTTTGTTACACAGGTGACATACATATGGATTCTGTCTACTGTAAATTAACTTTAGTTAATTAATAAGGATGAATAAAGACTCTTACACATTGAAAATAAACATAGTATTTCTTCATTGTGTGAGTCCTCAAGAGTGTTTATACTTTGAAGGTATGGGTGGTGAATCTTCATTTATCACCTTTATAGCATGAGTTCTCTCGTGTTGTCTGAGGTTAAAATATTTACTGAATGCTTTTCCACATAGGTAACATTTATATGGTTTCTCTCCAGTGTGAATTCTCTTATGCAATCTAAAGTTATAACTCCTATTGAAGGCTTTACCACATATATTGCATTCATATGGTTTCTCACCTGTGTGAGTTCTTTCATGTCGTCTAAGGACAGAAGAGTGATTGAAGGTTTTCCCACATAGGTGACATTCATATGGTTTCTCTCCAGTGTGAGTTCTTTCGTGTCGCTTAAGGACAGAAGAATCAGTGAAGGCTTTCCAGCACAGGTGACATTCATATGGCTTCTCCCCAGTGTGAGTCCTCTCATGTCGTCTAAGGACAGAAGATTCAGTGAAGGCTTTTCCACATAGATGGCATTCATATGGCTTCTCTCCAGTGTGAGTTCTCTCATGTTTTCTAAGGTGAGAACAATGAGTGAAGGCCTTCCCACATAGATGACATCCATATGGTTTCTCTCCATTGTGAGTTCTCTCATGTTGTCTAAGGTAAGACGTTTTACTGAAAGTCTTCCCACACAGGTGGCATCCATATGGTTTCTCCCAAAATGAGTTCTCTCATGTTTTCTAAGGTCAGAACAATGAGCAAAGGCTTTCCCACACAGATGACATTCATTTGGTTTCTCTTTGGTGTGAATCACCTCATGTCGCCTAAGATTATAACTTTTACTGAAGGCTTTGCCACACAGATGACATCCATATAATTTCTCTCCAGTGTGAATTCTTTCATGTTTTCTAAGGTCAGAACAATGAGTGAAGGATTTTCCACAAAGATGACATCCATGTGGTTTCACTCCAGTGTGAATCATCTCATGTCGTCTAAGGTTAGAACTTTTACTGAAGGCTTTCCTACATACATGACATTCAAATGTTTTCTCTCCAGTCTGAGTATTATTGTGTTGCCTATGGGCAGAACTTTGAATAAAGGTATTCCTTCTTTGATGACATTCATATGATTTACTTCTAGAACGAATCTGCTTCTGTATATTAAAGGATGGCAAGTAACTGATGGCTTTTCCAACATCTTGGCTAATAAAGGGTTTCTTTCCCACTTGAGGTATTACATACTGAGTCAATGGTAAGATTTCAGTAAATTTTTCTCTGAAGTTGTTGCATTCCAAAGGATCCTCTTGAGTGTGAGACCACTGCTTTTTGAAATGAAATGACAGATTGTTACAAATTTGCCCAATTTATTCATTCCTTCCTTTCTCTACATATAAATTCTAGGGTAATCATTCAGTGATGGACTCCAGTTAAAATTGCTTCTGTATTTTTAATATTTACATAAACATGAGCTATTACTCTCTTGCAAGCATAGATTTACCTTTTGTAATATCCCAACTGCAGAGATACCTATTTAATTTTAAAGACATTATTACGTTTCAGTGTTTAGGAATATAATCCATAATTACATAACTGTCTGTTTATAAGACTATAAACTGTTTATAGTTCTGACTATTGGTTAATCTTTTCTTCCTTAAAACCAGACTAACTAAAATTTTCTCCTGTGGAAGTCCATGATGCCAACTTTAGTTAAACCAGGTACGTATGCCAAATTTCCAACTTATTCAAGTCCCAGGTCTTCATCTGGAGGAACATATTTACACTTGTGAAGCTTACCATTGCACTAATTAGAGGTGCGTCCTTCTTGCAGATATGTTGCATAGATAACATTTCCTGTTTTTTTGGATCATCTTCTCTATCTGAAATGACTAGAAAAAAAATAAATTACTATAATGATATCAGTGGAAGTAAAATGTTGAAGTGACTCAATGCTCATTTGTGTCTGTTTCAAATACTAACACACAGATGGGAAAGAATGTCAAATTAGGGAATACTGTAAAGAGAGAAGAAACACATGTAACAACTGTCATTCTCAGGACTGAATTATGAGGAAGATAAAATGAATATGGCAAGTTGGGGAAGAAAAGAGAAGATCCTATTCATAGAACAGGACCACGAAAAGGGATGTTTTGTGAATGTTTATTAATTCCAGTGGGTACACAAATTTCACCTTGTGTAAAGCCAAGGACAATGGCAGAAAGCCTTGTGAATAGAAAATTGATGCCTTCAATGTATGATAACATCTGAAAAATGCTTCCCCATGACACTGTCTAAATTTTAAAAACAGCCTACAATGCGGGAGACCCCAGTTCGATCCTTGGGTCAGAAAGATCCCCTGAAGAAGGGACAGGCTACCCAACAGTTTTCTTGGGCTTCCCTGGTGGCTCAGACAGTAAAGAATTCACCTGCAATGTGGAAGACCTGGGTTCGAAAGATTCCCTGGAGAAGGGATCAGCTACCCACTCCAGTATTCTTGCCTGGAGAATTCCATGGACAGAGGAGCTTGGCAGGCTATAGTCCATGGGGTCACAAAGAGTCAGACACGACTGAGCAACTTTCACTTGATTTCTTAGGGCCTATTCACTCACTGACCAGGCTCCTCCTCCTATTGAAGTACAGGTTCTTGGAACTCACCTGGACTCTGACCTTGCAGGAAGCCTAACCCTTCTCTTGAAAGTTGCTCTCCTTGCTCCAAATGGGAAATCACATCTGATTTGTAAAGCTGATTACCTGTTTGTAGGAGAAAGATATGTGGATTTTGAGTTCCATGCTCATAACAGTGCATGATCACAGAGCAGACTAATGAGGAAGAATACAGTAACCTCTAAAGGTCAGAACAGAGAAGAGTATGTTGAAAACAACATGTACAGGCTTTGACTGGCAAAATGATAACTCTTCAACTTGTTCCCAAAGACATTAATGACCTATCACCACTAATGCCCATGCCCAAGTTCAAAGACAGATTATGGAATCTGCAATATTTTCATTTCACAGTGCTTTAATACTATATATCCAAAGAATCCAATACATACAACTTCCACCAGAAAAATCTAAGTTCTATGTGGAAAACAATATATCTATTATTTTTAACACTGTGATCTGATCAAACCACAGTCCTTGCTGTAAAATAAATTTTAAGAAATCACATTTATTTACCCATACAAAAATAGTGAGTTCCCACCATTGCTTGAGCATCAGAGACTGAGTAGCAACGAAGACTCAAAGTTGTGTAAGGAAGATTACATTGTAGTGGGATTGACAAACTATACATAAGTAGTGAAATGAGTGAAAGTCACTCAGTCGTGTGGAGAAGGCACTGGCACCCCACTCCAGTGCTCTTGCCTGGAAAATCCCCTGGATGGAGGAGCCTGGTGGGCTGCAGTTCATGGGGTTGCTAAGAGTCAGACACGACTGAGTGACTTCCCTTTCACTTTTCACTTTCATGCACTGGAGAAGGAAATAGCAACCCACTCCAGTGTTCTTGCCTGGAGAATCCCAGGGATGGGGGAGCCTGGTGGGTTGCCGTCTATGGGGTCACACAGAGTCAGACACGACTGAAGCGACTTAGCAGCAGCAGCAGCACTCAGTCATGTCTGACTCTTTGTGACCCCATGGACTATACAGTACATAGAATTCTCCAGGCCAGAATACTGGAGTGGGTAGCCTTTCTCTTCTCCAGGGGATATTCCCGACTCAGGGATCAAACCAGGTCTCCTGCATTTCAGGTGGATTACTTACCAGGGGAGCCACCAGGGAAGCCCCCAAAAATATAGAAATTAAAGAAAATTTTGATAAGGTAGTTCCAAGAGTTATGATAAAGAGTCAAAACAGAATCTGGAGTGAGAAATGGGAAAGTTTTCCTCCATCCTTGTTGAATGAATACATACACCAATCATTAAAGAGTAACTGACTAACCAACTGAGACCAGATGACTGATGTTCTCCAGCATCACCTCTCTGAACAGTGTTCTCTGGGAGGTGTCCAGGAGGGCCCACTCTTCCTGGGTGAAGTCCACAGCTACATCTTGGAAGGTCACTGATTCCTAAAACATCACAGAAATCGTTTTAGACACGGCCATCTCTGCCAGGGGAGGACAGTACAGGTATAAGGCACTAAGGAAGTGGCAGGTGAGTGTACAGAATCTCAAACAGTACTTTGGGTCCAATCAAATCATTCTCATCGTTGACACAAACCTCTGACTTTCAGCAACCTACGAAGACACACACACTCTGAATACAGAAAACTTCATTATAAAAAGACAATACAAGTCTTTTTGTTACTAATCTCCATGGTGTAACAAACCGTGGAGATTTCCCAATAGATTTATAATTACAACTTCCAAATCATGATTATAAAATTTCCACTTGAAAACTGAACAGTCTTCAATTCAATTTCAAGTAAATCTAAGAATCATCACAAGGGATGACGTATCCATGATATGCCCCTTTTAAAACATGACTGTGGTTAGATTATTGCTCTATATGGCCTCAGTTTCTTCCTCAGTGAAATGGTTTTTAATAATGTGTCATCAGTTCTGAAAGATCTAATGACTTAATGTGTGATGTGCTATCTAGCAGCCATTTCTTAAATATAACTTTTAGGTTTATTATTCAGGAAATGGTAGAGAATATTGAAGCAACATCTAGAATTCTGCCTAACTGATTAGCATTCATACAGGTCTTGGGATCAGCAGGTACCCCTTTCATCTTACAAAGCTGAGGTGTTTGCTATTAAGGGTAAATGAGTCAGCAGCTCACACCACAGGTCTGAGACTTCTGCAGGGAAGGACAGTCTTATCCCGACCTTCCTATGTCTGAGGTCTCCCTTTCTCAACTACCCTGGGATCTCCAAATATCAGTTATTATTGTCCTTTTGTTTCTTTGTCTTGTCTCTCTACTCAAGTACATCTGAAGCCACCTGATTGCTCTGGCCTCTTTCATTCACGGAAAACTTCCTCAGGGCTTAAAGTAGTACTCTACCTCCTATATTCTTTCTTCTGAATCACAGCTCAAATTAAGAAAACACTATTCTCTATACACTGTTTCCGGTTATGAAATGTGAAAAAGCAGAAATTACAAAGAGGGAAAAATTTATGACTTGGGACATTGATAATAATGAAAATTTAGTTTTCTTTTTTAGAAGATTTTGAAAAGCACAAATATACTTTATCAAAATTTTAAGAAGTTTAAATTTGAAAAAATGTAAGTTAATGACTCCTCATTGCCTTCTCCTGCATAATCATTTGTTTTCTCTTAGCACTAGTCAGCACTCCCTCAGTACCTAACACTGGACTCACCAATGTCATCTGTGGAAACATCTGTCTCTCCAGTGGGTGGGTTGCAACGTTTTCCTTCTTACTCATCTCCATTGCCTGTATTCACCTCAATCCTAAGCCCATCACAGTTAATAAAATGGTTAATGACAATCTTTTTTTTTTTTTTGCCAAGTGGGCCATGGGCTGCATGAAGAAAAGAAAACCTCTCTTATCTCTTCTTGAATACATGGCATTAATAAAGACTGGAATATCTTACTATAACGTTGGGAAGGAATGACCATTTGATGAGTCCTTGACCCAACATGACCATTCCAGAATTCCGGGGAACTTAACTGAAGCTCAGATCCTTGAACAACCTCTCAAGTGCACTTAGAACATGTGTGCCTGTAGGAGAATTATGTCCATACACTGGCAATAGGGCTTCCCAGAAGGCTCAGTGGTGAAGAATCCGTTTGCTAATGAGGGAGACTCGGGTTGGACCCCTGGGTCAGGAGGATCCCCTGGAGAAGGAAATGGCAACCCACTCCAGAATTCTTGCCTGGGAAATCCCATGGACAGAGGAGCCTGGTGGGCTACAGTCCGTGGGGTTCCAAAGAGCCGGACAAATCTGAGCATATACCCCACCACCAGCAATGGCGATAGAGATTAGAAAGCAATTTCTACTGCCAATTTCAGTAGAAAGAGTAATTTCCTACCCACCTGAGATTCCATTGTAACTAGTTCAGCTGCCAACTGTCTTCTGGGTTTTCACTTACACACAGTCCAGGCAACAGGAAGCAGAGCTGAGGAAGAAGAAAAAAGTCGTGAGCCTCTCAGCTGTCTGCAACCTCCATATTCACTTGTCATGAAGCCCCAGCCCTTCACCTGGAAGTAGCTCCCAGGACAACCAAAAGAAACATGCAGTGTGCTCCACGCAAAATACGGGTAGAGCTCTCCTAGGATCAAAAGTAAGAAGGCATGGCTATTGTTCTTAGTAAAGAAGGCATAAAAGTGAACGTCACTCAGTCATGTTCGACTCTTTGCAACTCCATGGACTATACAGTCCATGGAATTCTCCAGGCCAGAATACTGGAGTGGGTAGCCTAGCCCTTCTCCAGCAGATTACCCTGACCCAGGAATCAAACAGGAGTCTCCTGCATTACAGGTGGATTCTTTACCAACTGAGCTATCAGGGAAGCCCAAAGAAGGTAGAAACACCCTCAGTTTAGAGTAGAATGTGGACACCACTGAGTTTGGTATGCTAATTCGCTCACGATGTTCAGAAGTGTCCAGTTCCCTCCTAACTCCAAATCACAGGGATCAATGACTCATGCCACGTGTGTCTCCACCTTGAGTAACAACCATGAACTTCTCAGGTTTAATTATTCTTACTTTGTGCACTGTTTCTCCAGCTCCATTCCACCCCTCTAGTTCCTTGAAACATCCCTGCTTTTCTCAGCCCCTCATACACTCATCTGGAATCACTGTCTCTTCCAAGAATTTCCAGTGACACTCACTTTTAGATTTCTTCTGCATTTAGTTGTGAACTAAGAGAATTAAGAATATATTTTGACAGGGTTAATTATTTTAGGTACTTGTGTGTGTGCTCAGTCATGTCCAATTCTTTGTGACTCCATGATCTGAAGCCTGCCAGGCTCCTCTGTCCATGAGATTCTCCAGGCAAGAATACTGGAGTGGGTTACCACTTCCTTCTCCAGGGGACCTTCCTGACCCAGGGACTGAACCCAAATCTGCTGTGTCTTCTGCCTTGGCAGGCGGTTCTTTACCGCTGAGCCGCATGGGAAGTCAAGCTCTTTTGGGGAACATACTTTCCCTAACTTTCTCTTAGTCTACAGTCTTCAGAGTAATCTTGTCACTCTAACTCTGTATCACTTACCAAGGACTTCTCAAGTGATACTGTTGGAAGATCTCAAGACTCCACCCTACCTCCTTCATTTTTCTCTATTTATGTGCATTGCCCACGTATGCCTACATATTTACACAGTTACTTCGATTCCTTCCATTACTTTTTCTAAATTGAAAGTGACAAAACTCATGTTTGAATTCCATTTCTGGGCTTACCACTTTTTCCCCCCCAAAACTAATATATACTAGAAATGAACTACATCTCAGTACATCATCTCTCATTCTCCCCAAATATTACTCTTTACCTAGTCTCTAATCTTTTCAATTTCTCCACCAGACATCCAAGGGTAAACATTTTAGATGCTGTCTCAGAACATCACAAATACAGTTTAGCATTGCTATTACTTCTACACTGTTCACTAGCATCCTTCATTCCCACTCAAATACATAAACACAACTTGCTACCCCATACTTATTTCCTTCAATCTGTTTGAGTGTCAGGTCCTCAGAGATCCCTTCATTGAATTCCCACCAAAATGAATACTTCACTCTTGGTGAACATGGTCTCCAGTACTCACCAGAACTAAACAGACGGAAAACCCAGTAAAGCCAAATATTCACTGAGGACACTGCCACAACATTCCAGAGTTCAGAGCATCTTTCTCTTTCCAGAAAATGCATCATATTGATGAATTCTCTTTTGATGCTGTTGATAATCTCATCAGTGTTTTACTCCAAAGGACAGTATCTGACTAAGTGGGTCCCAATCAAGATAAAATCAGGAAATTAGGCAGACCCTGTAGATGAAATTAAGGACAACAAATTGTATTCTTAAGTTCTTGCGTCCTCTAAAAGTCTCAAAAGGAAACTTTATGCCTTTTCTCAGACTTCAGTGTTTTATGATTTTGGTTGTTCTGGGCAGCACTGAGAATCTGCAGCAAATGAATCCTTCCTCCTCTTTAGTTTTATTTGTAAGAGGATCTGTAATCTAACAACAATATTCACAGACTGAGGACAGAAGAGTGGTGACTCTGCATAAGTGTAAATATTTATGCTGAGTAAATCTCTATCCAAAGAAATATCTTTCATTTTTACTCCCAAGCAAGAAAAAGCTCAGTGTATGTCTCTTCAAGTCAGACCTAGTTGTTATCCTAATAACTGAAAAACTCTGCAATCCACAAAATTTAAGGATTTCCAGAATAAATGATTAGTTTCAGGACTGATTTTTATTGTACACAGAATTTAATTTTTTAAATTGTAAAATAAAACATACACATAACATTTATCATCTTAGCCATTTTTAAGTGTGTAGTTCAGTGGTGTCAAATACATTCATAGTGTTATGCAACCATCTTCAATGTTCTTCATCTTGTAAAACTGAAACTCTGCACCCACTAAACAACCAGTCCCCATTCCCCTCTCCTCCCAATGCCTGGAAACCACCAGGCTGTGCCAAAATAGAAGTAAGAAACCACCAGGCTGTGCCAAAATAGAAGTAAGAAGTATCCTAGAAATCAGTGCAGGTGCTTGAGTCAGAACCCAGAAAAGAGAGGAAAAAGATGAAATTAAAAAATGGTATCAAGGAGCTGAAATTGTAATGATTTTTGGAAGATACGATTTCAAACTAAAAAAATATATATAAGAATCCATTTTAACTATCATACCTAATAATACTTTTTAAAGTGGACAAATCCAACCCTAATGTACTAAAATCAATGTTTCCTATTTAGTAACAATAGTTTAAAACCTAAGTAAACACATGAAAGCCAGTCTGTATGTATAATAGCCAAATATTATGACTCTAACTTCAAATAAATTTGAAAACTCATGCAAAGAAATTTTAAAACTTTTTAAGGACATAAATGTGACATGAACAAAGTCTGCCAAACCAAATTCTTAGACTAGAGGACATGGTGACAAAAAAAATCTGTGACTGCAGAAATGTGGTGCAACTCAAATTTAAAAGTCATATGCAGAATCTGAAAAATAACGTGTATATATATGTATAACTGAACCAATTTGCTGTACATATAAAACAAAATTGTAAATCAAGTATACCCTCCAAAAATCATATGCAATATTTCACATAAAAAATGAGAAACATCCGAAAAGTTGATTTTTGTCTCAGTTTTGATTTGGGATGAGGATATAGCCAAAATAACTGTGAAAAGAAAAAAAAAACAAAAAAAACACCTGGAGATCAGTCAAGTTACATTTGAACCTATATTATTTGAAACTTTAAAATAGCTCAAATTAAATAGTTGAAATAAACAATATTAAACAATATATTGGGACTAAATGAACGTAATATTTTATACTATGAAACAGGTGACACCTTACGAAGGGAAAAAAAGCAAAGGCCATGATTTGGTTTCATTGCATCAACATTATCAAAGTGTCTGTGTGTATGTAACTAAACCATAAATTAGAAAAATAAGTAGGAAAATTCATTCTATATATACATGTCTATAAAGAATAACCTTTACTCAGTCTCTTAAATCATTAGTAAAATGGAAATTAGGAACAAAGAGTTGTCATTTTATCCAAATCTACAATTATACACACATATTTAAAAGAATCCTGGTTAAGGCACGAGGGGACAGACAGACGAGGATTTCTTGGCAACTGTGTACTTCGTGTAGAGAACGGTGCCAAAACCTGTTACAAAATGAAATGTGCCATCTATTGGCTCAGCAACAAAACCACAACTTACCCAAAGAGGAGGAACACTCAGTATCTGCAGACAAGTCAATTCTTTACAAATCCATGAACACCAACATCTCCCTGGGACAGGTGTGCTGTGAACAATGTTAAAATCCTCTTACTATTAGACATTTTGGGTTGATTGTGTTTTTAAACAATTACAGAATAAAATATACTACATGATGTGGATGAAATGCCACCTTAATTTGTCATGGCTAAGTCTCTAATTACAGGCCAAATAAAAAGATTTATGTTGTTAAGCTTTAGCTACATTGTACAACCAGGTAGAACACTTTTCCCCTCTCCACAACTTTCTTTCATCTTGGTCTACATCCACCTCTTGTGCCTATGCAGTCCCAACTGGCAATCTTATTGACTGCATGGTGTCCAGTTCCTGTCTCTAGTCAATGTCTGGGCATGCAGCATTGCTCATGATGATCCCCCAAATGGAACCACGTCCCAAGTTCCATGTCACTGGGTGACAGTGAGATAGAATTGGTCTGGAGATAGGAGAGGCCATAGATGAGTGAGAAAACGTCTTAGGCAGGACATCTGAGAGTCAGATTTTAGCAAGTCCTGAGAACAGCATTACAGGAAAGAGAGGGCAGATCAAGCAACAGATAATATGAGCTTTCCCAGATAAAGATTTACTCCTGACTCCTCATCTTTCCCCTACTCTGAGTGTCTTGCTCAGGCCAGAAGTCACTCTTTAGTGTTGGGAATGTGCCATTCATGTCTTCAAATAACTTCTCCCCTTTCTGGCCACAACCACACATGTAGGGGAGAAATTAAACATTTGGAAAAAATGGTCCTCTGCATCTGCTGAACTATTAGGGAACAGGGCCAATAAACTCCTACATGGGCATCAACAGCTAAGTTTCTCTGCCCCTCTATGCTGTAAAGCCCACACATCACACAGCAGATATGGGAAGGCAAGTTGGTACAACCCTCCCTTTCAAGTCAATCCTCACAGTGTCTTCCAGCACCTGCTGAGCACAGCATCACCAGATAAGGATGGGAAGAGGTCTCCTCCTCTCCTGTTGCTGAGCTTCCTAGGCTCTTTTTCACTCTCTAACATCCAAAGTGGATCACCCTTTCTCCTCCAAGTTCCCTTTCCTGAACCAAGTGCCACATCCTCCTTGGAGAAATACCTCTGTTTTGCGCTTAAACACTCTTGATCTTTCCCTACCAGTTGCCTTTTGACTATGCGAGAATGTGTCCTGGGGCATGTGGAAAGACACATGAACAGGAAAGAGGAACCATGACTGGCCTCACAGGCACCGGGTGGTCCAGGATCATTCTCACTCCTGCCCCTAAAGATTCCAGATCTCATTTCATTTTCCTGAGCAAGGGCAAGTTGTCTTTCATGGTTGTAATCATCTTGATTAAAACCATTTAATTTCTATTTTCCACAATAGATATCAAAATATACAATTCTATGACTATATAAAAAGTATAACATTAAGAACACTTTTAAATAACGGCATTGGGAAACACAAACGTTCAGGTATGGAAACAGCTCTGAGTAATGTACTCATCACGAACAAATGAGATCTGTGAGAACAAGTTCTAGAATCATCCAGCCTATCATTCAATATTTGCAAAACAAACAAAAAAATTAAAGAAATTTGAAGAGAGCGTATACTTAGTTGAAAACTGTAGATCACAGACCAATAAATTAAAAACTCACATACAGAAGAAAGAATGCTGTTGAACACTGGACCACTAGTTTAAACTACCTGGTACTGACTTTTAAGACAAAAATCATTAATATCCCTACCAACTGCACATGAAATAGTGTACAAATTATTTACTAAGCACCAGAGAATACTTTTAGTACACAATAATGACAAGAAAAGGACCAAGGTCTCATGATTTGAATCTGACACAATACACTCAAAGTAATTTGGAAAATTTTAGAGGATGAGATGGTTGGATGGCATCACCGACTCAATGGACATGAGTTTGAGCACATGCAGTCCATGGGGTCCAAAGAGTCCGAGACGACTTAGCAACTGACCTGAACTGAACTGAATGAATTTGGAATCTATCCTTCTACTTTCCCCAACTGCTACTGCGGGTGAAAGTCCCCGCCTCCATTCTGTCCTTGGCCATCTCCGTATTGATCTCCTTTTTGTCTGTTTTCATGTACCATAATGCCTCTTATGGCTTCCCTGGTGGCTTAGCTGGTAAAGAATCTGCTTGCAATGCGGGAGACTTGGGTTCGATCCCTGGGTTGGGAAGATCCCCTGGAGAAGGGAAAGGTTACCCACTCCAGTATTCTGGCCTGGAGAATCCCATAGACTGTAGTCCATGGGGTCGCCAAGAGTCGGACACGACCGAGCGACTTTCACACCTCACACACAATGCTACTTATTCAGTCACTTTCCTTTTTTACCGGTATTTTGTCTCTCCAGTCCCACTGCACCCACCTCCCTCCCTCCTCTATTTTGCTTTTCAAGTCCTCACTCTCCTTTACTCCTTCCTTCAGTCTCGGCCTGCCCGCCCCACTCGACACCCATGGAATGGAGCAAAGATGCTCTGCCCAGGAGGACACTGTCCCATGAGGGAGCGGTACCCGTGCCGGCAAAGGATAGGACTTGGGACAGAAGGTCACGGGGCGTCACTGGACAGGGCCGATACCCTTCCCCAGGGGGCTCAGGGGCCTTACTGAGGCGGTGACCGCCGAGGGGAGCGAGCGGCGGGGCCGGGCCGCTTCTGGAGAAGACGGGGGTCTGCGGATTCCTGGAGCAGCCGGAGGGCGCGGAGTCCCGTGCGGCCCCGAGAGGCACAGAGGGCGAGAGCGCACGTTGCGAGTGGGGACCTGACACGGGGCGGGACCCCGTGAAGAGACCATAGGCCGGAAGGTCGGACCAGGATGGCCTCGGATCCGGAAACGGATGCGACTCGAACCCGGCAGCGGAGCTCCCGGCTTCGCGAGTGTCAGGGAGCCCCGGGCCAGCGGCGCGAGAGCGGGTCTGTGACGTCGGCAGGGACTCGGGCCCCGGTGTGAAGGAAGGGGTGGGGCGGGGCCGAGGAGCGCGAGAAGTGCCCAGGACTGCACTCACCCAGAGGCCCTGTGCTCCCGACACCCGCTTCCGGGTAAGGGGGGGCGTGGCCGTAGGGGGCGGTGGGGCCGGGGTTGGGCGGAGCCTCGGAAGGCCTCGCCCAGGATGGGCGTGTCCTGAGCGCGGTGGGCGGCTGGAGCGGTGTGGGGCGTGTCCTCTCGGTGGACATTGTGGGCGCGGCCGGAGACTCCCCGCGCCCTGCCCTCCGCGGGTTCCCGCCGGGCCGGTGCGGGCTCGCACATCTCAGTCTCAGCCTTTGGCTGTGCGGGCGCTGGGGCTGCTTCCTCCTGGCTTCGGGATAAGTGTTTCGAGCAACTCCAGGTCGGAGCTGACAGTTGTGAGGCCTTTCCTAGTAAATTCTGGGATGTTTCCCTGTTACCGTGTGGAAAACGGGTTAAGTTGAAATCACCTCTCGCTCCTGGAGACTCCTGTCAGGACTCGGCCTCCGGCGGGGACGTGGCTGGGCCCAGCTGGGCCCTGCGGTTCCTGCCCTCCCTGCGCTGGAAGTGGTCTGCGCTGGCGATGGAAACCAAAAAGAACAGGGTTTCCCTTTCTGTCCCCATTCACCAGGGAGGCAGCACGAGCCCTGAGCTCACCACCGGGGACTTCATGTCATGTCCATGACAGTGTGGACAATCTCCTAATTCAAGTCATTGATTTATAAATACATTGTATTTTCACATTGACCTTATCTATATTCCCACGGCTATCTGAAATAATGTTCAGTTCAGTGGCTCAGTTGTGTCCGACTCTTTGCGACCCCATGGACTGCAGCAGGCCAGGCTTCCCTGTCCATCACCGACTCTGGGAGCTTGCTCAAACTCTTGTTTATTGAGTCGGTGATGCCATCCAACCATCTCATCCTTTGTCGTCCCCTTCTCCTGCCTTCAATCTTTCCCAGGATCAGGGTCTTTTCCAGTGAGTCGGTTCTTTGCATCAGGTGACCAAAGTATTGGAGCTTCAGCTTCAACATCAGTCCTTCCAATGAATATTCAGGACTGATTTCCTTTAGGATTGGTTGGATCTCCTTGTTGTCCAAGGGACTTTCAAGAGTCTTCTCCAACACCGCAGTTCAAAAATATCAATTCTTCGGTGCTCAGCTTTCTTTATGGTCCAACTCTCACATCCATACATGACCACTGGATAAACCATAGCTTTGACTAGATGGACCTTTCTTTGTTGGAAACGTCGGAAAATAATGTTGTCAGAAAAAGTTGTCAGGAAATACTGTTAGTGTTAAAGAAGAAACATCAGTGACATTTGTTAAAGCTGATAAAATAAAATTTGTAAACATAAAATTCTCTGTGTTTGTTTGGGCCTTCTCCCTCCATAATGTGCCTGTGAATTTGCATGCACATTAGCCAGAGCTCCTCAAAGATAGGAGTGCCTGCTCAACCACAATATTGCTTTTTTCCCTTTTCTTCTGAAGCTAGCAATTATTATTAAGTCACTAAGTTGGACTTTCCTGATGGCTCAGACGGTAAAAGATCTGCCTACAATGCGGGAGACCCAGGTTTGATCCCTAGGTCAGGAAGATCCCCTGGAGAAGGAAATGGCAACCCACTCCAGTATTCTTGCCTGGAAAGTCCCATGGATGGAGGAACCTGGGAGGCTACAGTCCTTGGGGTTGCAAAGAGTCGGACGCGACTGAGCGACTTCACTTTCACTTTCAGTCACTAAGTCATGTCTAACTGTGACCCCATGGACTGCAGCACCCCAGGCTTCCTTGTCCTACACTATCTCCTTGAGTTTGCTCAAACTCATGTCCATTGAGTCAGTGATGCCATCCAACCATCTAGTCCTGTGATGCTTGCGTCTCCTTCTGCCCTCAGTGTTTCCCAGCATCAGGGTCCTCTCCAAGGAGTCGGCTCTTGGAATCAGATGGCCAGCTTCAGCATCAGTCCTTCCAATGAATATTTAAGGGTTGATTTAACTTTAAATTAATTAATTAATTATTAATAAATTATTATAATTTATATTAATATAAAATAAATATATATTATATATTAATATAAATATAAATTAATATATATTAAAAGTAATTATAAATTATTAATTATTTAATAAATTATTAATTAATTTAATTTTATTAAATTAAATTTATTCTATTTAAAAGAATAGTGTTCTTTTCTGGCTCTGTAGGGGGCGATGATGAGTTGCTGCTTGCTATGTTTGAGTTTACCTGGCTAGGTATCTTTGGTGAACTTTCTGTAAAATATCAGTGTATCATTTTGAGGCATGATCCTTTGTCTCAAAAATGTATATGACTATGCCCTCAATTTCTAACAGGCAGAACAGGCTCAGAGCTTCTGAGAATCTGCTTCCCAGTTTATAATCTTTAGTATGACTCCAATAAAAATTCCCTCTTTTCTTCTTAATTCTTAATTGAATTTTCCTCAACAAAGCACAGTAAAGAAGATTTTATTTTGGGGTGGGCTGTGTCAACACTTGTAAAGGAACCAGTACAGTGGGATTTTGTATTGGGTGAGAGAGATTGGGCTGAATAGAATGGGAAAGATCAGGAGCTGACTGTGGCTCAGATCATGAACTCCTTATTGCAAAATTCAAACTTAAATTGAAGAAAGTAGGGAAAACCACTAGACCGTTCAGGTATGACCTAAATCAAATCCCTTACAATTATACAGTGGAAGTGACAAATAAATTCTAGGGATTAGATCTGATAGACTAAGTGCCTGAAGAACTGTGGATGGAGGTTTGTGACTTTGTACAGGAGGCAGGGATCAAGACCATCCCCAAGAAAAAGAAATGCAAAAAGGCAAAATGGTTGTATGAGGAGGCCTTACAAATCGCTGTGAAAAGAAGAGAAGCAAAAGGCAAAAGAGAAAAGGAAAGATATACCCATTTAAATGCAGAGTTCCAAAGAATAGCAAGGAGAGATAAGAAAGCCTTCCTCAGTGGTCAATGCAAAGAAATAGAGGAAAATGATAGAATGGAAAAGATTATAGATCTCTGCAAGAAAATTAGAGATACCAAGGGAACATTTCATGCAAAGATAGGCACAATAAAGGACAGAAATTGTATGGACCTAACAGAAGCAGAAGATATTAAGAAGAGGTGGCAAGAATATATGGAAGAACTGTACAGAAAAAGATCTTCATGACCTAGATAATCATGATGGTGTGATCACTCACCTAAAGCCAGACATCCTGGATGTGAAGTCAAGTGGGCCTTAGGAAGCATCACTATGAACAAAGCTAAGTGGAGGTGATGGAATTCCAGTTGAGCTATTTCAAATCCTGAAAGAGGAAGCTGTGAAAGTGCTGCACTCAATATGCCAGCAAATTGGGAAAACTCAGCAGTGGCCACAGGACTGGAAAAGGTCAGTTTTCATTCCAATCCCAAAGAAAGGCAATGCCAAAGAAAGCTCAAACTACTACACAATTGCACTCATCTCACATGCTAGCAAAGTAATGCTCAAAATTCTCCAAGCCAGGCTTCAACAATACCTAAATCATGAACTTCCAGATGTTCAAGCTGGTTTTAGAAAAGGCAGAGGAACCAGAGATCAAATTGCCAACATCAGCTGGCTCATGTAAAAAGCAAGAGAGTTCCAGAAAAACATCTATTTCTGCTTTATTGACTATGCCAAAGCCTTTGACTGTATGGATCACAATAAACTGTGGAAAATTCAAGAGATGGGAATACCAGACCACCTGACCTGCCTCTTGAGAAATCTGTATGCAGGTCAGGAAGCAACAGTTAGAACTGGATATGCAACAACAGATTGGTTCCAAATAGGAAAAGGAGTACGTCAAGGCTGTATATTGTCACCCTGCTTATTTAACTTCTATGCAGAGTACATCATGAGAAACGCTGGGCTGGATGAAGCACAAGCTGGAATCAAGATTGCTGGGAGAAATATAAATAACCTCAGATATGCAGGTGACACCACCCTTATGGCAGAAAGTGAAGAGGAACTAAAAAGCCTCTTGATGAAAGTGAAAGTGGAGAGTGAAAAAGTTGGCTTAAAGCTCAACATTCAGAAAATGAAGATCATGGCATCCGGTCCCATCACTTTATGGCAAATAGATGGAGAAACAGTGGAAACAGTGGCCGACTTTATTTTTGGGGGCTCCAAAATCACTGCAGATGGTGACTGTAGCCATGAAATAAAAAGACACTTACTCCTTGGAAGAAAAGTTTATGACCAACCTAGACAGCATATTAAAAAGAAGACACATTACTTTGCCAACAAAGGTCCGTCTAGTCAAGGCTATGGTTTTTCCAGTGGTCATGTGTAGATGTGAGTGTTGAACTATAAAGAAAGCTGAGTGCCAAAGAATTGATGCTTTTGAACTGTGGTGTTGGAGAAGACTCTTGAGAGTCCCTTGGACTGCAAGGAGATCCAACCAATTCTAAAGGAAATCAGTCCTGAAATATTCATTGGAAGGACTGATGCTGGAGCTGAAATTCCAATACTTTGGGCACCTGATAGGAAGAGCTGACTCATTGGAAAAGACCCTGATGCTGGGAAAGATTGAAGGCGGGAGGAGAAGGGGATGATAGAGGATGAGATGGTTGGATGGCATCACTGACTCAATGGACGTGAGTTTGAACAAGCTCTGGGAGATGGTGATGGCCAGGGACAACTGGGGTGCTGCAGTCCATGGGGTCACAAAGAGTCAGACATGACTGATTGACTGAACTATTTCCATATATGAAAATCAAAATTTCTATGTTTCCTATATGAAAATATGGGTGTATATTTCCATTCAAGAAAATCAGATTTTTGTATTTTCTATGTGAAATATGGGTGTGTATTTCCGTATGTGGAAATTTTATTTTCTATATTTCCTTTATGAAAATAGGAGTTCAGATTTTAGTTTAGCTCTTGATAGTTTTTTTTTTCTCTCCTGCAGATTCTGTCCCTTATAGAGGCTGTTGCCAATGTACATTCCCACTGACAGTGTGCGTGTGTTCCCTTTCCTCCAGGCTCTTTCCTGCCTTTATTGTTTGTGAACTTGTGAGGATGTCCATTTTGAATGGTGGGATTTGATTTCTCGTTGTCATTTTGTTCGGCATTCCTGCAGCAATTAGGAATGCTGAGCATCATGTCCCATGAGGCTGTGTGGTATTTTACTTAATTTCTTTTTAAAGAGTGTGAGAAAAATTTACCAGTGTGTCATGGTCTTTGTAGACCGGGACCTGGGGACTGGAGTTGATGAGAAGAGGGACACAGGGGACCCAAGTCTCAAGTGAAACAAGGGTGGTTTATTTGCAGAAATGCATGTTTATATATCTTCATACAAGACAGCTTTAGGCAGTAAAAAAAAAAATGGAGCAAAAACAACGCCAAGCAAATAACAATCTTCAAAGGGCCAGAAAGCATTCAATATCTTGAGTAAGAGGGGCATAACTGAATAGATTAAATTTAAGTAAGGTCAGTGAAGGGAGTCACTGAAGGGTCACTGAAGGGTCACTGAAGGGAATCCAAGCAGGTGCCCCTTCTCATGATCTCAGTCCTGAGAACTGCATGCAGCTCTGCTGGCTCTTGTTTTCCAGGAACTGATAAGGAATAGAGTGTCCTTGAGAAACAGCACACAAAAGAAGAACATATTGGATCCCTTAAAGTGGAAGTCCCCTGACACCAGTGGCAAGTGACTTTTAGACAGTCAGGCATGTTTGGAATTTATTTCGACAATCTCTGCCACAGGACATTTGCTGAGGGCAGCTGCACAGCTGTGCCCCAGGCCTTGGGAGTTAGATGTGCCAGGAAGCACCAGTGTCACGCTGCAGTCACAGGAAGTGTCCACAAAGAGCAGTACTTCTCCACACCTGCCCTTGGTTCCTGCAGCAAACAGAGCCTGAGGAAAAGCTGGCTTCCTGGACTGTGAAATAGAGTGGAATGTGCCTGGGCAAACATGAAAGGCTTCTGTCCCAGTACTTCTTCCCTCTAAAGCTTCACACCCTTAACCCCCAGATTAATCCTAGTGGGGGCCACAGCTCCCAGCTGAGGGGGCTAAGCTGCCTAGGAGGTTACATCGTGAGTAAGGGGGCTTGAGCTGGGGATGCCAGCACCAGGAAAAATGGAAGCTTGGTGACCACTGCCTGCAGTATCCTCGAGGACTTGATCTACCGCTGGACTCTGGTCCCCGGCAGAACCAAGCAGACAGCAGAGATTTAGAAAGGGCTCAATGAAGGGCACCTTGCCAGGCAGTCTGGACCCCACCCCAGGCCAGCAGTGGGCCCCAAGCCTGTTCGGGCTCCAGGGATGGGATAGCAGCCCCAGTTAGGGAGATCAGAGGGAGTCAAGTCGGAACTGCTTTTCTGTCCTCTCCTTTCACGCCAGGCCAGTGCTGTGTTGGAGTACTGTTGCTCTTGTTCTCCGTGTGTGGCCACCCAGTTCAGGTGTCACATATCCGTGAGGCATCTCTAGGCTTTTTTTTTTTTTTGGGGGGGCGGTTTCCCATAGAAGGTGGAGCCAGAGTGTTGAGCATCAGGCCCTTTCGGATTATCTAATCTCAGATACAGTTTTCTGTGTATACAAGGAAGTGAGGAAGGAAGGAAGGGGATAACCCTTGTGCTTAATCTCTTAGAGATACAGGTATCTGTGTATATGAGAAAGGCAGGCAAGCAGGGAAGCAGGAAGGACCCAAGTGGATAATCCTTGTAAATGGCAACCTACTCCAGTATTCTTGCCTGAAGGATCCCATGGACAGAGAAGCCTGGCGGGTCCATGGGGTTGCAAGAGTCGGACACTACTTATTGATGATAAACTACAGATACAGATTTCTGTGTCTATGTTCATCCCAAACTCCTAATTTATTCCCAGCTGTTCACTGTGTTTTATTTTTTTTCATGGATCCTTTTGTTTGAATTCTGAGTCTCTTGTTGAGTTGTACATTCATTCTTTTGTATCTTTCTCTCTCTCTTTTTAAAAAATATTGCCTAGAAAGGACATGGTATATTATTGCTTCCTCTGTCTGACTGAATTCCCTTAGTGTATGATTATTTAAAGTCCATCCCTGTGGCTCCCAGTGTCATAATTTCTTAATTTTGGTGTCGGTTTTTCATGGATATGTACCACAACCTGTTTTGCAATTCATCTGTCAGAATCTTTGCTGGTTCTCTGTCTTAGCTATCGAGACTAGTGCTGCAGTGCTCGTTTGGGTTCATGTACCTTTTACTGATACTTTTTTTTTGGGATATAAATTCAGCTGTGGGAATGTCAATTTCTAGCCTTAGCCTCCCTTGAGAGATTTTTTCAGACATTCAGAGACTGTTGACTTCCTGATTGTTGATTTTTTGGAACGTTTTCCTCCCGTGCTGGCCACAGGTCATTTTCTGAGGGCAGCTGTCATGAATGGAACCCCAGGCCACTTGAATTGAGGTGCCTGTTAGCAACGGTGACCATGTGATTACAGAAAATGTCCACAGGCAGCAGCAGTTTTTCATGCCCACCTTTGGTTCCTGGGGGCAAGCAGAGCCTTAGGACAAGTTGGCTTCCTGGGCTGTGAAATAGAGTGGAATGTGCCTGAATAGGCAGGAAAGGGCTTGAGTTTCACTACGTCTTCCCCATAAAGCATCTTACTAACAGCCCGGTCGACGGTACACCGCTAAGGGTGCTTAGGTGCTCGGAGGCTGCACTCTCAGGAAGGAGGCTTGAGCTGGGATCCCCAGCACCAGAAGAGGTTGAGGCTAGCTGAATTTTGACTTGAAATTCCTCAGGGCCTTGATGCCACGCCGGACACTTGTCCCAGCCAGACGTAGCACACAGTAGGCCTTTAAATAGTGTTCAACGAGGGACACCCTGCTAGGCTGTTTCGACCCCACCCCAGTTCGACAGTGGGACTCAAGCCTGGTCGGCCTCTAGGGATGGGATAGCATCTTAAGTCAGGAAGGTTGGACATAGAACAGTAGGCCCTGCTTTCCCTCCCTTTTGTTTAGCATCTTGCCAATACTCCCAGCAGTGTAGTCCATTTGCCAGACTGTGATAATTGTCACCAGATCGCTGCCTGATCCAGGCATTAAGTCATCGGTGGGGTACTCTATGGTTTTGGCGGGGGTACTTTTTGCCTTTGAAGGTGGAGCAGAGTGTTGAGCATCAGATCCTCATGCCTTTTCTACCTCAGATACACTTTTCTGTGCTAGAAAGCAGGATGAGAGGAGAAAATTTCTAAGGATCATTTCTTAGGACTACAGATTTCTGTGTATTTGTGGAGGGAAGGAAGGAAGGAGGAGGATAGTCCATGTGGATTATTTATTAAAGGTACAGATTCGTTGTTGCTTTAGGTACTTTTGTGCTAATCCAGACCCTTCACTTAATTTATTTTTTTCCCGATACCATTTGTTTGGCTTTGAGTTCTGAGAGTCTCTTTTGGGTAGTCAGTTTGTTGACTGGTATATCTGCTCTCATTTGACCTGGATGAGACCTCATATACCAGGATCTTCCTCTGCCTGATGACTTCCCTTTGCCTATGATCCTTCAGGGTCCGTACTTGTGTCTCCCAGTGTTATGATTCCCTAATTTCAGTGTCTGTTTTTTATGAGTAAAAAATAGTCTACCAGATATATGTACCACATCTTGTTTAAGCTTTAATTTCTCGTTGGGGATTTTGCAGACTATGTGTCTTGGCTACTGGAAGGAAGTAGTACTGGAGGTATATGATGGGGTGCCTGTGCCTTTTGGTTGGTGGTGTTCTCAGGATATAGGCCAAGGTGAGGGAATGTCAGATCCTAGGCTTAGCCCAACTTGATGGCTTTTTCCAAGCATTCACAGACTGTCCATTCTCGTGCCTGCTACCAATGTATATTCCCACTGGCAGTCTAGGGGGATTCTTTTTCCTCTGGACCTTCTCCTGCATTTATTGTCTGTAGACTTGTGATGCTGGCCATTGTGAGTGTTGGGATTTGATTTCCCAGTCTCCTTTTCATTGGCATTCCAGCAGCAATTAGGGATGCCGAGCGTCTTGTTTGGTGGGGCAGGTTTGGTGTGATTATACCTTCTTTTTTTTCCCTTAAATGGTGGGAGGACAGTTTACCTTTGGCAGTTGGCTTCTTGAAAGTCGGCTGTGTTTGGAATTTATTTCTCTGGAATCAGCTGCAGGACATTTCCTGAGGGCAACTGTCATTAAGGGAACCCCAGACCTTGTGAATTGCCTGTTAGCAAGGGTGATCAATGGCAAGCCACTCCAGTACTCTTGCCTGGAAAATCCCATGGACGGAGGAGTCTGGTGGGCTGCAGTCCATGGGGTCGCTAGGAGTCGGACACGACTGAGCGACTTCCCTTTTGCTTTTCACTTTCACACATTGGAGAAGGAAATGGCAACCCACTCCAGTGTTCTTGCCTGGAGAATCCCAGGGACGGGGAAGCCTGGTGGGCTGCCGTCTATGGGATCGCACAGAGTCGTACACGATTGAAGCGACTTAGCAGCAGCAGCAGCAGCAGCAAGGGTGATCATGTTGTAGTTACAGAAAATGTCCTCAAGGCGGTAGCACTCTTCATTCACACCTTTGGTTCCTGGGGGCAACTGGAGCCTTAGGGGCAGTTGGCTTCCTGAGCTTAAAAAGAGTGGAATATCCTGAGGAGACAGCCGAGGGCTCAGTCTCACTAGTTTTACCCACCATATAAGTGAAAGTGAAAGTTGCTCAGTCGTGTCCGACTCTTTGCAACCCCATGGACTATATGGTCCATGGAATTCTCTAGGCCAGAACACTGGAGTGGGTGGCCTTTCCCTTCTCCAGGGGATCGTCCCAACCCAGGGATCGAACCAAGGTCTCCCACATTGCAGGCGGATTCTTTACCAGCTGAGCCACATCTCACAAACACCCAGTCCAGACTAATCCCTTCAGGGTCACTGCTGAGGGCGCTAAGGTGCTTGGAGGTTGCACTCTCAGGAAGGAGGCGTGTGCTGGGATTCCAAGCACCAGGAGAGGTTGAGGCTAGCTGAATTTTGCCTTGAAATTTCTCAGGCCCTTGATGCCACGGGAAACTCTTGTCCCAGCCAGACAAAGCACTCACTATACCTTTAAAAAGTGTTCAATGTAGGTCACCTTGCCAGGCTGTGTCAACCTCACCCCCATTCAACAGTGGGATCCCAGCCTGTTCACCCTCCAGAGATGGGATAGCATCCCAAGTCAGGGAGGTCGGACCTAATACAGTCGACACTGCTTTTCTTTAATATCTTGCCAATACTCCCTGCAGCACAGAATCCCATTTGCTATATTATGATTATTGTCACTGAACAACCGCGTAATTCAGGTATTAAGTCATCTATGGAGTATCTCATAGGTTTTTTGGGACTTTTTGCCTTAGGAGGTCGAGCAGAGTGGTGAGCATCAAGTGCATTTTCTACCTCAGAAACACTTTTCCTTGACTAGAAAGCAGGAAGATAGGAGATAATTATTGTGGATTATCTCTTAGAGCTACGGATTTCTGAGTCTATTTGGATGAAAGGAAGGAAAGAGGAAGATAATGCATGTGGATGGTTTATTACAGGTACAGATTTGTTGTTGCTTTAGGTACTTCCCCCTTAAATTTTCCAGGCCTTCCACCTTATTTATTTATTCTGAAATGGTTTGACTTTGGATTCTCACAGTCTCTGGGATGTGAATTTGTTGATTTTTACATCTGTTCTCATTTGACCTAGTGAAAAAAAAGTGAAAGTCACTCAGTCATGTCCAATTCTTTGCAACCCCATGGACTATACAGTCCATGGAATATACTCCAGGCCAGAATATTGGAGTGGGTAGCCTTTCCCTTCTCTAGGAATCTTCCCAACCCAGGAATCGAACCCAGGTCTCCCACATTACAGGCAGATTCTTTACCAGCTGAGCCACAGGGAAGTCCAAGAATACTGGAGTGGGCAGCTTATCCCTTCTCCAGCAGATCTTCCTGACCCAGGAATTGAACTGGGGTCTCCTGCACTGCAGGCAGATTCTTTACCAACTGAGCTATGAGGGAAGCCCTCATAGATGAGACCACATATATCAGGATTTTACTCTGCCTGACTGACTTCACTTTACCTATCATCCTTCAAGGTACATCCCAGTGTCTCCTAGTATTGCTGCTGCTGCTAAGTCACCTCAGTCGTGTCCGACTCTGTGTGACCCCATAGACGGCAGCCCACCAGGCTGTTCCGTCCCTGGGATTCTCCAGGCAAGAACACTGGAGTGGGTTGCCATTTTCTTCTCCAGTGCAAGAGAGTGAAAAGTGAAAGTAAAGTCACTCAGTCGTGTCCGACTCTTAGCGGCCCCATGGACGGAGGAGCCTACAGGCTCCTCCGTCCATGGGATTTTCCAGGCAAGAGTCCTGGAGTGGGTGCCAGTGCCTTCTCCAATTACGTGATTGTGGAGTCTGTGCTTATGTATCGGCCCCATGGACTGTAACCAGGCTCCTCCGTCCCTGGGATTTTCCAGGCAAGAGCACTGGAGTGGGTGCCATTGCCTTCTCCGCTCCTAGTGTTATAGTTCCCTAACTTCGGTGTCTGTTTTTGAGTGAGAAATAGTCTTGTTAAGCTTTAATCTCTTGTTGGGGTCTTTGCAGGCTGTGTGTCTTGGCTCCTAGAAGGAAAAGTGCTGGAGGTTTGTTGGGGTGCATGTGCCTTTTGATTGGTGGTGTTCTCTGGATATAGGCCAATGTGCAGGAATGTCAGATCCTAGGCTTAGCCTGATTTGACAGTTGTTTTCAGGCATTCGGAGACTGTCCTTCCAATGTGTGTTCCCACTGACAGCCTAGGGGGAATCTTTTCCCTCCAGATTCTCTCCCGCATTTATTGCCTTAGACTGGTGATGTTGGCAAGTGTGAGTGTTGTGTTTTGATTTTCCACTGTCCTTTTGATTGGCGTTCATGCAGCAATTAAGAGATTCTGAGCATATTGTTTTGTGGTGGAGGTTTGGGTATGTTTATTCTTTTCTTTTCTTTTTTTTTCTTTAAAGCATGTGAGGACCCTTTACCTATGGCAGTTGGCTTTCTATAAGTCAACTGTGTTTGGAATTCATTTCTCTGGTGCCTGCTGCAAGTGTTGCAGAATTTGGACCATCGAGAAACCAAGCACCACACTCAGAGAGTTGGAGAACTCAGGTTTATTATGCTGGTGGGTCCACAGGAGTTAACACTTTCCAGCTCTGAGCCCCAAACAACGGGGTTACAAAGTTTTTATAGGCAATGCATGACACCAGACTTTAGTGGGCAGTGCTGACTATTAATAGGCTAGTTTAAACTAGGGGTTTCCAACATGCTCTGGGATCAGCTGTTAGGACACAGCAGGGGGGATGCCTGACCTTTATACAAACTTGCTTAAGCAGGATTACAGGGGCTGGGTAATTGACAAGGGTGAGCGAGCTAAATTTCAGCTCCTAGCATTGTTGTAAGTTTCCATTTCCTGCCCCTCCCCCCAAACTATGTAACTTATGTGACTTTGCAAGGAGCAAGCTGACTTACAGAAGCAGACCCAGCATGAAGTTATTTCTACCTGGGTTTAAGTTTTAAAATTTCTTCTTCAATCCCCACTCTTGATGTCCCTCAAATCTTATAAGGCATCAACCTCTTGATCTTCTTGGCTCAGGGGCTGATAACCTTTCATGGCTAGGAGGTGTGTGGTGGCCCTTCAGTCTGCGATGGCCTCAGCTAGGCTGGAAGTTGTCCTCACAAATAATGGCAAGGGGCAAGGTAAGAGGAGGCAAGTCCCAAGGAGGAGTAGGACTATTTCCACTACAGTTGTGAATTCTCCGAGATAAGAAAACCATCCCCCAAATAGCTCTCCGGGATTCCATCCCTTCCAAGTCTGGACTGGGACATGAGCTATGTTAGCCATCTTTCTGGTTATTTCTTCTATAACCTTGCCATTATCATCTATCTGTAGGCAACAGTTGCTAAGATTGGACTTTCCACAGATGCCCCCCTCTGCAGCCAGTAAGTAATCCAGAGCCAGGCAATTTTGATAAATAGCATTACACATCCTGGTTTGTTGTTCTGCCAATAAATTAAGATCCTTAGCCATTTCATTAGTAATGATTTCAATCCCTGCCTGGAGCTGGATAATTCTGTTAAGCGTGTAAATTGGGGTTTGGTAGCCCCAGGACCCATCTTCTGCCCATGTAGCTAGCCTGTAGTATTGGATTATGCGTTCAGGAGACCACTCATCATCTTTCCAGTCTCCAGTCTGTAGAGACCTGCCTCTGTCTTTATATACGGGGACTCCCAATGATTCACCTTAGGCTAGGGAGAGTAGGAAAAAGGAAGGACAGATAGTCCCCAATACACATGCTCCTGGCCTGTTGGCTGGCAAAATTGTATGTGCGTTATTCCCACAAATCCAATATGATCCTTCTGGACGAGGCCAATGGCCTTCAGTGGACAAGTCATTCCATCAGGTCTTTAAATGGGGGATGCTTGTTAGAGGGTGAGGATTAGGCTCTGTATAGTTTGGGCATCCCCACCAACCAGAAGTATGAATATTATAATATTATAGTATTTTTGGCCAAGACAAGTGAGTTTTCCTACTGGAACATTGAATAATTGGCCCCACCATGCCAGACAGTTTTTGTCAATTAAAGAAGTCTTTAAATGCCGAATTCTGACCCTGGTCTTCTTGAATTCCCCTGAATTGTTGAAGGGTCTCTAGTGATCTAATTCTTTGGCTTCCCAGGGCCATTGGTCTCCCATGTTAGTTCCCCCACACACATAGCAAGAAGTAACCATCAATATCTGGGCTATGGTCTCTGCCAGGGCTAAAGACATTTTTAGTTTTGGCTGGAGTAGGAAGAGGACCACTTTCAGTCTCTTCATAAAAAGAGTGGAAGAGCCTGTGTGTGGAAATCCAGAGAGGAGCAGAAATGCTCGGGATAGCAGTGCAGTTCCTGGGTCAGGACCTCTCCATTAACATAGACGCTGATCTGGTGACCCTCTTCCCATCTTGAGTCCCCAGGGTTGAAGACAGTGAAATTGACTGGGTTACACGTCCCCAGCTTACATTTGGGATCAACAGTTCCCTTTTGGAGGAAACTAGGGTTATTCTCCCAGGTCACCTCTATGTTTTCCCAGGTTGCTCATCTGACACAGGCCCAGGTCAATCTGTGAAGAAAGGGGCCTTCATATCACCCAGTGTTATGGGATACTGGCTTACACATGTATTTGTCATTGAATGTGCATTCTTGTTCCCATGACAAGCCTCCACCATTCAGAGTACTGGGGTTACTGGGGTTTTTGTGAGCAGCACTCTCATCAAAGTGCACCATCACTGGGCTTTCTAAATTCGTAATCTGTGTCAGGCTCACCCAGAGCCTCCGTCTGAGTGGCGAACCTCTAACCATGGGCTTTCTAAATTCGTAATTTGTGTCTGGTTCATCCAGAGCCCTCCTTCTAAGTGGTGAACCTCTAACCAGTCTTCACTGGGAGGGGAACTGGGGTCAAAACGGATGTCTGGCATTAGTGTTGACAAATAGAATAGGTTGTTTTGTTAAGTACACAAGTTTCGCCATCTCCTTGGCAAGAGAAGTGAGTATGGTAAAGCAAGGTCCAAGCGACCCCCTGACCTGATCTAGTCATGCGAATGCATGAAATACATGTGGGGTCTATTTTACTTTCTAATACACTACAGCTCAGCAGGATATAAACCACTGTTACCCAAAACATTTGATTCTACTGAACAATCCCACTACCTTTAGGTAGATTGTAGTCAAGATACTCTTGTGTCTGACCCACAGAAGGCATCAAGGCCAGTAGAGTAACCAGTCCCCATTCAGCAGGGTGTGGTCATAACCCTAACTCTCTGATGTCTCTAGTTGAAAAAAGGGGGGTGTCTGACTGGGGAGTGATTAGAAGAGGTACCTAATAAGGATGATACTCCCCACTATGATGAGATAGCAGACAGCTAATAGCAGCTTCTGAGCCAAATTCCAGTCCTGGGGAGTGGCTGAAGATATTCCTATAGCAAAGAGCACGGCAGTAATGTTGATCAAGGAAAGGAGCTGGGGTGTCCGTGGAAGCCCATTTATATCCCAATGACTGGATTTTCAAGCTTCCATCATGTGTCGACCAACCAGCTGCCGGGATGTGGCTGGAGCAGGGCTGCAGAATTCTCAAGCTTCTGCTGTGCATTGACTAGTCAGCTCCCAGTGACTAGAGCAGGGCTCGGTGTCATTTGTGGGTGAGGGCTGTCACTTGGATCTGGACCTTGAGTGGGTTCTCAGGGTCTCGAACTGCTTTCCAGATGTCCTTGTCGAGGGGAGCCACTGCTACCTTGATTCTGGTGTGGTGAATCCAGGGGGTGACGCCTGTAACTTTAACAGCAGTAGGGGTTGCAAGGATGACCGTATGGGGGCCTGTCCAAACTGGCTGAAGTGGTTCCTTTTTCCAATCTTGAACCCATACTTCATCTCCTGGCTGATAGGCATAAACCCAATTGCCCAAAGGAATGAGAGTCCTTTTTAAGGTTTCTTGGGTTATACTTCTCCCAGGGCCTGGAGGTATTGGGGCATCTCCAGGTCAGCTAGTTGTTGGTCAAGCTTGGTCTTCCATATAAGATCTCAAAGGGAGAATAGCCTGAGACCTTGGGGTGCATCAGACTTGGAGCAAGGCTAGGAGGAGCATGTCAACCCCAGATAACTGGGTCTCCTAACAGAGCTTAGCTAATGTAGTCTTGAGGGTCCGATTCATGTGCTCAATTTGCCCAGAGCTTTGTGGCCTGTAAGCAGTGTGGAGCTTCCATTTGACTTCCAATGTCTTGGACAAAGTCTGGATTATTTCTGACACAAAGCCTGGCCCTTGTCAGACCCTATGGAGACAGGCAGCCCATATCTCGGGATCATGTCTCTTAGCAGGGCCTTGGCCACCTCTCGTGCCCATTCAGTGCACGTGGGGTAGGCTTCAGCCCCTCCTGAGTAGGTGCAGACTACCACAAGGAAAACTTATGGTCCCTATAGGGCTTGACTTCAGTTAAGTCCACTTCTAGATCTTCAAAGGGCAGTGTCCCAGGTGTCTGCACCCCTGGGCTGGGTCTTGCTCTTTGGCTGGCATTGTTTTGTGCACAAGTCACACATCTAGCGCTGATCTGGGCACAGGGTTGGGAGCTTAGGAATGGAATAGTAATGCCTCAGTAAACTTTCCAGCGCAGTTTTCCCTAAGTGAGTTGTCTCATGGTGCTGTTCACCAGATGGACTGCTGTGTTGCTGGGAACAAATAGTCTTTGGTCTGGAAGCTTCCACCAGCCCTTTTTTCCTTTTGTGCCTCCCTCATCTAAAGCCCATTGATCTTCTTCCTTGGTACATCTTGGGGATGGAGGCAATTCTGATGCCAAGAGGACCTTAGAGATTGGCTCAGGACCCACTGTGGGACTCAGTTGGGTTGCCACCTCCTTCACTGCCTGGTTGGCAAACTGATTCCCTCTGCTGACTGGATCAGTTTCTCTTTGATGGCCTTTGCAATGGATGACTGCCATTTTGGAAGGCTTCCAGGCTGGCTGTAACAGCTGAAGGATTTCTTCTTTGTTTTTGATCTCCTTTCCCCCTGCTGTCAGTAGTCCCCTATCTTTATAAATGGCTCTGTGATCATGTAGAGTAGCAAAGGAGTACCTTGAGTCAGTGTAGATGTTAATTCACTTTCCTTTGGCGTCCCTTAGCGCCTGGTTGAGTGCCCACAGCTCAGCCTGTTGTGCCGACCACCCTTGTGTAACAGTCTCATCTGTTGTCGTTACTGCATAGCCCGCCTTGCACTGTCCATCCTGGATGGAACTGGATGAAACTGCTCCAGTCCTGGGCTCTGGAGGGGAGTGTCTACCAGGTTTGGCCTCCTTGAATACATTTCATTTATGACCTAGAATCCGGCCATTGTTCATGGCTGGTAGCAGCAACCACCTTTCATCTTGGGAGCTTGTTCAGGAATCTTCAGGACAAAGTAAGGACACTTGGAGCTCTAGTTCTTTGCTCTCCTAGCAAACATGTATTCTGCTGTACTTTACTAACTCTACTGTTTACCTGTGTTTGTGACTGATTGAAAGAGATGCACGTGTGTGAAACGAGAGCTGTGTCCTAATCTGCAGTTCCATGGTGACCTCATATGGTTTATGGAAGAAACCCTGTTGGGAAATTATACTGACCCGCTAATGTCAAGAGGCACCCAGTGTCTCCTCTCGGGGAGTGGCCAGAGATGGATGGAGCGTGCAGTCTGAACTCTCCTTTCTCGGTCAAAACTCTCCGGTCTCTTTGACCATTTCACAACTTCCTGGAAATTAGAACTACTAACCTAATCTGTCGGAGAAGGCAATGGCAACCCACTCCAGTGTTCTTGCCTGGAGAATCCCAGGGACAGGGAAGCCTGGTGGGCTGCCATCTATGGGGTTGCACAGAGTCGGACACGACTGAAGCGACTTAGCAGCAGCAGCAGCAGCAGCTGGCTTTCTTCAAGTTGGTTCCACCTAAGACTCAGAACTGATAATGGCTCAACAAACCGGTATGTTTTATTCATGGAAATGTTCTCTCAAGCTGTATTAATGAGACCATGTATTTGTTTGTAATCTACCTTTCTTCAATATTCACGTTAATTGCTGTATGGCCTAGGATGACTCACCTTGTGCCAATGATTTCTCAAAGTACATGTTGTGGGTGAGGGGCCTGGTGCCACTGTCTCAGTTTTTGCCATTTCTTTTCTCTAATTAGCAGCTTGCTAATAGGTATATAGTTCAGTTCACTTCAGTTGCTCAGTCGTATCTGACTCTTTGCGACTCCATGAATCTCAGCACACCAGGCCTCCCTGTCCATCACTAACTCCCGGAGTTCACTCAGACTACGTCCATCGAGTCAGTGACGCCATCCAGCCATCTCATCCTCTGTCGTCCCCTTCTCCTCCTGCCCCCAATCCCTCCCAGCATCAGAGTCTTTTCCAATGAGTCAACTCTTCACATGAGGTGGCCAAAGTACTGGAGTTTCAGTTTCCAGTACTCTTGCTTGGAAAATCCCATGGACGGAGGAACCTGGTAGGCTACAGTCCACAGGGTCTCGAAGAGTCAGACGCGACTGCGCAACTTCACATCACTTAACTTCAGTAAGCCGTGGTGGTCAAGTTGTAGTTACAGGAAACGTCCGCAGGCGGCCCACCTTTGGTTCCTGGGGTCAATCAGAGCCTTAGGGCAAGCTGGCTTCTTGGGCTGAGAAAGAGTGAAATGTACTTGAGCAAACAGGAAAGGGCTCGAGTTTCACTTGTGGTTTTCCGTACTTTCTTCATTTTTAGTCTGTCTTGCAATAAGGAGTTCGTGATCTGAGCCACAGTCAGCTTTCTGTCATGTTTTTGCTGACTGTATAGAGCTTCTCCAATTTTGGCTGCAAAAATTATAATCAATCTGATTTTGGTATTGACCATCTGGTGATGTCCATGTGTAGAGGAGCAACCAGAACCTTAGGGAAAGTCCTGTTCCTGGATTGTCAACTAGAGTGGAATGTGCCAGAAGAAACACCCAGGGGTTGTGTCCCATTCCTTCTTCCTTACCCCTATCCCCTGGACAAATCCCAGTTCTTCCAAAAGCACTCTGCAGAGGCTGCTGTCATCTGTAAGTGTGGTGACCCGAAGAAGCAGGCTGGAGGTGGGAACCCAGCCCAGAGCACATGGAGACCAGGGGACTTTTCAAATCTCTTAGCCTGGAGGCTCCACTGTCCTTTGGGTGCAATAGGCTTGCACTTACTTCAGAAGGACCACTTGCATCTGGAGGCTGTGGGTCCGTGCAGAGGGGAACGGGCATTTCAGGTCCCAAAGGAGGTTTTGTTGGCTGGTGCATCCTCCCCAGCTCCATGAGGCCAAGACAGTCCGTTTGTGGAACCCAGGCTTGCCCAGGCTCCAGGTCACAATGGCCTGAGGGAAATAGAGTCAGCATTTTCTTTTTTTTTTAATTTTTATTTTATATTGGTGTAGAGATGACTTGGATTTCCCTGGTAGCTCAGCTGGTAATCTCCCTGCAATGCGGGAGATATGGGTTCAGTCCCTGGGTTGGGAACATCCCTTGGAGGACGGCATGGCAACCCACTCCAGTATTCTTGCCTGGAGAACCCCCATGGACAGAGGAGCCTGGGGGCCTACAGTCCATGGGTCACAAAGAGCTGGACACGACTGAGCAGCACAGCACAGCACAGCACAGAGGCAGCTTACAATGTGGTGTGGCACGTTTGCTGTTTTTCTTTTTTGAAGTGTACAGGAACGTGATTCACTTATGCGTAAACGTATGTTGTTATTCAGTCACCCGGTTGTGTCTGATTCTTTGCAACCCCAGTGACTGAAGCATGCCAGGCCTCCCTGTCCCTCACCATCTCCCAAAGTTTGCTCAAGTTCATGTTCATTGCATCAGTATATGTGCTCTTTTTCAGGTTATTGTCCCATATAATTTATTATACAGCATTGAGTAGGGGTCCTCATCCTACAGTGGGTTCTTGTTGATTATTTCCTAAAGAGTAGTGTGTATATGTTCATATCCACCTGCTCATTTTTCACTGCCTACGATCTTTCCTTTTTAGTGACCGTAAAGTGCTTTTCCTATGTCTGCGAAGCCATTTCTGTTTGCTAAAGAAGTTTGCTTGTATCCTTTTTTAGACTCTACCTCTAAGTGATATCCTAAGATATTTGTCTTTCCTTGTCTCACTTAACTTCACTTAGTATGATCATCTCTATTTCCTTTCTTGTTGCTGGACATGACATGGTGTCATCCTTTTTAAGGCTGAGTGATATTCTCTGTGTGTATGCACCCCATCTTGTTCACCCATTCATCTGTCCTTCTCCACATAGATTGCTTCCATGTCTTGGCTATTCTACATCGTGTTGCCCTGAACATTGGGGTGCAACTGTCTTTTATTATTATTTTTAAATTTATTTTTAGTTGAAGCTGTAAAAATAAATAAAATTTATTGTGAACAGCAACAGCAATAATTAAGCTGGTGAGCATCTTTTCATGTCCTTCATGGCCATGTCCTTCTCTATGTCTTCTCTGGGGAAACGTTCCTTTAAATCTTTTGTCCCTATTTGATTGGTTGTTTGTTTGTTATGAGGTGTATGGGCTGTTAGTATGTTTCAGAAATGAATTCCTCAGGGGTGTCTCTGTTCACTAATATTAGTTTCATTCTGGGGTTTCTCTTTTTGTTGTATTTATGGTTTCCTCTGCTGTGCCAATGCTTTTAAGTTGAATTAGGTCCCATTTGTTTATTTTTATTTGTCATTATTCTCAGAGGTGGATCAAAAAGATCTTTCTATGATCTATGTCAAAGCATGTCCTTCCTATATTTTACTCAAGAATTTCATAGTATCCATCCTTATATTTAGATATTTATATTATTTGGGCTTTATTTTTGTGTATGATGTTAGGGAGTACTCTAGTCTCACTCTCATTTTCATTGTTTAAGGAGCCTCCCCACTGTCCTCCACAGAAGCTGTTACCGGTTTACATTCCCACCAACAGTGCAGGAGAGTTCCTTTCCACCACACCCTCTCCTGGATTTATTGTTTGTTGACTTTTGGACAATGGCCATAGTTAATGGTGTGAGGAAATATTTCATTGTAGTTTGATTTGCATTTCTCTAATATTTACCAATGTTGACATATTTTCATGTTTTTTTTTTTTTTTTTAAACAGAGTGAGTAAAACTTAGATCTTGAGATTTGCTTCTTGAACGTCTGCTCCGTTTTGAATTCTTTTTTGATAACATACCCCAGGACATATCTTGAAAGCAGGTGTTTTTTCTCGACTGCCCTGCAGGCTTCGTAAATATTAATCTCCCACAAGCCCAGGTTTTACATTTTCTTTTAGCAGATAGAGCCACAAGGTGGCAGCATTTATCATGGCACCTTTTTTAATCTTTAAATATAGTTTTTATTTTATATTAAAGTAGAATTGATTTCCAGGGTTGTGTTTGTTTTAGATACACAAGACATTGATTCAGTTGTTCATAAATGTGTATCTTTTTTTTTGGATTCTTTTCCTGAATAGAGTATTAGAGTGTGTTAGAGTGTATTCAGTAGTGCTCCCTATGCTATTCAGTAGGTCCTTCCTTTTTGAAAATATATTTGACATGTATTAGTTTGTATATGCGGAGAAGGCAATGGCACCCCACTCCAGTACTCTTGCCTGGAAAAATCCCATGGATGGAGGAGCCTGGTGAGCTGCAGTCTATGGGGTCGTTAAGAGTTGGACACGACTGAGCGACTTCACTTTGACTTTTCACTTTCATGCATTGGAGAAGGAAAAGGCAACCCACTCCAGTGTTCTTGCCTGGAGAATCCAAGGGACGGGGGAGCCTGGTAGGCTGCCGTCTATGGGGTCGCACAGAGTCGAACACAACTGAAGCGACTTAGTGGCAGCAGCAGCAGCAGCAGCAGCAATTCGTATATGTTAATCCAAACCTTGTAATATATCCCTCCCCACTAAGTTTCCTTTTTAATATTCATACCTTTGTTTTCTAAGTCTGTTAGACTCTTAAAAAAATAGTTCATTGGTATGAATTAATAGATTCTACCTGTAAGTAATCTCTTATAGTGTTTGTCTCTCTCTCTCTGTCTTCACTTTCTGTGATAATCTCTCTGTCAGTCCATGTTACTGCAAATGGCATTAGTTTTTTTTTCCAGCTAAAGAGTATGCCTTGGTATATTTATACCTTATAGTCTACATTTTTCTGCAGATGGACATTTTGGTGGATTCTCTGTCTTGGCTATTGTAAACAGTGCTGCTATGAAAATCAGAGTGGGCAAGTTTCAAATTTTAATGTTCATCAGATCTAACCCTAGGATTGACATTGTCTGATCATAGAGTAGCTCTCTGCTTAGATTTTAAAAAACCTCTGTACTGTTCTCCATAGTGGCTACACCACAGTGAGGATTCCCTTTCTTCCACACACTTATTCTTTGTAGAATAATTCCAGTACTTATTCTTTGTAGATTTTTGTTGACAGTGGGCATTCTGATCAGTGGAAGGGATACTTCATTGTAATTTTTATCAGCATTTTAAAATAATTAGTGAAGTCATTCAGTTGTGTCCAACTCTTTGCGATCCCATGGACTGTAGCCTACCAGGCTCCCCCATCCATGGAATTTCCCAGGCAAGAATATTGGCAGGGGTTGCCATTTCTTTCTCTATGGACTCTTCCTGACCCAGGGATCAAACCTGGGTCTCCTGCATTGCAGCAGACACTTTACCATCTGAGCCACCAGGGAAGCCTTATAAAAAATAATTAGTGATGTTGAGTATCTTTCCATGTGGTTATATGTTATTCAGTGTGGGTACAATTCACCTCTTAAATCTGGCTTCTTGAAAGTCAGTCCTGTTTAGAAACCTTGTCCAGGATTTTACCCCAGGGCATTTCTTCAGGGCTAGTATCATTTAGAGCCTATAGACCGTGGGAAATTCTGAAGGAGATGGGAATACCAGACCACCTGACCTGCCTCTTGAGAAATCTGTATGCAGGTCAGGAAGCAACAGTTAGAACTAGGCATGGAACAACAGACTGGTTCCAAATAGGGAAAGGAGTTCGTCAAGGCTGTATATTGTCACCCTGTTTGTTTAACTTCTATGCAGAGTACATCATGAGAAATGCTGGACTGGAAGAAACACAAGCTGGAATCAAGATTGCTGGGAGAAATATCAATAACCTCAGATATGCAGATGACACCACCCTTATGGCAGAAAGTGAAGAGGAACTAAAAAGCCTCTTGATGAAAGTGAAAGTGGAGAGTGAAAAAGTTGGCTTCAAGCTCAACATTCAGAAAACTAGGCATCTGGTCCCATTACTTCATGGGAAATAGATGGGGAAACAGTGGAAACATTGTCAGACTTTATTTTTCTGGGCTCCAAAATCACTGCAGATGGTGACTACAGCCATGAAATTAAAAGACGCTTACTCCTTGGAAGGAAAGTTATGACCAACCTAGATAGCATATTCAAAAGCAGAGACATTACTTTGCCAACAAAAGTTCACCTAGTCAAGGCTATGGTTTTTCCTGTGGTCATGTATGGATGTGAGAGTTGGACTGTGAAGAAGGCTGAGCGCCAAAGAATTGATGCTTTTGAACTATGGTGTTGGAGAAGACTCTTGAGAGTCCCTTGGACTGCAAGGAGATCCAACCAGTCCATTCTGAAGGAGATCAGCCCTGGGATTTCTTTGGAAGGAATGATGCTAAGGCTGAAACTCCAGTACTTTGGCCACCTCATGCGAAGAGTTGACTCATTGGAAAAGACTGTGATGCTTGGAGGGATTGGGGGCAGGAGGAGAAGGGGACAACAGAGGATGAGATGGCTGGATGGCATCACTGACTCGATGGACGTGAGTCTGAGTGAACTCTGGGAGTTGGTGATGGACAGGGAGGCCTGGCGTGCTGCGATTCATGGGGTCGCAAAGAGTCGGACACGACTGAGCGACTGATCTGATCTGATCTGATAGACCTTGTGAATATTAAGAGCCCTTTGGCACTGGTTTTAAGGTGTATATATTAATCTGAAGCCGCTAAGTACTCCCTCCTCCCTACCTTTCTTTTGGTAACCCTAAGCTTCTTTTCCAAGTCTGTGAGGCCATTTCTCTTTTGTAAAGAAGTTCATTTGTATCAAGTTTTAGATTTAACCAGAAGTGATATCATATGATACTCGTCCCCCTTGTCTCCCTTCACTTAATATGATCGTCTCCACTTTCTCCCTTGTGGCTGGACATGGCATTACTTCATTCTTCTTTGTGACTGATTGACACTGCCTTGCGTCTATGTACCGCTTCCTCTGTATCCATTCGTCTGTGCTTCTACACTTCGGCTGCTACCATGTCTTAGCTTTGTACCTATGAAACTGATTGGTGTCATTTCAGGGGAGCTCTGAAGAGCTCTGGTACCATAGTCCTTTATATTAGATGGAGAATAATTCAGCAAGAGCAAAGTGGCAGATAGGACATGATTTATTAAACTAGGATGTTTGCGAGGTTTACAAGCAGGCAGGTGAGAAATACTGCCCCTTGAGAACTAGACTACAGTTTATAATCAAAGGAAAAGTGGGCCGGGGAAGAAGACCTTCTTTGTCTTTCTTGAGAAGATGGCACATTTCCATCTCAGTTCCTTCCCCAAATAGGGCGGGAAGTTTACTTGTCCCTCCGTATATGGTCAAGAAGGCTGAGCACTGAAGAACTGATGCTTTTGAACTGTGGTGTTGGAGAAGACTTACGAGCCCCTTGGACAGCAAGGAGACGCAACCAGTCCATCCTAAAGGAAATCAATCCTGAATAGTCATTGGAAGGACTGATGCTGAAGCTGAAACTCCAATACTTTGGCCATGTGATGCGAAGTACTCACTCATTGGAAAAGACCCTGATGCTGGTGAGAGGATAAAAGGCAGGAAGGCCAGGGGTCTCCAAACAGAGGAAATAGGCTGCAAGTGTCAGACATTTTTATCTCTCTTAAGCGGCAGGAGGAAACAAACTATTTTTTTTCCTTCTCTATACAAAGTTAAAAGGAGGTTTCTCTTAAAATACTGTGTAGCCATAATGACACCTGATTTCACCTGAAGTTAACTATTCTCAAACCTTGAGTTAACCAATGCATTTTTCTTATGGAAATGTTTGTCTTAAGCTATGTTAATGTACTATGCATTTACCCCAGACTCTGTCTTCAAGTTGGTTCCATCTAATGGCTCAGAACCTACTTGACAAACCAGTATGTTATACTCAGATATTGTTCCCCTAATCTATGTAAATGAAACTATTTGTATGGTAATCTGCCCTTCTACAAGATTCAAGTCAATCTTTTTATGGCCTGGGATGAATCCTCTGGTGCCAAGATTATCCCAAAATGCATCTTATGGATGAGGGGCCTGGTGCCATTCTGAGTTTTAAGACATTCCTTTCTTTCATAAACAGACTGCTAGTGACTATGTAACACCCAGCTGAAGACTAGCATTCTTTCTGCCCCCTTCTGATGCCTATGTCAGAAGCTTTCTCTATCTCCTTTATACTTTAATAAAACTTTATTACACAAAAGCTCTGAGCAATCAAGCCTCGTCTCTGGTTCTGGATTGAATTCTTCTCCTTCAGAGGCCAAGAATCCTGGAGTCTTTTCGTTCAGCAACAATCTTTCACTGGGAAAGACTGAAGGCAGGAGAAGGAGGGGATGACAGAGGATGAGATGGTTGGATGGCATCACCAACTCATGCTGGGAAAGATTGAAGGAGGGAGAAGGGGATGACAGAGGATGAGATGAAAAAATATTTTCAGGTCTCAGTATAAGGAGGGTTTTTCATTTTGAAAATTCACCTTCCCATAAATGATTTTTGTGTGTGTGTGAGTGCACAGCGCCTCTTTTGGGGGCATTAATTTATTGGGCTCACCGGGAAGGATGTGGGTCTCATGCCACCATTATTTTATTGTTTTGGGGACATCTCCCATGCTTCTGTTGCAAGGTTTTGTTGCTAAGCAAGCCTGGTTTCTTGAGTAATCATTAACTTAAAGGAGTTTCCCATATTTTTTTACTTATAATCCTTTAGTGGGATTAACTATTTAATCAACTATTTTGTCCATTCTGTCCCTCTCAGTTAGTGCTGTCATGATCATTAGGGAGCAGTTGTCTTTTAAAATTCTGGTTACCTCCCGATCTATGCCCAGGTATGGGGTTGCAGAGTCATTTGACACTTCTGTGTTTAGTTTTTAAAAGAACCTGCCTACTGTTCCCCATAGCAAATGTACTAATTTACATTCCCACCACTGTGGGAGGGTTCACTTCTTTCAACACCCCCTGTGGCATTTATTGTTTTAAATTTTTTGAGATGGCAATTCTGACTGGTGTGAGGTGATACCTCGTTCAACTTTTGATTTGCCTTTCTCTTAAGAGAGACACTTTCTTTTCCACTTCCCATGTGGCTCAATGGGAGCACATCTGCCAATGCAGGAGATGCTAGTCCAACCCTGGGTCAGGAAGAATCCCTCAGGGAAATGGCAACCCACTCCAGTGTTCTTGCCTGGAAAACCCCGTGGAGAGAGGAGCCTGGTGGGCTACAGTTCAAGAGGTGGTAAAGAGTAGTGAAAGCTTTGGGTAGTGAGCTGTGAACGGATCTGGTATTTGTGACCTTCTGAGGAGAGGATTTCGATTTGGGGCCAGAGATGAGGCTTGATCATGCAGAGCTTTTGTGTAAGCAAAGATTTATTAAAGTGTAAAAGGGATAGAGAAAGTTTCTGGTATAGACATCAGAAGGGGACAGAAAGATTGTCTCCTTGCTGATTTTTTAGCAAGGCATTTCATACTTGATAGCAAGCTGCTAATCATAGATAAAAGAAACACCTCAAGGCTGAGGGTTGCACAAGGCTCCTCTCCTAATAAGCCTTTTGATGCAGCATCAGCACAAAACAATTGACATGAGTCTTGAAGAAAGGCAGATTCCCAAGCAAGTACATAGTATCATTAACATTGCTTAAGAGAAACATTTCCAGGAGTAGGGCAAACACATTGGCTTGTTGAGCCATTAGCAGCTCAACCTTTTTCTCAAGGTTTGAGAAAAAATTGGTTTCAGGAGGAACCAATTTGAAGAAAAAGAGATTCCCAAGCAAATACATAGAGTCATTAATGTAGCTTAAGAAAAACATTTCCCTGAGTCAGATGCATTGTTTTGCTGAGCCCTTAGCAGCTCAGTTAGTTTCAGGCAGAACCAAATGTTGTCATGGCAACACAGGATTAAAGGCGCCTCCTTTAATCTTGTAAAGAGAAAAAAAAAACGCCTGCCACTTGCAGTTTAGTTCCTCTTGGGGACCCTGACCTCCCTGAGGCCTACCTAATCCTTTCAGTGGGAAAGGATTTAGTGACTAAGGAACCAACAGCAAAGACTTAGGGATGGGGAGCACCTTTTCATGTGCTTCATGGCACCTGTGTGCCTTCTTTGGAGCAACGTCCATTTAGACCTTTGGTCCATTTTAAAAACTGGGTTGTTTGTTTATTGAGCTGTATGAGCTGTTTGTAAGTTTTGCAGACACATTCCCTATGGGTATCTTCATTTGCAAAAAGCTTTTTCCTATTCTGAGAGTTGTCATTTTTTTTCATTTATAGTTTCCTTTGAAAACTATACTTTTAAAGTTTGTTAGGTTCCATTTGTTTATTTTTTATGATTCTGAGAGGTGGGTCAAAAAAGAACTTGCTGCAATTTATGTCAAAGCATGTTCTGCCTATATTTTCCTCAAGAATTTCACAGTATCTGTCCTTCCATTTTGATCTTTAATGTATTTAGGGTTTATTTTTGCATATGGTGTTAGGAAGTATCATAACTTCATTCTCATATCCATAGTTTAAGGAACCTCCACATTGTCTTCCAGAGTGGCTCTTCCCAGTTTACATTCTCAGCATCAATGTGGGAGGGTTCCCTTTTTAGCAGCTGAGTACTTTTCTATTCTAAACTTGTACCACTTAGTCTTCATTTTTCAATCCATGGACATTTTGATGATTCTACATCTTGTCTGTTGCAAATAGGGCTGCCCTGAAAATTTCTCCAGAACTAATGAAGGGGTATGATTGCCAGATCATACGGTAATTCTCTGTTTAGTTTTAAAAGAACCTTCATATACTTATCAATAGTGGCTACACCATTTACATCCCAACCAGTAGTGTGGGAGGGTTCCCATTAACCCACGACCTCTGCAGCGTTTATTGTTTGTAGATTTTTTTGATGATGCCATTCTGACTGGTATGAGGTGATAGCTCACTGTACTTTTGACTTGCATTTCTTTTATAAATAGTGATGTGGAGAATCTTTTCATGTGTTTTGTATTTTACACACTGTGAGTACCATTCACCTCTTCAAATTGGCTTCTTGAAAGTTGACTCTGGCTTGAATTTTTTCTGATGTTTTATCCCAGGAGTTTTCATGACAATAGACATGTGACTATTAAGAGCCCATCAGCATCATTTTAAAGTTGCTGTTATGAGAAATGGCCACGAGACTGAAACATTTCTTCAGGCAGATAACTTTCTTTTTGTGTGTGATTTAATTTATATTTTATTCTGTAGTAGAGTTGATTCCCTGGAGAAGGGAATGGCAAACCACTCCAGTATTCTTGCCTTGAGAACCCCATGAACAGTATGAAAAGGCAAAAAGGACACTGAAAGATGAACTCCCCAGATTGGTAGGTGACCAATATGCTACTGGAGAAGAGTGAAAAAATAGCTCCAGAAAGAATGAAGACATGGAGCCAAAGCGAAAATAACACCCAGCTGTGAATGTGACTGGTGATGAAAGCAAGGTCCGATGCTATAAAGAGCAATATTGCATAGGAACCTGGAATGTCAGGTCCATGAATCAGAGCAAATTGGAAGTGGTCAAACAGGAGATGGCAAGAACGAACATCGACATTCTAGGAATCAGTGAACTAAAATGGACTGGAATGGGTGAATTTAACTCAGATGACCATTATATCTACTACTGTGGGCAAGAATCCCTTAGAAGAAATGGAGTAGCCATCATAATCAACAAAAGAGTCTGATATGCAATACTTGGAGGCAGTCTCAAAAATGACAGAATGATCTCTGTTCATGTCAAAGGCAAACCATTCAATATCATGGTAATCCAAGTCTATGCCCCGACCAGTAATGCTAAAGAAGCTGAAGTTGAACGGTTCTATGAAGACTTACAAGATCTTCTAGAATTAACACATGTCCTTTTCGTTATAGGGGACTGGAATGCAAAAGTAGGAAGTCAAGAAACACCTGGAGTAACAGGCAAATTTGGCCTTGGAGTACAGAATGAAGCAGGGCAAAAGCTAATAGAGTTCTGCCAAGAGAATGCATTGGTCATAGCGAACACCCTCTTCCAACAACACAAGAGAAGACTCTACACATGGACATCACCAGATGGTCAACACCAAAATCAGATTGATTATATTCTGATAAACAGTGGAAACAGTGGCAGACTTTATTTTGGGGGGCTCCAAAATCACTACAGATGGTGACTGCAGGCATGAAATAAAAAGACTCTTACTCCTTGGAAGAAAAGTTATGAACTACCTAGACAGCATATTAAAAAGCAGAGGCATTACTTTGCCAACAAAGGTCTGTCTAGTCAAAGCTATGGTTTTTCCAGTAGTCATGTATGGATGTGAGAGTTGGACTATAAAGAAAGCTGAGCACCGAAAAATTGATGCTTTTGAACTGTAGTCTTGGAGAAGACTCTTGAGAGTCCCTTGGACAGCAAGGAGAACCAACCCGTCCATCCTAAAGGGAATCAGTCCTGAATGTTCATTGGAAGGACTGATGTTGAAGCTGAAATTGGACTACTTTGGTCACCTGATGTGAAGAGCTGACTCATTTGAAAAGACCCTGATGTTGGAAAAGATTGAAGGCAGGAGGAGAAGGGGACGACAGAGGATGAGATGGTTGGATGGCATCACCGACTCAATGGACATGAGTTTGAGTAAACTCCAGGAGTTGGTGATGGACAGGGAGGCCTGGTGTGCTGTAGTCCATGGGGTCGCAGAGTCGGACACGGCTAGCAACTGAACAGAAACATGGGGACAGGACCATAAACAAGCAGACTGCCACCACGAGGGACAGTTACATAAACTGCCTCCCACACACTGGCAGCTGTGCAGCTGAGTGCAGAGAGGGAGCCTGTTGGTGTGTGAGGTGAGCGGTGAGTACCAGTTGGTAACCAGGGGGAGTGGCAGTATAGCTTTGTGGTTTGAATCTGCAGCAGCTTTCAATCCATTACAAGGGTTTGCTCACCTCATCACCAGCACAGGCTCAAGGGGTGGCTGTCAGAGTCCCCATGTCCCAGGGGCCGAAGCTGAGGTGCAGAGGGGCTGTGTGCTGGAACACCTTCTGGTGTGGGACACAGAGGAGTGATGCCAGGACCACGTCTGGGGCGAGCAGTGTCAATTGATCATTTTCACTCTGCAACCTTCCCTTCTGGGCTTCCCTGGTCACTCAGCTGGTAAAGAGTCCTCCTGCAATGCAGGAGACCCTGGTTTGATCCCTGGGTCGGGAAGATCCCCTGGAGAAGAGATAGGCTACCCACTCCAGTATTCTTGGACTTCCCTGGTGGCTCAGATAGTAAAGACTCTGCCTGCAGTGCAGGAGACCTGGGTTCAATGCCTTGGTTGGGAAGATCCCCTGGAGGAGGACATGGCAACCCACTCCAGTATTACAGTCTCAAATGTCAGAAGCAAGCCACCAAAAACAAGAATCAAACCTTTTTTGGTGGCTGCCTGTCACCCCTTCTGTCTAGAGCCCTGACGCTTTCTCTGCCCCAAGAGGAAACCTAGTCCTGGGAGAGCACAAGGCAGGGCAGGACAGGGCATCACCACAGGTGCTTCTGTGGCCTCACCAGGGCCCCTGCCCATCCTGTGGGCTTCACCTGGAACCTGAGAGGGCAGCGGGCTGACTAAGAGCAGGCAGGGGGTCCAGCTTAATAGTGCCAGGGCCAGCCTTGCCATGCTCGCCATGTGACCCCCTAATGGTAGCTGGCACACAGCACCTTCAGGCTCCTGGGAGCAAAGTGCAGCTCTGCTGGTGGGCCTGCCCTCCTCCTCCCACTCCCTTCTGACTGTGTGATGTGATGCTGGAGGCACAGCAGCCCCTGGGTACCAGGAGGGCACAACTCACGCCAAGGAAGACATGAGACGCTGAGCAGGAGACAAGCAGCTCCCTTCCAGGTGTTGTCCCTGGGCCTCCTGGCAGGTGGCGGGGCCTTTTGTCTCTGGATTGTGTTACCTCTAGTGACCTTAAACTATTCCTGTTGATTCTTCCAAGTGTGTAGCCCAAAGTGTTCTGCTGAGGGAGTTGAGATCACACAGGTAAAACGTGTAACAGCACACAGGGAGCTCAGGACCGTGGAACTGACAGCCCTTCCTGGGCAGCCACGACCCTGAGCAGCGACGAGAGCCTTGCCCCCTCATGGTCCCAGGGAGAAGGAAGCTGGTCTGCCTGCCGTCTGGTCCAAGCCAGTACTGGGAGGTCCCTGCCTACCCTGACCACTGAGTGGCCCAGGTGGGCCCACACTCTCGGGCCCCACCGAGCCCCTGCTCCACACCCTTCTGGAGAGTCCTTCCAGGCCGCTGTGACGGGAATCTGTGGTGAGAACTCAGCAGAAAGGGTGTGAGGGCAGCTGGGACCTTCCTTCACCGAGGTCGTGACATGGCCAGGTACGCTGAGGTGATGCAGGTGGTGAGGCCATTTCAGATGGTGGTACGTGCATAGGGCACGGGGGTGGGGGGGCGGTGCAGGGGCTGACGGGTGGCGAGTCCAGAGAGGAGCCTCCTTGGAGGAGGGGGGAAGCTCAGATGGAACTGCGTCTGGGGCTGGAGCGCCAGCAGGGCCGGCTGGTGGCTGAGCAGGGCTCAGCTGGGGCTTGGCCACAGGAGGGGTGCATCTGGTCTCTGGTAGAGTTTCTGCTCCCCAAGGACTGGGGTTATTGTCTATCTGCTCACGGCTGTCCCCAGCCTGGAACACGACCTGGCCAGAGGCAGGTGCTAAGCAAATATCTGTGAATGAGTGGATGGTCTGAGCGTGGAGATGCACAGGACAGGCGGCGGCAGGCTGCAGAGTGGGGGTTAAGTAGATTAGGAGGCAGAGACGGGAGAGAGGCATATAGGGTTTCTAAGTCTGGACTCCCAGCCTCCTTGGGCTCAGCTCCACCTAAGCCCGTCTGTTCCCCGGACACTCTGCTTTTTATGGTAAATTCCCTCTGGCCTTCGCTCACCTGCGTGTCCTGCCCTGCATGACTTAAAGAGCAGCTCCAAGTCTGTTCCCAACATCTGTCCCTGAAGCCTCTTTATGCTTAAGCTGGGGGATCCTGAGGGTGCCCCCTGAGACGGGGCCCCTTCCCTGCCCAGGGATGGCTGCACCTTGTCTGTGCTGTGGACTCTGCTCTCTGCAGTTGTCTGCCTGTTCAGGTTTCTGCCTGACTCTGGGCCGGGAGTGTTCATGGGTCAGTGTGTCCCTGCTGATTCTAGCAATCCTCCAGGCTGAGTCCTGCTGGCCTGCATCGTGACACCGCCATTTACTGGTGACATGGAGGCCACCCTAGAGCACAGCTTATAACGTGTCCACTGGTCTCTGCTGGACCTCGCAGTTGGGCCAGGAGCCAGGTGGTCGGTGCTGTTGGTGCCTGTGGGCATGGCTGCCATCACAAGCCTTCACCTTGGGGCTCAGCAGCTGAGCCACCAGGATGTGTGCAGAACGTGCTGCAGACTGGCACAGGGGGTCAGCACTGGGCCTCAGCCAGAGAGTGGAGGCACCGGACGTGGAGGCCTGCCCTCCATTAGAACACTTTCCGGCCTCCTGGGCTCTGTTTTGTCCGACCTTCGAGGAATGGGCTGAGCTGCTGCGCTCATCCTGGCCCACCGTGCTCCAGAGGTGCCCTCACAGACCTCCCTGCATTGGGATCTGACCATACATTCCTGGTCCCAGCACCAAGCCAGGGCGTCCTGGGGCCCCTTCAGTTAAGGGGTCAGGGGAAGCAGAGGCACTTCGTCTTGAGCTGGAGGAGGAGTCGTGTGGGTAGAGTTTTCATTTCCTCCAGCGGCACTCACGGCTTATGGTGCCCAGGGCTTGCAGCCAGCCTGTGGGCTGCTGTGGGACCCCGTCTCTTGTTGGCCCCTCTTCTGACTGGTTGGTCCGTGTTCTGAATGCTTGGGACTCTGTGCTCCTGGGTTTAGTATCTGTTGTAATTGGGTAGGGTCTGTTCTTGTTTTTTTTTTTTTAATCAGTATATATATATTTTTTTGAAGTATAGTTTGTTTACAATGTGTTAATTTCTGCTGCATAGCTCAGGGATACACTTTTACATGTATATACATTCTTTTTTAAAATTACTCTTTTATAGTTTATCATTGGATACTGAATATTGTTCTCTGCTATGCAGCAGGACCTTGTTTATCCAGTCTACTTATAAAAGCTACATCTGCTGACCCCAGCCTCCCACTCCATCCCTCCAACAACCACCCCCCTCCTCGCCCCTTGGAGAGCCCCAGGCTGTCCTCTCTGTCCCTGAGTCTGTTTCTGTTTCATGTGTGTGTGCTCAGGTGCTCAGTTGTGTCTGACTCTTTGTGACCCCATGGACTGTAGCCCACCAGGCTCTTCTGTCCACGGGATTCTCCAGGCAAGAATTCACCACTGGGTGAGTGCAGGCTTGTGGTCACTCTGGCCTGTCACAGACCTCTCAGAGGCTGTCCGCTGAGTGAGTGCACGCTTGTGGTCACTCTGGTCTGTCACAGACCTCTCAGAGGCTGAGGCTCTCTGCTGTGTGAGTGCAGGCTCATGGCTGCTTTGGTCTGTCACAGACTTCTCAGAGGCCATCCACTGGGTTAATGCAGGCTTGTGGTCACTCTGACCTGTCACAGACCTATCAGAGGCTGTCCGCTGGGTAAATGTACACTTGTGGTCACTCTGGCCTGTCACAGACCTCTTAGAGGCTGAGGCTCTCTGCTGTGTGAGTGCAGGCTCATGGCTGCTTTGGTCTGTCACAGGCCTCTCAGAGGCCATCTGCCAGGTGAATGTGGGCTTGTGGGCACTCTACTGCACAGTCTCTGTGGGGCTGTCAAGAGGCACTGTGTGGCTGCCCCAGCTGGGGGTCACTTATTGGACTCTTGCTGCCCCCAAGCTAGGTCTGGAGAAGGCTAACCCCAGTAAGAAGCTACTTTCAGGCTTCAGCTCATGTCCCAGGAGCTAGTCTTCCAGCCTAAGCAGGTCACTCCTGTGTTAGTGCTCACAGCTCACACTGCCCAGATAGTGGGCCGGATCTGGGGACACATGTCTGCCGGGGTTCAGCCCTGGCTGATCCAGGGTATTCGAAGGGGAGACGGCTTAGGCAACTATTTAAATATTTATCAAAGATATAAAGGGTAATAGAATGAGGATAGCTCAGTAGGAAAATTCAGTGGAGAAAAGAGGCTGAGTGGCTTGGTTTACGCGGGAGACCAATAAAACTTCAAGACAAGAAGCTTGTACCACTTACGTAGGCCACAGGCGTCCTTCCGTTCTCCTGAAGGAGAGGAGACACTGAGGCCTCCCCGGTCGGATCTTAGAAGCCCAGGCATAATTAGTAAGCATGGCGGGTTCCACGCTCCAGATGGAGACTCAGCCAGAGTGAGAGAGAGAGAGACATGGGGAGAGCAGTATTTCGAGGAACTGATCCCAATTCTTTATTTTCCAGAGTCTGTTTTTATACACTGAGATGTTATACGAAAGTCACGTGGGGACAGCAGTCCTGACTTTTATTAAAGTCAGGTGCTTCACACAAATGTATACAGAGGTCTCAGGGGTGTTACATCATCTTCTGGCCAGGGGGGCCTGCTGACAATTTACGACCCTCTCCTTGTGACAGTGGTCAGTCAACCAGAACACTTATTTCTCCAGGGGTGATTATTCTTAAAACAGACACCACCCAAATAAAGTTACATTCCTATAGGGTGAGGGTGTAGTGGGTTTTAGTTAAGGAAAGAATTTACTTAGCCTAAGGTCTAACGTGATTTATATCAAAGGTTAATACTTATTTCTTCTATATATTCATTAATGTGTGTAAGGGCAGGGGATGTGGAGTCTTAGCAACAAACATTGGCTCAACAAATGAAAAACCCTTCACTAATACAATTTCTAATCAGCCCATTATACTTATACTAATAGTTTTCTAACTTTTCTAAGGAACCTGTTTTTAGAAGGTTTAAAGCATCTCATGCCTCTCACGGTTGGGAGGCTGTGAGCAATCAATCACATGTGGCTGGACAAGCCTGTCAGGCAGCCCAGAGAACCTTCAGAGGAGTTTGTAGGTTGAAACACTCCTATCATGCCCAGGAATTATTGTTAACTGGAGCTCTAAGTTAACTCCTTCTCCAAAAGAGGTGGTGAGAGACAGCCCCCCGTAAAATCAGAGATGTAGGTGAGAGCACAAAGTAGTAAAGTAGGCAGGCTCTGGTTATGGGGGTAGATGCTCGAGGATTTCCAGGGGGACTCCTGAGGCTGGATCCTGCCTTTGCGTATGTCAAGCCTCCTTCCTCATGACCTTTGTCACGGGCGGAGTACCTCACTCTGGCCCCCAACACATGTCCTCTGCTGCTAAAGTGACATTAGACTGTGCTCCCAGGGATGGGCCACAGGGGGTGATGGGAGAATGTCTGCCCTACCTGCTTGGAGGCACTGTGCCCCCAGCACCTGCCTTTTCCCCACTCAGGTATGGAATGTGGGAGAGCAGGAGGGGGAATCTGGGTCCCCAATGAGACCCACTCAGCAAAGCTGGGCCTGTGTTGGGCTTGGAGGATGTGACTGAGAGTTTGATGGACAGGATACCACATTTAGAGGGCCTCCTGCAGTGTAGGTTACATAGCAAGTAAGTGCAGAGCGTGGTGGCTGAGCTGATGGCTGTGGATCCTGCAGGCTGAACGCTGATCCCTGAACATTGGAAGTTGTCTGGAGTCACAGGACATGCTTGCTCTCTCTGCTGAGATGATCTCAATGGGGACCCAGGTTCCCCCTCCTACTCTCTAGAAGCCATCAAACTGAAGCCACTTCTCATGGTGAACCCTGAGGAAACTCAGGAAGGAAAAGAATACCTGCTTTCCAGTAGCCATCAAAGTGCAGCCACTCCCCACTGTGAGCCCCGAGGAAACTCGGGGAGGAGAATACCTTCTCTCTAGAAGCCGTCAGGCTGCAGCCACTTCTCCTGGTGAGCCCTGAGGAAACTCGGGAAGGAGAAGAATACCTGCTTTCTAGCAGCCATCAGACTGTAGCCACTCCCCACGGTGATCGCTGAGGAAACTTGGGAAGGAGAAGACAGGATACTGGCCCCAGATGGTGAGGTGTGTGTCAAAGGGGATGATGGCAGTGAGATGGCTGGTGCATCTTCCCACACACAGAGAAGTGCTGAATTCCTTAACTTTAGGTGCTGCCTCCTGGTTTTGAAATCCTAGAGGATTCTTACTGAATAAAACATAACTCTCAACGCCTAGATTATAAATATTTTTATGTCTACACATATGAAGTAGAGACTTTCCAAAGAGCAACAAAAGATAAATCTCAACATTCAGAACACTGGCCCAGTGGTGGGCACTCCCCAAAAGATGCAACTAGTGGAGCAATTAGAACAATCAGGTCCCCCTTTTCCATAAGATTGTGGAATGGACACCGAGAGTGCGAAATTGGTACAGGGAAGAACAAAATCTGACTCCATGTTGGATGTTTTACTTTAACCTTTGCTTCCTGTTGGTTTGTTTGCTACAGGGATACTGTCCATACATAATGGCCTGCTTCAGGAAACCCTGCCCCTCTGCCTTTGTCCAGGACCTGTCCACCTATGGGTGGCTACAGGAAGGGAGCAAGTAACACGTCTCCGCCTGAGGCTGGCCATTCCAGGAGATATTTTCCAGATTAAAGGCCTTTTCACTTTATTTCCTCACCTCCCAGCTCTGTGTTCTATAAAAGACACTGGCATCCAGACGCTGAAAAGATGGTTTCTTCGAGTTATTAGTCTGCTATCTTCTCAGTCTGCCGGCTTTCCAAGTAAAGTCATATTCCTTACCTCAGCACCTTGCCTCTGATTTATTGGCCTGTTGTGAGGCAAGCAGAGTGAGCTTGGACTTGGTAACAATCCCACATGCCTTGCAGTCAAAAAATCAAAACATAAAATGGAAGCAGTATTGTAACAAATTCAATAAAGACTCTGAAAATGGACCATATCAAAAAGATCTGAAACCAAAAACCAAAAGGAACTCAGTGGTTGTCTGAAATATTTAAAAAGGAATTAGTGCCCCTCTTGCCCGTACCCCCTGAAGCCACACTGGACAGTTAGGCCCTGTCCGTTCAGGACACCCTCTCCGGACCCCAGGTGGAGGTGCTGTGCCCCCAGTGCCCACCTGGGTCTCAGGAGGTAGAAGAGACACAACCTAGGGGGTCTCTTTTCTGGTCCAGGGGAGCGTCACAGCAGCCACCATGTCTCCCTGCCCCTAATAAATAAGGAGGGTTGTTGGCACCTAGGTGAGTGATGTTTGGGCACCTCGACTGCCTTGTCCTTGTGATTTGATGTGAAGACAACACAGAAGGAGAACCAGCCAAGAATGATCCAGTCAGCAGTAAAGCCCTCTTCACAGGGACCCTGTGAGACCCAAGCACTTGCTCTGCCCACCCTGCTCTGACTTTTGGGGTCTGGCCTTTGTCATTCTCTGGGCAGGAAGTGGGAAGGACAACCTGGTCTCTCTTCCACCTCCTGAGACCCAGGTGGGCACTGGGGACAGCAGCACCTCCACCTGGAGTCCAGAGAGGGTGTCCTGAATGCACAGGGCCTAACCGTTCAGTGAGGCTGGCCCTTGTCCACAGTGCACTGACCTGCGGCAGAGTCTCAGGTTCCCTGGCATCCAGCTCACCCATCACCAACCCCAGCTTGGTGTCTTGGGAGCCCCTCACTGGCAGGCACCCAGGAGGTGAAAGCTGCATGCCCAGTGAGAAGGAGGAGAAGCCGGTGGGGCAGGGGTCCAGCATGGAGTGTCCAAGGGCCCTCTGCTCCCCCAAGAACACCCAGTCCTGCCTGCCGTGGCCTTTCTCCTCTTCGGTATGTGTGGCTAATGTTGCCAAACACCTTCCTCTGGAAGAGAAAGCTCCATGACCGTAGAAGGGGTGGAGGTGAGGAGGCGCTGTAAACCTAATCCCAGGAAGCTTGAGGACTAACTTCCCTGAGCCCTGAGCATACTGCCTGTTAGATCTGTACCAACCGAGGCCAAGATCCAGAGAGATTCTCTGTGGAAACACTTTCCATGTCCAACAAGAGGACCAACTGAGGTCAAGATCTGGGCAGGTTCTCTGTGGAAACACGTTTCGTTTCCAACAAGAGGACCAACTGAGGCTGAGATCCAGGCAGGTTCTCTGTGGAGACACTTTTCTGTCCAACAAGAGAGGATTTGTTAACCCACAGTCGAGCCCTGAGATGTGGGATGTGCTGTAACTGTGGAAACTGCAGGGAAGGTGTTTGAGGAGAGGCTTTTTCCCAGGCACCTCCCCTGAGGCCCCTGGAGTTACTGGACCCAGAGGGGGAGCACTCGCACTTCTCCCCTCACTGCAGGCCAGACCGTGCCTCCAACCTCACAGCCCCGCTCCCCCACCTCCCTGAGCTCAACAGAAACCCCCCTCAATCACGAGGCCAAAGCGTGGTCTTCTTGGTGAGCAGAGCAGAGGCCGGTGGGAAGAGGGGGAGGCTGAAAGTTTTTGTAGAACTCAGAGTCTTAGCCTCTGGACCAGCAGGGAATGCTGCAGCATCCTACTTAAAAAAAAAAATTTATTTTTGGTTGTGCTGGGTCTTTGTTGCTATATGGGCTTTTCCCTGGTTGTAGGGAGTGGGGGCTACTCTCTAGTTTCTGTGCTTGAACTTCTCACTGTGGTGGCTTCTCTTGTTGGGAAGCATGGGCACTAGGCACTTGGGCTGCAGTAGTTGTGCACAGGCTTAGTTGCTCCACAGCATGTGGGATCTTCCAAGATCGGGGATGAACCCATGTCTCCTGCATTGGCAGGCAGATTTTTAACCACTGCACCACCAAGGAAGTCATTCCCCTCCCTATTCCTGCCAACCTCCTACGTAAAAAAAAAAAAAAAACTAAAAACAACCTGTTTAGTAAATTTTCAGGAGTCTGAGCTCTGAGGTCAGCGTCTGTGGTGTCATTCTCCCAAAGGCATCTTGGCTTCAGATACTGGTTGGGCTCATGGGTCTGGCGACCAGGGCAGGTCTGGCAGCTGAAAACAGGCTTGGCCTCTGGTGCTCTGCCCTCACTTACTCACCCAGGGTCCCCAAGCCCTGGCAGCCAAGCAGAGCAGCGCCAGGTGGGTCAGGTACAGCTATGGGGCCTCTGAGGTCCGAGTGGAGCATGCAGTGGAGGCAGCTGGCTGTCCTGTCACTGTGATTGCTGCTGTCTTGTTTGCACGTGCAGGGCAGTCATGGTGTCAGGTGAGGCCTGGCCACTGTCATGGGGACAGGATGGGACCTCAGACAGCTCACACCAACAGCCCCCTTCCTCACCTCTGCTTCACTTCGTGGCTTGTGGCTGCTGGCATCTCTCTGGGCTGGGAGGGTGTGTAAAGCACCAGCCCCCTTGCTCAAGGTCAGCTGAGACCCCAAGCTCTGGGGTCACACACCATAGCTGCCGCCATGCAGGTCTTCCCACTTCTGTGAGGGAGGGCCTGTGAAGGCCTGTGGGTGATGGGGGGTTTGGGGGTGTTCTGGGCTGGCCCAGGATCCAGCTTTTTGAGGGGAGGAGAGGGGAGGGGAGGGGAGGGAGAAGCTTTGACCTGCTCAGGCTTTCAGGGGATTCCAGGCCCTGCTCTGGTGGGAGGTGCAGGTGAGAAGCCCCTGCAAGTTTCTGGGTCTCCACTGTATTTCAGTTGAAACCCCTCTGCCTGCATCACCCCTAATTCTCTCTCACTCCTGTGACCCCAGCCACAAGCCACGGAAGATGGAGAGTTTATGTGGCTTCCCTTCCTGTAGGGAAACCAAGCAGACAAACGTGTTCCTTTAGGAAAGCATGAAAGAAACGAGAAAATAACAGTGGGTGGTTATTACTGACATGGTTCATGTAGAGACACTTCACAAGCCTGGAACAGGGAGGGAACTGAGGGCCATTGCCCCCAGTCCTGGAGCTACCACCTCCCACCCCCCCGCCCCATAGCCCACTCACCCCTTGGTATCTTCTGGTGACTGAGTGGACTTCAGCCTCCTGAACCCATTCTGGAAGGATCAGGACAGAGCAGAGTTCATTCATAGAGGGAAAGGTGTGGTCAACTCCTAAGAACACCATTGCCTCCACTCTGTGTTGGAACTCAGTTCTGGGTCTAAGCAAGCGTGGCTTCCTGGTGCAGTCACCACCTTCACTCACCTGGGGGGATGGACTTTGTGTCCACCTTGTCCCCACGTGCAGCCTGGTCACCCCTGGGGGCTGTGCTGTGTGCATCTGCTCTGCTTACAGCGCACCCTATGGTCCATCAGACTTCACTCATAAAAGGGAAGTGTAGGATGAACTATTCCATAGTTAAGAATTTCAAGGTCACAACAGCATTGACCAAAGCACGTGGGCACAGGTACAAGACCCGTGCATTAGAGAAGCCACTGTGTGGGCTTCAAGGACCCTCCGGGTTGGGGGTGGGATGGAGTCTGGACAGGAGTTTCCTGCACATGCAGCTCCAGGCTCTGTTGTCCGCAGGGTGGACGACTGTCGGCACTACCTGTCTGTGTGGAGGGGCTCTAGGGCTGCCCAGCTCAGTAAGAACGGCAATGGCGGGAAGGGAGGTCGTGCTCCCTTAGCATCCCTGACCTCACATGTCCTCATCAGGGCAGCTAAGTGCCTAAACAGCTCCTTCCTCGTCTAGCTCTGAAGACCTGGAAGATGTGGGGGCTGAAGGACATGCAGAAAACACAATTCTATAAAGCAAATATCCTTCAATTAAAAAATTTTAAAAGATTAAAGAAAAAACACAAATAACAGCAATGGCGGGGCTTGTATTCTCAGCCAGCCTCTGCCAGATTCTGCCTGTGCTTATGCAACAGACCAAAACGCTGGTGCTCCCACCCTGTATCACACATGAGAGTAGAGACACTGAGAGGTTGAGCATCTTGCCCCATGTCACACAGATGCTGAGGGCAGAGCTGAGAACTGGACCCCTGTGGTCGAGTCTGGAGTCCAGATGCTGTGATGACCCTGATGAAGTGGCAAAGACAGAGTGAGGGAGACCAGATGGCCCAGGCTGAGCGAGGCACATGCACATGCACACATACACATGCACGTGGCCTTCACTTTTGAGGCTACAGAAGTCAGAGGAAGACAGAGGGCAACCAGGAGAGGCCAAAGTAGAGTCTAGGTCTATAAGGAGGAGAGGCCACACCTCGCAGGAAGCCAGAGTTTTCTCTTCCCTGATGAGTCTGTCTCAAATCCTAGATTCCTCTCCCTGGACCCTGGAAGTGACTGTCCAGTGACCTAACTGAGTTGGCTCCAGAATTATGCCTTCCCAGGGGTTCACTGTCACTGGACCCCACTGCTGTCGGTAATAAGGGGGAGAGTGAGTACGTAGTCTGGGCTTCAGATTTGTTTGGAGACAAAATTTATTAGAAGAAGTACAGAAAACCGTGAAGGCAATTGGCATGAATATCTACAGAACACTTAAGAAACCATCTGCTGTTTATCTACCTCCTCTCCTGTCATGAAAGTGGAAGGTCTGTTTAATCAATTAATTCTGTGTTCATCACACTGCTTCTGTAAAATATTTGCTTATGTGTTTATTTACATGGCTGCACTGTGTCTTAGTTGCTGCATGTGGGAGGTAGTTCCCAAATCAGGTATTCAACATGGCTCTACGCATTGGAGTAGTAGCCACTGGACCATCTGGGAAGTCTCTCCTCATACTCTTGGCGACAGTAACGGATCATAAACCTGCTCTGAGGCCCCCTTAGAGCTGAGGCATGGGGTGGCTGCAGTAATCCTCCTGTGGCTAGGATGTGGTTTATTGGTCATGACTCACTCACACTCCATGCAAACATAGGGCTTCTCCCCTGTGTGTGTCCTTTGGTGTCTGACGAGATTGGACTTCACCCTGAAGCTTCGCCCACACTCCCTGCAAACATAGGGCTTCTCCCCTGTGTGTGTCCTTTGGTGTCTGATGAGATTGGACATCACACTGAAGCTTCGCCCACACTCCCTGCAAACATAGGGCTTCTCCCCTGTGTGTGTCCTCTGGTGTGTGATGAGAACTGACTTCAAACTGAAGCTTTGCCCACAATCACCACAAACATAGGGCTTCTCCCCTGTGTGTGTCCTCTTATGTATGGTGAGACGTGACTTCTCACTGAAGCTTCGCCCACACTCCCTGCAAACATAGGGCTTCTCCCCTGTGTGTGTCCTCTGGTGTGTGATGAGATTTTTCTTAAACTGAAGTTCGACACTCCCCCCACAAGCATGGTGTGTGTCCTCTTATGTTTGCTGAGATTTGACTTCTCACTGAAGCTTCGCCCACACTCCCCACAAACATAGGGCTTCTCCCCTGTGTGTGTCCTCTGGTGTGTGATGAGAACTGACTTAAAACTGAAGCTTTGCCCACAATCACCACAAACATAGGGCTTCTCCCCTGTGTGTGTCCTCTTATGTTTGGTGAGATTTGACTTCTCACTGAAGCTTCGCCCACACTCCCCACAAACATAAGGCTTCTCCCCTGTGTGTGTCCTCTTATGTTTGGTGAGATTTGACTTCCCACTGAAGCTTCGCCCACACTCCCCACAAACATAGGGCTTCTCCCCTGTGTGTGTCCTCTGGTGTGTGATGAGAACTGACTTCAAACTGAAGCTTTGCCCACAATCACCACAAACATAGGGCTTCTCCCCTGTGTGTGTCCTCTGGTGTGTGATGAGAACTGACTTAAAACTGAAGCTTTGCCCACAATCACCACAAACATAGGGCTTCTCCCCTGTGTGTGTCCTCTTATGTATGGTGAGACGTGACTTCTCATTGAAGCTTCGCCCACACTCCCCACAAACATAGGGCTTCTCCCCTGTGTGTGTCCTCTGGTGTGTGATGAGAACTGACTTCAAACTGAAGCTTTGCCCACAATCACCACAAACATAGGGCTTCTCCCCTGTGTGTGTCCTCTTATGTATGGTGAGACGTGACTTCTCATTGAAGCTTTTCCCACACTCCCTGCAAACATAGGGCTTCTCCCGTGTGTGTGTCCTCTGGTGTGTGATGAGATTTTTCTTAAAACTGAAGCTTCGCCCACACTCCCCACAAGCATAGGGCTTCTCCCCTGTGTGTGTCCTCTTATGTTTGGTGAGATCTGACCTTTGCCTGTTTCCTCTGGATTCAAACATAGGGCTTCTCCCCCGTGTGTATCTTCTCATGTGTGATTAGACTTGACCTATCCTTGGAGCCTTGCTCATGATCTCCCTTCAGACTCTTACAATCCCTGAGACCCCTGCCTCCATTAATAATTTGCCTGTGTCCTCTGGATTCAGTTTCTGGCTTGTGCTGGGCTCTTCGGTCATTCTCTCATGCACCTCAGAACCCCCCATTTGTCCTTTGGGTGGGTAGGAAGAGGCCGTTGAAATCCTCTTCAGCCTTATGCAAAGTTTGGGGCCTTTCAGCAAAGGATGGGGCCTTTCCTTGGGCTCTCGACCCTCTGGTTTGTCACTCAGGCTGTGTGGATCAGAATATCGCTGCTGCTGATTTTGACTGCCTGGACAGGGATCCTCTGGTTGGAGGTGGTCTCCTATAGATGGCCTCAGGAGGATCTGAGAAGGGTGATTGCGTTGGACATGTTGGCTGAGGAATTTCTGACTGGAGAAGGACAGACAGCAGGAGGCACATGGGTAGATCTTGGGCTTTGGTTCTGCTGAAAGAAGAAGCTTTTAGTCAGGTAGCTGGTGTGCCATGGTAAAGCCTGCCCCAGTAACCATCTTAGTGTTGACGGTGCACGATTTGTCTCCCATCAAGTGGGTCTTTACAGTCCACTTATCCATTCCATTCTTATTCTCTACATCTACAGAAATCCAGGAAGCTTGCATCAAGGGCCTTTTCTACATACCACCCAGCCTAGGGACCTTTCAGTAGCATCAGAGGCAGCGTCTCTCCTGATAGAGGTGGATCTGCAGGGACCTTTCCCTGAGTGTAAGTATCTGAAAAGTCGTGTCACAGTGGCCACAGGTATTTTACCCTACTGAGAGATAAGACTCTTGATAACTTAGGTGGAATCTTCCTGAATGGCTCCCTGTGAGGGGAAAGGGTCTATTAAGTTAGGGGCACCTGGCCTGGAGCTCTCTGCATATAGGAGGCAGCACAGGGGGTGGTTAGAGCAGGTGTGAGTAAAGCTGAATTTGAGGCTTCTTGTTCAAAGAGCAGCCTTTCAAAGAAACCACTCTGCAGGAAGTGGGTTTGAGACTGGACGAGACCAAGAGGCCCAGGTCCTACTGACTACAGGTCTCTGGCTCCTGCTGCCCCGGTTGGTTCATAAATTGCTCCTCTCTGTTTTCTATACATCATACAATAAAGACATGTCCTTTCTCAAGCCTCATCAATACTCATACCTCTTATTTCACACAGTCTTAGTCCATTTAACATGCACTAGGAAGTCCTGCTTAAAAATACATCTCCAGCCAGACTTCACACCCTCACTCCCAAGCATCTTTACCCAGGCCACTCTCCCCTCATGTCTGGCAATGAACTGACCTCTGAGGGGACTCCGCACTGCTGTCTCTTCCCAAAAATGAACCGAAGCATCATGTTAGCACAGAGAACATGCCACTTGGAGCTGATAGCCACATGGTTGTTCTGTGTCACCCAGGAAGACCCCTAAGGCCTGCACATGGACATGGGCGCTGAGGCTTCTGTGTTCCATCCAGCCTCCTTCCTCTCCCTCTGTGCTTCCTCCTGCGACCACTGACATGGCCTCTCTTCCCGGCCCTGAGGCTGCAGCACTGGCTGCTCCCTGCCTGGAATCCTGGAATCCACAGGTGTTATCTCTGCAGAGACCCTGCCCCACCATCCTCTGCCACACCCCACCCTCTGTGCATGCTGATCCGGAGGCACTTTACTGTACTGGTTTTCCTCAGAGCACCAGCCCCTGTCTGGTATGAAGCCCACGCTGCCCCAAGGCAGTGGTTCTGTCTGTTTCAGTGTGTGTAGCCCTGTCTGGCACAAAGTATGAATTCACATGACAACAAACTGAAACAGTAACTGAATGCAAATCACTGTGTGCATGTCACTTAGAAATGGGAGGAAATGAGGAAGAAACAGGTAAGGGGCGAGAGCTGGTAGGTGCTAGAAAACTTGCTTTTTGCTTCTAAACCTTTCAGCAGAAGGTGATGTTACATATTTTTTTGCATGAAATATTAAAAATTAGAACTAACATTTTTAATATAAAATTTTTTCCTAACAGTCATATGAAATGAATCAAATTCTGAGGCATTTTAATTGCGACTAGACTGATTTTGGACTGGATTGTACTCTGCTTTGGAGTCGGACCAGGGAGGCTCCCCAGGATGGGGTGGGGTGCTGGAAGAGGGGTGGCGCTCACCTCTGGGGGCCGCGAGCTCGCTTTTCCTGCTGCTTTCCCGCTTGATGCCGAGGTCCTGGCCATACTCGTCCCCGTACCAGACCAGCAGCTCACAGCCCGGCCTGACCACCTGACAGGTTCGGTAGAAGATCTGCCCATGATACTGCAAGGCCACCAGGTTCTGCTCCTCGTCGTCCCGGGCACAGTTCACATACCTGGGGTCAAGGCCAGAAAGGGAAAGAAACCACAGGTGAGGAGACCCTTCCACTACTGGACACCAGAGCCTTCAGGCTCTGAGGCCGCCATGGTTCCCACTGCCCCCCATGGGGACCTTCTGTTCATACATTAGACCTGGCTGTGTGAATTCCTATTTCCAGATCCTGTTTCCGGTCCTCTTCCTGGCTGGAATGCTTTTCTCTCCTTACCTAATTAGCCATTGTCCAGAGCCCAGTTCCAGACTTGTCTCCACCTGGACTGTCCGTAAGACTGGTGACCTCCAGCTCCTCTAAACTCTAAATTAAGTTCTCTTTCATTCCGCAGGACTTGGTACTCCTCTGCTAGCATGCAGCCCTCAGCACTCACCCCAGCCTGCCTTCTCTCCCGAGGCTTTCCTCCAATCTCCCCATGTGTATCCAGGGTCATATTCACTTGCCCACCCCCTCCCATGGAAACTTGGAGAGTGCTCTGACATAGCTTGAGACCTAGAACAGTGATAGTTTATTCACTTTCTTCCTGCCCTGATGAAAGAAGCGGCCCTCAGAGAACAGCCCTGCTCATGGCCATCCTGCCCCCCATTCCTTCTGAGGCCTCAGGGCCCACTTCTCACTGGAACCGAGCCTGGGGAGGTTGTTGCCTGCATAGACTCAAGGTCTCCCATGTTAGGTTATCCTGGTGCTGTGCAGTTACTTAAAAATAGGAAAATTAAGGTTACTGTTCCTGAAATCAATTGGCTAATGTCTGTCTGCAGTTGTTTTCCAAAAGGACATGGGACGTGTGATCTACCTCAGTAATGAAGTTCACGGTCTAAACTGGAACATAAAATGCTTGGTAAGTGTCAATTAAGTGAGTTAAAGTGACCCTGGTGAGTCTAGACTCAAGTTGTTTTCAAGTCCCCCAGTTTTGTTCAGCATATAGATCTGTATTTTGAGGGCACATGCTATATTTTTATTTCCTTCTTTCTAATGTCTTTTGAAGTAAAAGACCATGACATGGAGGGAAAAGAGGGAAGAAGATGTGAAAGCTATTGAAGGAGACGGGTTGAGAAGGAAAGGGGTGCGGGCTTGAGGGAAGAGCGACATCTACAAACTGCAGACTCACTGCACTCACCTCATCCAGTTGGCCAAAGACGTGTCCTTTCCATCCACATACTCATAGCAGTTTCTCCTTTTGGTGATCTGAGTGTTAGAAAAGAGATACAAGCTTTCCTCTCTCTTTTATTTTTTTTGATAGGAAGTAATAGAAGAACTTTCCCCCTGCTGGCATTGGTGCTCTTCAGCCTGCATGGATTCAACTGCCAGTCGGACCACACAGTAAGCTCATCATTTCAAGTCTGAGTCTCTTGGTTCACTGAAGGCAAGGGCTACACAAGGGAGGAGTCACCTCTGTGTGTCTGTACCACTGTCTCCCACCTGTCCTCTGACCTTTAGATAGAAGTCTTGTGTGCCTGTACCACTGCCCCCACCTTCCTCTGACCTTTGGATAGAAGTCCTGTGTTCATGCCCAGTGCACAGTACACAGGGCTGCCCGTGTCATTGCTGACCATGTCATCACCATCTGCATCCTTGCATGTAGACATGAAGCACACCCCCACAACACACAACCAATTAGGGCCAGAGAACAGGGAAACAGGGGTGTTTCTCACCAGCCAGGAGTATCCACTGTTGGCGGCCTCTTCATCGTCTGTGATCTGGCCCTCATAGGGGCCAAAGTGCAGGCCCAGCGGCAGATCAGACACCTCGTTCCACACTCCAAGCCCAGCCTCAGGGATGCTTGACTCTCTGATACTTAACCCAGGGGGCAGAGTGAGGGCTGAGCGGTTGGCATGCCCCTTTTCCACTGCACAGTCCTTTACAAAGATTGGGGGCCCATGGGCAGCACAGCTGTCGATGAAGAAGTTCTGACACTCCTCACAATCTGGAGGTGAGAGCAACAGGGATGAGGGGAGGTATAGTGATGTTGCTGGTTGTAAAGAGCTTCAGAAAGAACTGGGGCACTCATGGCATGTGGCCTTGATCCTGCACCCCAAGTCATAGAGGAAAGGGATGACTGGGGGACCAAATGGTGAGGTGAGGTTATTGGACCAAGGCCTTGTAGCCCCTTCTCCACGAGTGGGCCAGCAGGGGCACTCACAGAGGTAGTCATCATCCTGGGGCTCGCTGACCTCTTGGTACACATGCCCCTTTCTTTCTCGTAGACTGTACCTCTTCACTCCAGTCTCCTTTCTTCTGAGTTCTAAGATGGAGAACAGAAGCTAAGCAAGGCTGGTGGGGTTTGGAGAGTTAGTCCCTGTTTTATTGGAAAGTGTGAGATCTCCTACTTGTTCATTTATACATTTTGTTAAAACTTGTTTACATGTATTTTTTAAACTTTTACTTTTGTAATTTTATGTTTTAATGTTACATTATTTATTTCTTTCTTGGCCAAGCTGCATGGCTTGTGGGATCTTAGTTCCCCGACCAGGAATGGAACCCATACCCCCTGCAGTGGAAGCATGGAGTCTTAACCACTTAACCACCAGGAAGTCCCTTTTCTATACTTTGTTTCTTCTTCCTTTAACTCCTGGTTCAGGAGACTGAGGCTCCTCACTGACCACAGATGCCCAGTTCAGTGTTAGCTTCCTGCACTTCCCGTTAGTAGGTTTAACTTCCCACCTTCTTAGTTAGGAAATAGTTCACTGACACATGTACTCAGAAAACATACATTGAGGGCACATGACATGTAAGGCATTGAGCAGAGGTCTGGGCATAAACACTAACGAGGCATGGTCCCTATCATCACAGCTGGATTTACTGAACTACTTTTAGCTCAAAAAAAGTGTCAGCACTTTTGCATTTAATGTAAAGCTTTCAAACACTGTATGAGTTATGCATCCTTATCTTCACTTTACAGATGAGCAATCAGGACCTCAGAAAACATATAAGATTTTCCCAAGGCCCCAGTGCTAACTTCATGTCTCAAATCAGTCCAGCTTAAACCCAAGCCTACCCAAAGTCCATGCCACACACATAGTCCATACTTACTAGCTTTTCTATAGGGATTAGAGGAACTAATTAGAGGAACTCCCCAAATTTTCTCTTACCGACTTTTTGTCTGGGGTGCTGTCCAGGAGTCCTTGCTTTTCCGGGAGGGGGCACCAGTTTCTGAGCCTGCTTGGAGCCACTTGTCTTCAGCAATTTGGCTGCTCCCGGCAATTCCTTCAAACTAAATTCCTTACTTAATGGTTCTCTGGACATTGTCTTCCACATGAATAAAAGACAACATGAATTTCTTTAGTTCTTTAGGACTTTATGAAGTGTTTTCACATGCATGACTTTGACAATTCTTGGAAATACCTGGTGGAGGAAGGGGTCTGAACACTGGAGTGTAAAATAAGGACCTAAGTGGGTAGTGAATCAAAACTAGAATTCATATCTTAAGGTTCTTTCCCTTCAACTTTCTACAGAAAAGTGAGAGCAAGGCAAGGAGAATAGCTGGAGGTCAGGGAAAGAAGTGGGTAAGGGCTCATAGAGAAATCCGGGGGGTTTTCTATTAATTAGTGGCCCTTTGATGGACGAGGAAGTATGGAAAATTACAGAGGGGACAACACACATCTGGAAGATAAGGTGACAAAGCAGTGAGATTGAGAAGAGAAAAGACGATCGGCAGAAACACATTTAGACAATAAAGAAAATGAGCTGAAAGTTGCAGGTTGCCATGTCCTCTTAGAGACAATGTTTGGAATTAAAGTAGCTGACCTCATCAATTCTGCTTGAACAAGGCTGTATGACTAGCTGGTTCTCCTCAGTTTCCTGATCCATAAATTGGTATACATGCTAATTTTTAATGTTACAGTGGACATGAAATTTAATAACATTTCAATAAATCATTGTGTGAGCTATTTAATACAGTATGAATGTGAGTGTACATCCCTGCCATCAATTTATCCCTTCAACTGTCTCTATATTTGAAGTCTAGCTCACAGATACTATCTTCAGCATTCTTTGATCTTCTTACTCCTAGATGAATGTTTAAATGTGGAGTCACTCATTCACAAAACATTCAGGGGGCTCTCAGGGGCTTTAAGCTGGGCCTTGACTTCTGAGAATTAACGGGTATGGGCTAGGCTCTCAAAGCTCACAACACAGGCAGGCTAAACAAATGATTCCAAACATGAGAGTTGCCTAATCATAGCTCAGGGGAAGGACTTGTTACTTCCTCCTGCAAGAATGAGCATTTGAAATGATGCCCAGATGATGAGTTTCTACTCAAAAGTGGGTAACCTATGTGAAGTCCTTCAGTTATTTTCTTATTTGTTGCTTTTCAGTCATAAACCTGAGGCTTGTCAGTGTTGCGAGTTGCTTCCTCTTATTGGACTGGGAGGCTCTGAAGTAGGGATCCTGTCACTTTCATCATCCTGGACTGTCCACTCTACACACTGCCCAGCATGTCCTTAAGCTTCTTCATCTTGGACCGTCCACTCTACAAACTGCCCAGCAAGTCCTTAAGCTTCCCTTAGTCCGATGTCTTAGCATATCCCTCCCTAGCACAGCACAAAAGAACTGAGGTTGAAAACATCTCTCAGATGAATGATATAAAGATGTATGAATAAACTTCATAGAACTATGGAAGTTTTAATCATTTTGTAAGGAGTTTAGAAGAAGTGCTTTGGATTAGATTGCACTACCAGTGATACTGTGATCTCAGGCATATAATCAATCATTTTTTTTACCTCAGTTTTGTGATCTATAATGGTGATAGCTATATACCTACTTATAGGTACTGTAGGATTGTTTTAAGGTTTAAGTAAGTTTATTCACATAAAATGCTTAAAGTCTGAAATATTGTGAAAATAATGTAACAACAGAACAGCCTACTATTGTTCTTGTTCTTACTAACTATAAAGATGGTGATGATACCAGACATTGTGCTAAAGATTCAGGACAGGAAGGCAGCAGTCTCCAGGATCTCTGTTTTCTCCTATTCTCACCTGTGACTGGATCCATGAGGAGGATATTTTGGCAACAGGATTTGGGAAATACTCACATTCTGGTGTTTATTGTGCTCCACTCTGAAGGCCATCGAAGAAAGTTTACCTAAAAAATGATGGGAATCAGTGTTTTGGTTGGTAAATGTTTCCAAACTCTGGGCATTCTAATTAAAGACACATAATTTTGAGCCAGAGAGTGACAAGGACAAGGATTACCAAAGGAGGAATGGAAAATGATTTCTGTATCATCAACTCCTATGCTTCCACTGGGAGCATTACATAATTTTATTAAAATTAAAAAAAATATGAAACTTCATCTGTGCCTCATCTGATGTCCATAAAGTATCTAATAAATTTACTAGCCTTTCATGGCAAAAATACTCAACAAACTAGAAATAGAAGGAAGTGACTGTAATATAATAAAGGTCATATAGGAAAAGTCTACCTCTAACATCATAGTCATCAGTTAAAAGCTGAAAACTTCTCTAAGATCCAGCAAAAAGGCAAGGATGCCTATTCTCAACATTTCTATTCACCATAATGTTAGAAGTCCTAGCCAGGGCATTAAGTTAGAAAAGGAAACAAAAGGCTTCTATTTGGAAAGAAACAAGTAAAATTATGTCTGTTCACAGAGGACATGATTTTATGTACAGAAAAAAATTTTAAATTACACACACGTTATTTGTAAGAGCATCAAAAAGAATGAAATACATGGAGACTTGAGGAGATTAATACATTGAAAACTCATATTGCTGAAAGGAATCTGACAAAGCATGTTTATGGATTTGAAAGATTCAATGCAATTCCTATTAAAATCCCAATGGAATTTTCTTCTGATATATAAAATCCATCGTACAGTTAATACTGAATCTCAGAGGACCCCAAATAGGCAAAACAATCTTAGAAAGAACAGCAAAGCTGGAGGCCTCTGATTTCAGAATATATTACAAAGTTACAGGAACCAAAAGAGTATAGTTTTGGCATAAAGTTTGTGCTTAGTTGCTCAGTCTTGCTGACTCTTTGTGACCTTTTGGACTGTAGCCCACCAGGCTCTTCTGTCCAGGGGATTTCTCAGGCAAGAATACTGGAATGGGGTTGCCATTTCCTTCTCCAGGGGCTGTTCTTAACCCATGGATTGAACTTGCATCTCCTGTGTCTCCTGCATTGAAGGCAGATTCTTCACTTGCTGAGCCACTGAGGAAGCCCGTTAGCATAAAGACAGACATGTCAATCAATGGAACAGAATAGACAACCAGAAATAAACAGAAATACATTCTTGGATACATGGTCTAATGATCTTCATCAAGGGTGCCAAGACAATGGGGAAAGTTTAATCCATATAACAAATGGTGCTGGGGAAACAAAATATCCATATGCAAAATAATAAAGATTTTACATCATGAAGAAAAATCAACTCAGAATGGATTCAAGACCTAAATGCAAGATTTGACAAGACTCTTAGAGGAAAACAAGGGTGAAGCTTCATGATACTGAATCAGCAATGATTTCTTAGATATGGTACCAAGTGCACAAGTATTAGTAACAAATTAAAAATACACAAAGAGATTACATCAATCTTAAAATCTCTGTGCAGCAAAGGACACAGTGAACGGAGTGAAAAGGCCACCTATGGGACTGTAGAAAATATTTGTAAAATATGTATCTGATAAGGGGTTAATAAGCATACACCAATATGAAGCCTACCTATAAGTCAGGAAAAGAACCTGATTGACCATGATGGCACCCTGATATCAAACTTCCATGCTTCAGCATTGTAAGAAAACAAATTTCTGTGGTTTAAGGCATGCAGTCTGTTTTGTTATGGTGGTCTGAGCTGACTAACACAGTGGGAGAAGGAATTCAATAGACATTTCTCCAAAGAAGATACACAAATGGCCAAGAAACATATGAAAAGATGCTCAACATTACTAATCAATAAGGAAATACAAATTGAAACCTTCTGTGATGGGCAATATAAATAAGAAGACAATAGCAAGTTTGGTAAGGATATGGAGAAATAGGAACCCTTATACACTATTGTTGGAAATGTAAAATGTTGCAACCTTCATAGAAAACAGTATGGAGTTTCTTCAGAAAATTAGAACTGCTGTATGATCTAGCAATCCAACTCAAGAGTCTATTTCCATAAAAAATTGAAAGGAAGATCTTGAATAAATAGTGTGCACATCTTTGGTCATTGCAGCATTATTCCCATTTGGTGAGATGTGGAAGAATCTAAATGTTCATTGGTGGATAAACAGATAAAGATTATATATAAGATATATCTTATATCTGTTATATACACAGGCACATATGGGAATGTTTTTAAGCCTTAAAAAAGAATTCTGTCATATGCTACATCAGGGATGGGCCTTGATGATATGCTAAGTGAAATGAACCAATCCAAAAAAGACAAATATTGCCTGATTCCACTTCTATGAGGTATCTAAGTTAATCAAACCCATGGAAACAGAAAATATAATCATGGTTGCCAAGGGCTATGAGGAGGAAGGATTGGAGAATTGTTCCTTAGTGGGTTAGGGCTTCAATCACGCAAGATGGAAAAGTTCTACAGATTTGTTGTGCAGCAATGTGTGTATATATATCCCCAGTGGCTCAGCGGTAAAGAATCCACCTGCAATGCAGGAGATGCAACAGATGCAGGTTCGATCCCTGGGTTGGGAAGATCACCTGGAGCAGGAAATGGCAACCCACTCCAGTATTCTTGCCTGGAGAATCCCATGGACAGAGGAGCCTGGTGGGCTACAGTCCTTGGGTATGCAAAGAGTCAGACATGATGGAGCAATTAACATTATGGCCACTAACACTAATGTGTACATAGTTAGCAAGAGAGTACCATACACTCAGAAATTCTTAAGGTAAATAATGATGTGCAGAGGTATGGTGGACCGTGGCGTATATATTCCCTATGAAGAATCTCTCTTCATGTCAAAACCTTTGCAGACAACCAAATGTTTGATTTTCATGTCCCTTTCACTAGTTTTAATAACCTAAGGGAACAGAGGAACTTCCCTGGTGGCACAGTGGATGAGAATCTGCCTGCCAATGCAGAGGACACAGGTTCGATCACTGGTCCAGGAAGATTCCACTTTCTTCCGGGCCACTAAGCCTGTGTGTCACAAACTGCTGAGCCTGCATGTGCTCTGAATGAGAAGCCACTCACGCAACCAGAGAAAGCCCGTGCACAGCCACGAAGACCCAGTGCAGCCAAAACTAAATAAATAATTTTTAAAAATCTCGGAGAACAGAAATCTATAGATGGAGAATCATAGAACTATCTAAATTGTTTGCTCCAGTCTAGGCAGATTAACTCTTCTAAACTATCTGAGCAGCAGAAGAGGAAGTGAGCTGCTCACTTCTATTTTATAATGAGTGTCCTTCATTTTATTTACCTGATGCTGTCTCTGGTCAGTGAAATGTGGGAAAGATGAGGGAGAATAACTAGTTCTCTCAAACCCTTTCCCAGAATTAAAACAAAGAATTAATTTCACCTTAGGGTAAGAAGATCATGTGTTGTTTTATATACCTACATAAATAATGTATCTTGACATAATATGTTAATCATTTCCTCTTCTAAGAGATTTAATCCAATAACCAATTATGAGATTAGTATTAAATCTCTTTGGTGAATTTATTTCTAAGGTTTCTTTAACTGCCTTTCATTAAGAATGTTTAGCAAAAATAATTCTTTTTAAAAAGAATGATAAATTTTAAACATAAAACTTTTGAGAATTACACTGGAAAACCTATACATTCATCTTCATTCAGGCTTATGTAAATATTCAGCCACAACCACTTTGGAATGCTGAAAATTATGTTTTCTTTGCTAATGGCTGAGATATAGTTGAGACCTAAGCCCAGACTGGTTTCAGGAAGACACCTCTAAATCCTCCTGGCCCCTCACCTTGCTGCCTTGGTGTCCATTCTTCATCAGAATCCTCAGTGTCATCTGCCTGGAGTTTGATGACCTGCCTGCGGTGATGCATGAATGCTGGTCGAGTGGCTCTGAAACCTGGAAAGAAGCAAAATATTTGTTATAAGAAGGAGGAACAAAGCACAGAAGCAATGGAAAGTGTCACAAAGTCAGGGAAATCAGTAGGATGGGCTGGGAAAATCTAGAAAAAGGCAAGAGGTGAGCTCTGCACTGCAGGGTCAACCTCCCTTTAGTACAAAACAATAAACATTTCCTCCAGGTTAGTCTCCACACAAAAGGGAACTGTAAGCAAATGAAGCCACCTAAAAGAGGGCCAAGTGAACACCAAGGGTGAAGACCTGTTTCATGTTTCCCAGGCTCATGGGCACCCAGCACTTCCTGTTACCTATAGCAATCAGCGCTTCGTAGTTCCTTTTCACATTCCTATATCGAATTTTTTCCCATTCTCCCATCTCTTCCCATTCTTCCTTGGAGAAGTATACAGAGATGTCTTTGAAAGCATCTTTGGCCTAAGGAAAATAATAGATTTCATCAGTGATTTACTAATATAAGTCAGACCTTAGAGCTGGGTCTTCTCCTCCACCTTTTGTGCAGGGAGTAGCCTGAAGCTACTGGATGGTCTCTGTGAGACAGGGATGAAGACTTTCCTTCCCTACTGTGTCCTGCTTAATTGAGCACACACTGAGCATTTTCCTAACTCTTCCTGGACACAAAGAAGTTGACAATACTAGTGTCCTGTTTTGTCCCACTCCACCCCACCATCTCAGACAGGACCAGGCATTCCCATCCTGTGTATGGTCGTAGAGAAGTTCACTCAGCTAACCAGGCAAGCAGTCTGTGGTCCTTCAGGGACCAGCGCCATGTCCTTCCTATAGAGCTGGCTTAGAGCCCAGCTTTGCCGCCTCTGCCTCTCACCGTGGGCTTCCACTCTGTTCTCCCAGCATCTCCCTCAGTGCTCTCCTCTGGAGATGTGTTCGGCCTCATGGCCATTGGAGTGCTCAACGCCAAGGTGCCTGTGGAAGAAGAAGGTGCTGAGATAACCCAGACCACTGTCCAGAGCCTGGTCTGTCTTCCTTGGGTGGAGTGTCCAAGGCAAGAAGGTGAGGGGAATGTCGGGGTGAGGGTATTGGTGGGATGGACAGATCCCGACTAGCTATGACAGACAAGCCTAATGTGAACTAGAGTTGGTTTCTTTGGTTCCCCTACAATTCAGCCCCTCCGAGGAAAGGCACTGGGTGGCACATTCTGTGGGTGATGGAGGGATTCCTGAGGAGACCTGGAAGCCCCTAACTGCTGGACTGGGGTCTGGCTGAAATCAGGGCTCTGTTCCAGTGCTGCTGCTGCTGCTAAGTCGTTTCAGTCGTGTTCAACTCTGTGCGACCCCATAGACGGCAGCCCACCAGGCTCCCCTGTCCCTGGAATTCTCCAGGCAAGAACACTGGAGTGGGTTGCCATTTCCTTCTCCAGTGCATGAACGGGAAAAGGGAAAGTGACGCAACTCCTAGCGACCCCTTGGACTGCAGCCCACCAGGCTCCTCCGTCCATGGGGTTTTCCAGGCAAGAGTACTGGAGTGGGTTGCCATTGCCTTCTCTGCTGTTCCAGTGCAGGAGAGGGAATATTTCTCCAAGAAGGGTTTTGAGGATCTCATCCTGGGGACTCAGAAAAATCTGGGCATAATGTGGGTTCTACGTCTAAGGGACAGGTCACTTGGCTTGAGGAGATCTGGGTCACACGGGCTGAAGGAACTGGGGTCTTCAGACAGAGGGGACTGGGGATCTTTTGGCTGATGTAGAATGCGCAGGGTGAGATAACTTGGGATCTTTGAGGCTGAGGAAATCGGGGGTTTCTTATTAAGGCGCTTTAGGTGTCTGACAGGCAGGACAGTGGGAGTCTTGAGGATGAAGAGTTTTAAGAGCTCCCAGGCTGAGGTATTCAGGGTCTCCGAGGTTAAGGAAATTTGGTCTGTCTGCGGGTGCTATTTTTAGGGTCCCTCAGGCTGAGGGGAACTGGGGTTACTCTAGGTATTTGAGGGTCGCAGCACTAGGGGATTTGGTGTTTCTGAGGGTGAACGGACTTGTAGTCCCTGAAGCTGACGAGACGCAAGCTTCCTTCAGATTAGGATTCAGGTTCCTCAAAGCTGACAGGATTTCGGGCCTCCCACCCTGGAATTTGAAGCCGTCAGGCTAAGGGTTTATGAGGGTTGCACGCGGTGTGTTCCCATCAGTCTCCTCGCTGTCCTGCGGCACTGCCCAACCCCGCCTGGGGCCCGCTAGCACCACAGAGACGTCCAGTCCTCTTGCGCTGAGGTGAAGTGAAGGGCGAGCCGCCGGGCTGTACCCTGTCAGGCACGAGCGACCAATCAGCGTTGTGACAGAGGCAGTCTGGCCAATAGGCGCTGGGAGGGTGCAGAGCGCGATGGAGGCCCCGCCCCACCGCTCGGGGATTGGCCGCTCTGGGGGCGTGTCTGTCAAGAAGCCTCAAGCGCGCAGGTGCATCTCGGCCGTTTTCTTTGCTAGTTTTCAGGCATGGCCTCTTAGGCCTGGATCCTCAAGTGGGCAGGTTGTCCTCAGGCTCGATGTTTCCTTCCAGTGCCCTCAACTGGAATCTCGGCTCCACCAGACAGTAGTTGTGCTCCTGGACTTTCTCCTAGGCCCACCTGTGCCCTCCCTTGTCAAATCCAGTTTTGACAAGAACTCTATGTGATGAGTAGTGCATTATTCAGGGGAAAACGGTGTAATTAAATTCTGATGAGACACAGGATAAACAACATATGGTTAAAGATTTAAATGCAAGGCATGGAATAAGTATGTTAGAAAAAACTTGGAGGATTTTAAACCTCAAAGTAGCAGTGGCACTGATGAGTCATCTGTATATTTAATGTAGGTATTAAAAGCCTTCAGAAATGAGGCATAAATAAAACCTCAAAGCCTTGCAAGTATTTTCTGTAAAATGAGGCATCGAACTGGAGGACAAAGGATCCACAGAGCTGAGTTTGCTTGACGCCTACTGGCTTCACAAGATAAAACCGGGACACTGTTTCTGGCCCTTAGCTAGATTTGTTCACAGAAAAATAACGTGATTTCCATGTATTGGAAACAAGACAACTGACTGTAGAATTAGTATCAAGTGGTGGTTGGGAGTCTGGGCGGAGAAATGTTACCAGGAAAGTGAGTTTACCTCTTGGTGGGTGTTGAGCCAGAAGATACAACCCAGACAAAGCTCATGGGAAGGAAAAGTGTATTACTTGCAGAACTATGGAGAACACCATGGAGCTTTCCAGAGGAGTATCTCTCTCTAAACCACAAAGTTGGGGAAGCTTTAATCTATGGGTACAGGCATGTTCAGGCTTTCATGGTGGCTCAGACGGTAAACAATCTGCCCATACCAGAAGACCCAGGTTCAATCCCTAAGTGGGGAAGATCACCGGAGGAGGGCCTGGCAGTCCACTCCAGTATTCTTGCCTGGAGAATCCCATGGACAGAGGAGCCTGATGGTCCAGGGGGTTGCAAAGAGTCAGACACGAGTAAGTGGCTAACAGATTAACTTTACAGGCATGATCATTAAGGGTCTTGGGCTGTGGCAGACTCCAAGCTTCCGTTGATTGAAATCTTTAGAGTCAGAACCAGTCACCATCAGCATCCCTTACATTCCAGCTGGCCTGGTATAGATTTAGATATCTATTCTTGATATAGATATCTATTCTTCTTTATATTCTTTCCCCTTATCAGTTCAGTTCAGTCGCTCAGTTGTGTCTGACTCTGTGATCACATGGACTGAAATACACCAGCCTTCTCTGTCCATCACTAACTCCCAGAGCTTGCTCAACTCATGTCCATTGAATCGGTGATGCCATCAACCATCTCATCCTCTGTCATCCCCTTCTCCTCCCACCTTCAATCTTTCCCAGCATCAGGGTCTTTTCAAATGAGTCAGTTCTTCACATCAGGTGGCCAAAGTATCGGAGCTTCAGCTTCAGCATCAGTCCTTCCAATGAATATTCAGGACTGATTTCCTCTAGGACTGACTGGTTGGATCTCTTTGCAGTCCAAGGGACTCTCAAGAGTCTTCTCCAACACCACAGTTCAAAAGCATCAATTCTTTGGCACTCAGCTTTCTTCATGGCCCAACTCTCATAACCATACATGACTACTGGAAAAACCATAGCTTTGACTAGATGGACCTTTCTTGGCAAAGTAATGTCTCTGCTTTTTAATATGCTGTCTAGGTTGGTCATAACTTTCCTTCCAAGAAGCAAGTGTCTTTGAATTTCATGGCTGCAGTCACCATCTGCAGTGATTTTGGAGCCCAAGAAAATAAAGTCTGTTACGGTTTCAATTGTTTCTCCATCTATTTGCCATGAAGTGATGGAACCGAATGCCATGATCTTTGTTTTCTGAATGTTGAGCTTTAAGTCAGCTTTTAAACTCTCCTCTTTCACTTTCATCAAGAGTCTCTTAGTTCTGCTTCATTTTCTGCCATAAGGGTGGTGTCATCTGCATATCTGAGGTTATTGGTATTTCTCCCGGCAATCTTGATTCCAGCTTGTGCTTCATTTAGCCTGGCATTTCCCATGATGTACTCTGCACATAAGTTATGTAAACATGGTGACAATATACAGCCTTGATGTACTCTTTTCTCAATTTAGAACTAGTCTGTTGTCTAGTTGTTCTCAATGTAGAACTAGTCTAGTTGTAACTGTTGCTTCTTGACCCTCATACAGATTTCTCAGGAGGCAGGTTAGGTGGTCTGGTATTCCCAACTTTTGGGAATTTTCCAACAGTTGGTTGTGATCCACAGTCAAAGTCTTTGGTGTAGTCAATAAAGCAGAAGTAGATGTTTTTCTGGACTCTCTTGCTTTTTCTATGACCCAGTGGATATTGGCAATTTGATCTCTGGTTCCTCTGTCTTTTCTAAATCCAGCTTGAACATCTGGAAGTTCTCGGTTCACGTATGTTGAAACCTCACTTGGAGAATTTTGAGCATTACTTTGCTAGCATGTGAGATGAGCGCAATTGTGCAATAGTTTGAACATTCTTTGGCAGTGCTTTTCTTTGGGATTGGAATGAAAACTGACCTTTTCCAGCCCTGTAGCCACTGCTGAGTTTTCCAAATTTGCTGGCATGTTGAGTGCAGCATTTTAAGAGCATCATCTTTTAGGACTTGCAATAGCTCAGCTGGAATTCCACTTGCTTTGTTCGTAGTGATGCTTCCTAAGGCCCATTTGACATCACATTCGAAGATGTCTGGCTCTAGGTGGGTGAAAACACCATCGTGATTATCTGGGTCATTAAGCTCTCTTTTGTATAGTTCTGTGTATTCTTGCCACCTCTTCTTAATATCTATTGCTTCAGAAATGGTCCATACCTTTTGTGTCCTTTACTGTGCCCATCTTTGCATGAAATGTTCCCTTGGTAGCTTTAATTTTCTTAAAGAGATCTCTATTATTTCCCATTCTATTGTTTCCCTCTATTTTTTTTTTCCACATTGTTCACTTAAGAGATTTTTCTTATATCTCCTTGGTATTCTTTGGAACCTTGCATTCAGATGGGTATATCTTTTTCCTTTTCTCCTTTGCCTTTAGCTTCTCTTCTTTTCTCAGCTATTTGTAAGGCCTCCTCAGACAACCCTTTTGCCTTTCTGCATTTCATTTTGGTGGATGGTTTTGATCATGGCCTCCTGTACAATATTAGGAACCTCCATCCATAGCTCTTCAGGCACTTTGTTTATCAGATCTAATCCCTTGAATCTATTTGTCACTTCCACTGTATAATCATAAGGGATTTGATTTATGTCATACCTGAATGGCAGGTATAACATACTTTCTTCAATTGAAGTCTGAATTTTGCAATAAGGACATCATGATATGAGCCACAGTCAGCTCCTGGTCTTGTTTCTGCTGACTGTATAGAGCTTCTCCATCTTTGGCTACAAAGAACATAATCATCTGATTTTGGTATTGACCTTCTTGTGATACCCATGTGTAGAGTCTTCTCTCGGGTTGTTGAAAGATAGTGTTTGCTATGACCAGTGCATTTTCTTTGCAAAACTCTGTTAACCTTTGCCCTGCTTCAATTTGTACTCCAAGGCCAAACTTGCTGGTTACTCCAGGTATCTCTTGACTTCCTACTTAAAAAAAATTAATTTATTTTAACTGGAGGCGGATTACTTTACAATATTGTGGTGGTTTTTGCCATACGCTGACATGAGTCAGTCATGGGTGTACATGTGTCCCCCTGTCCCAAAGCCCCCTCCCACTTCCCTCCCCATCCCATCCCTCTGGGTTGTCCCAGTACACCAGCTTTGAGTGCCCTGTTTCATGCATCTAACTTGGACTGGTCATCTAGTTCACATATGGTAATATACATGTTTCAATGCTATTCTGTCATATCATCCCACCCTCGTCTTCTCCCACAGAGTCCAAAAGTCTGTTCTTTACATCTGTGTCTCTTTTCCTCTTGTCTATAGGGTCATCGTTATGATGTTTCTAAATTCCATATATATATGTGTTAATATACTGTATTGGTGTTTTTCTTTCTGACTTACTTCACTCTGAATGACAGGCTCCAGTTTCATCCACCTCATTGGAACTGACTCAAATGTGTTCTTTTTCATAGCTGAGTAATATTCCATTGTGTATATGTATTACAACTTTCTCATCCATTCATCTGCCTATGGACATCTAGGTTGCTTCCTGTCCTGCTAAGTCACTTCAGTCGTGTCCGACTCTGCGAGACCCCATAGACGACAGGCCACCAGGCTCCCCTGTCCCTGGGATTCTCCATGCAAGAGCACTGGAGTGGGTTGCCATTTCCTTCTCCAATACATGAAAGTGAAGTCGTGTCTGACTCCTAGCAACTCCATGGACTGCAGCCTACCAGGCTCCTCTGTCCATGGGATTTGCCAGGCAAGAGTACTAGAGTGGGTTGCCATTGCCTTCTCCTGTCCTGCTTCCTGTCCTAGCTGTTGTAAACAGTGTTGCAATGAACATTGGTGTACAGGTGTCTCTTTCAATTCTGGTTTCCTTGGTGTGTATGCCCAGCAGTGGGATTGCTGGGTCATATGGCAATTCTATTTCCAGTTTTTTAAGGAATTTCCACACTGTTCTCCATAGTGGCTGTACTAGTTTACATTCCCACCAACAGTGTAAGAGGGTTCCCTTTACTCAACACCATCTCCAGCATTTACTGTTTGTAGACTTTTAAATGGCAGCCATTCTGACTGGCGTGAGATGGTACGTCATGGTGGTTTTAATTTGCATTTCTGATAATGAGTCATGTTGAGCATCTTTTCATGTGTTTGTTAGCCATCTGTTTGTTTTATTTGGAGAAATGTCTGTTTAGTTCTTTGGCCCATTTTTTGATTAGGTCATTTATTTTTCTGGTATTGAGCTGCATGAGCTGCTTGTATATTTTGGAGATTGAGTCTTTGTCAGTTGTTTCATTTGCTATTATTTTCTCCCATTCTGTCTTTTCACCTTGCTTATAGTTTCCTTCATTGTGTAAAAGCTTTTAAGTTTAATGAGGTCCTATTTGTTTATTTTTGCTTTTATTTCCATTACTCTGGGAGGTGGGTCATAGAGGATCTTGCTGTGATTTACGTCAGAGAGTGTTCTGCCTATGTTTTCCTCTAGGAGTTTTATAATTTCTGGTCTTAAATTTAGATCTTTAATCCATTTTGAGTTTACTTTTGTGTATGGTCTTAGAAAGTGTTCTAGTTTCATTCTTTTACAGGTAGTTGACCAGTTTTCCCAGCACCACTTGTTAAAGAGATTGTCTTTTCTCCATTGTATATTTTTGCCTCCTTTGTCAAAGATAAGGTGTCCATAGGTTCGTGGATTCATCTCTGGGCTTTCTACTTTGTTATGTTGATCTATATTTCTGTATTTGTGCCAGTACCATACTGTCCTGATGACTGTAGCTTTGTAGTATAGTCTGATTCACTTCCTGCTTTTGAATTCCAGTCCCCTATGATGAAAACCACATCTTATTTTGGTATTAGTTCTAGAAGGTCTTGTAAGTCCTCATAGAACCATTCAACTTCAGCTTCTTTGGGATTGATGGTTGGGACATAGACTGGGATTATTCTGATATTGAATGGTTTGCCTTGGAGACAAAGAGAGATCATTCTGTCATTTTTTAGATTGCACCCAAATACTGCATTTTGGACTCCTGTTGACTATGAGGGCTACTCCATTTTTTCTAAGGAATTCTTGCCCATAGCAGTAGATGTAATGATCATCTGAATTAAATTCTCCCACTCCAGTCCATTTTAGTTCACTGATTCCTAAAATGTCAATGTTCACTCTTGCCATCTCCTATTTGACCACATCCAATATCCTGTATTTCCTAATATTCCAGGCTCTATGAGAGTTGGACTGTGAAGAAAGCTGAGCACCAAAGAATTGATGCTTTTGAACTGTGGTGCTGTAGAAGACTCTTGAGAATCCCTTGGACTGCAAGGAGATCCAACCAGTCCATTCTGAAGGAGATCAGCCCTGGGATTTCTTTGGAAGGAATGATGCTAAAGCTGAAATTCCAGTACTTTGGCCACCTCACGCGAAGAGTTGACTCATTGGAAAAGACTCTGATGCTGGGAGGGATTAGGGGCAGGAGGAGAAGGGGACGACAGAGGATGAGATGGCTGGATGGCATCACTGACTCGATGGACGTGAGTCTGAGTGAACTCCGGGAGTTGGTGATGGACAGGGAAGCCTGGTGTGCTGTGATTCATGGGGTCGCAGAGTCAGACACGACTGAGCGACTGAACTGAACTGATGCAATATTGTTCTTTACTGCATCAGACTTTACTTCCATCACCAGTCACATCCACAACTGGGCACTATTTTCACTTTTGCTCTGTCTCTTCATTCTTTCTGGAGTTATTTCTCCACTATTCTCCAGTAGCATAGTTGGGCACTGACTGACCTGGGGAGTTCATCGCTCAGTGTCATATCTTTTTGCCTTTTCATACTGTTCATGGAGTTCTCAAAGCAAGAATACTGAAGTGGTTTTCCAATACTGAAGTGGTCCCTTCTCCAGTGGACCATGTGTTGTCAGAACACTCCACCATGAACCTTTCGTCTTGGGAGGCCCTACACAGCATGGCTCATTGTTTCATTGAGTTCAACAAAGCTGTAGTCCATGTGATCAGTTTGGTTAGTTTTCTGTGATTGTGGTTTTCATTCTGTCTGCCCTCTTACGAATAAGGATAAGAGAGTTATGGAAGCTTCCTGATGGGAGACAATGACTATGGGGAAAACTGGGTCTTGTTCTGATGGGTGGGGCCATGCTCAGTAATCTTTAATCTAATTTTCTATTAGATGGGGGAGGCTGTGTTCCCTCCCTGTTGTTTTGCCTGAGGCCAAAGTGTTGACCCACACTTCCACCAGAGACTCCTGGACTCTCACAGGGAAGTCTAACTCAGTCACTTGTGGGGAGACTGCTCCTTTTTCCTGGCTCCTGGTGCACACAGGTTTTGTGTGTGCACAAAAGCCAAGAGCCAACAGCCAAGAGCCTGTTTCCCAAGTCCTGTGGAAGTTTTGTAATGAAATACCACTGGCCTCCAACGTCTAATTTCCTGGAGGTTCTCAGTCCCTTTGTCAAATCCCCAGGTTGGGAAATCTGTTGTGGGTGCTAGAACTTTCTTAACAGTGCAAGAATTTCTTTGGTATAATTGTTCTGCAGTTTGTGGGTTGTCTGCTTGGTGTCTCTGTGATGGGTCTAGTGGCAACTTCCTCCAAGAGGGCTTACGCCACATGCTGTGTGACCCAGGTCTGCTGCAGCCAGAGCCCCTGTCCATGTGGCAGCCCACTGCTGACACTTGCCTCTGCAGGAGACACTCAAACACTCAAAGGCAGGTCTGGTCAGTCTCTGTGGGGCCCCTGTGTCCTGGTGCACACATGGTTCATTTGAGCCCTCCAAGGGTCTCTGGAGGGCATGGGGTTTGATTCTAAATGCAATTTTGCCCCTCCTACCATCTTATTGGGGCATCTCCTTTGCCCTTGGATGTGGGGTATCTTTTTTTGGTGGGATCCAACATTCTCCTGTACATGGTTGTTTCACAGAGAGTTGCAATTTGGAGTTCTTGCAGGAGAAGATGACCATATGTCCTTCTACTCTGCCATTTTTCCCCTTATAAGTTATTACAAAATGTTGAGTGTAGTTGCCTGTGCTATACAGTAGGTCCTTGTTGACTATTTTACCTTAATTTTTAAAAATGTTGATTTTACTTGTTTATTTATCTATTTTTGGCTGAATTGTCTTTGTTGCTGTGCACGGGTTTTCTCTAGTTTCAGTGAGTGGGGCTGCTCTTCCTTGTGATGTGAGGGCTTCTCATTGCAGTGTCTTCTCTTGTTGTGGAGCACAGGCTTCAGGGTCTGTGGGCTTCTGTGGTTGCAGCACGTGAGCTCAACAGTTGTGGCTCCCAGGCTTTCGAGCACAGGCTCAATAGTTGAATGACAAGCCCTCACACTGCAACCAGGAGAAGCCCACACTCTCCTCAACTAAAGGAAAGTCCATACAGCAGCAAAGATTCAGTGCAGCCGAAAATAGACAATAAATAAAAAAATAAATAAAATTATAAAATAACAACAGCAATAAACCCCCACAAAAATCAGAGCTGGTATCAGGAAGCTGGGTAATTAGGTCTGTTCATCTCTGGTTCATTGCACTGCTGCTTTCTTTCTGAAATGCAAAAAGAAGGAAAACTGCAAGGGGTGGTCCGTGGGAAAGGCAAGCACTAGGGTGTAAGTAGTATGGGGTTAGAGGAGAATAGGTGCAGGATTTAGCTCAAGCAGAGTTAGGGAGCAGAAAAGCAGACTTAGTTACAGAGTACAGATTAGGAGCAGTAAAGGAAAATCTGGGAGGGATTCGGCCTGCTCACTGTTCTCTTTATCTTCTTTGTTCTCAGGAAAGAAGAGAAAATCATTTCTCTCTTTCCCTTTTCACTGCAACACTGATAGAAGAAACTTAGATGAGAAGGAGTGGCCTTCAGGAGCCCAGCCTCGTTCTCCAGTTCCTGTATAAAAGCAGTGAGTTAGAGACATCACCAGGAGAAAAGCAGACATTTAATAACTTTTATACCTCCTGTATATAGGGGAACTATCCAGGAAACCTGAGTCACTCCCTGAAATGTCCAAAGCCATCACCTCAAGTGCAATCTTTAGAGAAAAATAAAAGAAAGACCTTGGGGAAATGGGGAAGCCTGTTGTGACAGGTTATCATGCAAACATAGTGAAGAAATGTATGATTGTTGCAGATTTAAGTCAGGACCTTGCCACTGATAAGAATTACCCGAGAGTTACTAGTCATCTGCTTCTAGTGCCAAGAGGGATAGCCCTTAAATATGTAGAGTTCTCTGTTGTAAATGTCCTTCACAAAAGGGCAATTGCTACTTACTTTTATGAAATTTCTGTTTTTTCTTTTTTAAAAGTTAGACTGAAATAATCCTTATGCCAGAGAGGCATATTTTGGGGTGGCATATTCTACTCATCTTATCATGGAGGAACCCCATTTTGCTTATGCTTTCATGTATTGAAGGATATCATGATTTTTTTTTCAATTTTTTTAGCTATTATAAATAGTGCTGCTGTGCATAATTGCATCCTTGTTTAAATTTGGGATAAAATTTCAAAGCAGTTGACAACACTGAACACATGATTGTTGGATCCAGTGTTTTGGCTTTGGAAAACACTGCACAGCTGTGTTATAAAGTGGCCGTAGATACATCCCACCAGCAGTGAGGGAGATTTCTTTTCCTCATCCTCCAGCAGTGGATATTGTCATGTATATGGAGTTTAGTAGTCCTGATAAGTGTGGTGTGATACCTCATGATTTTCACTCCATGTTTCCTAGTTCAGTTCAGTTCAGTTCAGTTCAGTTGCTCAGTCATGTCTGACTCTTTGTGGCCCCATGCGCTGCAGCAGGCCAAGCTTCCCTTTCCATCACCAACTCCCGGAGCTTGCTCAGCTCATGTCCATCGAGTCAGTGATGCCATCCAACCATCTTATCCTCTGTCATCCCCTTCTCCTCCCGCCTTCGATCTTTCCCAACATCAGGGTCTTTTCAAATGAGTCAGCTCTTCTCATCAGGAGGCAAAAGATTTGGAGCTTCAGCTTCAGCGTCAATCCTTCCAATAACTATTCAGGACTGATTTCCTTTAGGAATGACTGGTTGGATTCCTTGCAGTCCAAGGGACTTTCAAGAGACTTCTCCAACACCATAGTTCAAAAGCATCAATTCTTTGGCAGTCAGCTTTCTTTATGGCCCAACTCTCACATCCATACATGACTACTAGAAAAACCATAGCTTTGACTAGATGGATCTTGGTCAGCAAAGTAATGTCTCTGCTTTTTAATATACTGTCTAGGCTGGTCATAGCTTTTATTCCAAGGAACAAGCGTCTTTTAATTTCATGTCTGCAGTCACCATCTGCAGTGATTTTGGAGCCCAAGAAAATAAAGTCTGTCACTGTTTCCATTGTTTCCCCATCTATTTGCCATGAAGTGATGGGACTGGATGCCATGATCTTAGTTTTTTGAATGTTGACTTTTAAGCCTACTTTTTCACTCTCCTTTTTCACTTTCATCTAGAAGCTCTTTAGTTCCTCCTCACTTTCTGCTATAAGGGTGGTGTCATCTGCATCTCTGTTTATTGCTATTTCTCCCGGCAATCTTGATTCCAGCTTGTGCTTCATCCAGCCAGGCGTTTATTGTGATTTACTCTGAATGTAAGTTAAATAAGCAGGGTGGCACTATACAGTCTTGACATACTTCTTTCCCAATTTGGAATCAGTCCAGTGATCCACGTCCAGTTCTAACTGTTGCTTCTTGACCAGGATAAAGTTTTGCAGGAGGCAGATAAGGTGGTCTCGTATTCCCATCTGCTTAAGAATTTTCCACAGTTTGTTGCCATTCACATAGTCAAAGGCTTTAGCACAGTCAATGAAGCAGAAGTAGATGTTTTTCTGGAATTCTCTTGCTTTTTTATGATGCAGTGGATGTTGGCAATTTGATCTCTGGTACCTCTGCCTTTTCTAAATCCAGCTTGAACATCTGGAAGTTCTTGGTTCATGGACTGTTGAAGCCTCTTTTGGAGAATTTAGAGCGTTACTTTGCTAGCATGTGAAATCAGTGCAGCTGTGTGGTAGTTTGAAAATTCTATGGCATTGCCCTTTTTTGGGATTGGAATGAAAACTGACCTTTTCCAGTCCTGTGGCCACTGCTGAGTTTTCCAAATTTCCTGGAATATTGAGTGCAGCACTTTAACAGCATCATCTTTCAGGATTTCCAATAGCTCAGCTGGAATTCCATCACCTTCACTAGCTTTGTTCATAGCGATGCTTCCTAAGGCACAGCTGACTTCACACTCTAGGCTGTCTAGGCAAGTGATCAAATCATCATGGTTATCCGGGTCATTAAGATCTTTTTTATATAGTTCTGTGTATTCTTGCTGCCTCTTCTTAATATCTTCTGCTTTCGTTAGGTCCATACCATTTCTGTCCTTTATTGAGCCCTTCTTTGTGTGAAATGTTCCCTTGGTTTCTCTAATTTTCTTTGCACATATTCGAGTATTTTAACTGGGATGGGTGGAGAATGTTCAGGAGCAGCTAGCCTAGGGATCAGGCAGCATTTACTTCAAGATGCCTCTGTGTGGTCCCCCAGCTTCCCACTGAGAACCCTAACCCTTGTGGGAGTGGGGGTGGGGGGTGAGGAGGGTAGAGGAGGGGGTCAGAAATATGGAGGAGGGGGTCAGGAGTGTGGAGGAGTGCCAGGAGCCGGCGTGAGGAGCTCCAGCCGTGGCAAAGGTCATGAGGAAGGAGGCTTGGCATACGCAAAGACAGGATCGAGCCACAGGAATCCCCCTGGATATTCTCGAGCATCTACCCACCAAAACCAGAGTCTGCCTACTTTACTGCTTTGTGCTCTCACCTCTGACTTTACTGGGGGCTGTCCCCACTGCCATCTAGCTCTCTCTGATAAAGAGTTAACTTAAAGCTCCAGTTAATAGAGTTCCTGGGCACTAGAAGTGTTTAAATCTAAACCCCTCAGTTAGCTCTCTAACTCACCTGACAAGTTTCCCCAGACTCCTACAGCTATGCATACGATTGTTTACAGTCTCCCAGCCTCAAGAGGCAGGGGAAGCTTAAGATATTCAAATAGCTTAGAGCCTCTCAGAGAGTTAGAAACTGTCAGAATAAAGCTAGTAAAATATTTCATTGATGAGCCAATGCTTGCTGCCAAGTTTCCACATCCCCTGTATTGTATCCTTGAATGTGTATTAATTAATATAGTTGGTATGTAGAAAAAATAAGTAGTGGCCTTGGTATTAGCAACTTTAGACCCTTAAGGTAATACATTCTTTCCTTTGTTGTAAACCCACTGCACCTCTGCCCTATAGGAATGCAACTGTATCTAACACCTTCGGAGGATGGCGCCAAACCTTAAAAAATTACTCTTAGAGAAAATAAGTCTTACGGTTGACAAACCTTTGTCAAGAGTCATAAAATGTTAATAGGCCTTCTGGCCAGAAGATGATGTAAATCACCTAAACCATTTGTATACGATAAATTTGCAGGAAAGAAACCCTGTTTTTGATAAGGATCAAAGACTGCTGACTTTACATGATTTCACATCCCCTATTATCCTCTATGTGCAACTTAGGGTATACAAGCCCCTGTTGAAAATAAAGCTACGGGCCTTGCTCACTGAAGCTTGATCTCCCCGTGTCATTCTTTCTTGTTTCCTTTTCCTCCTTTTCTCTTCTGTTCTTCCTTCATGCCAAAATAATCTGGAGCGCGGGGGTCCTCTGCGACCACTTATTTGCTTGGGCTTCTAAGACCCATTCGAGAAGGTGCCTAAGGTGGGGCACCTTCCGCTATTTGAGAGGGCGCCTGCTGCCTCCGTGGTCAGAACAAGTTTGGTGTCAAGAACTTTATTGATCTCCCACGTAAACCAGTTATTATTGAGCATCTAATAAATCTCTCAGCCTTTGCTATCCCTTAATCGCCGATGCCGTCATCCTGAAGGAATCCCTGGATCCAACCGGGGCTGGACTCCGACAGAGGAGGTGTGGGAGAGTGGAAGGGCTGCTGTCTGCACTTAATTCCCCACCCCCGACTATCTTCAGAATTGCTCATTGGTGTAGCAAGCACCCTAATTGGATTTTCACCTGTGTAACTGGTGTGTTCTTAATGAGCAATGTGAACAGTGACATTAAATGTCCTCAGTCAGGACATGTAGATACTACACCACATGAACAGGTGTAAGAACCTGGGGAGGCATGTGCAGCCAGTACCCCTAGGGACAGGGTTCAGACTTCACCCCTCAACATTTTGGGGTCTAGCCGCTGCTTTAGCATTTATGAGGGCCCAGTGCTGACTCTAAGGGTTCTGTAATCCAGCCTCCATCTGCCTTTAGTGAGACCCACACTTCTAGGATCCTACAGAGCAGGGCCTGTGTGAGTTCTCTGTGGCTTCTCTAACAGACGACCACATATTGGGTGATTTAAAACAACAGGAATTCATCCTCCCCCAGTCCTGGAGACCAGACACCTAAGATCAAGGTGGCACAGGGCTGAGGTTCCTCCAGAGGCTCCAGGATAGGGTCCTTCCTGCCTTCTCCAGCTTTGGGGCTCCAGGGGTCCCAGGGCTTGTGGCCCCCTCCCTCCCATGTCTGCCTCCATCTTCATGAGGCTTCTCGTCTGTGTCCTCTTTCATCTCTTATAAGGACTCTGTCAGTTGGATTGAAGGTCACCATAACCCTATATGACCTTAACTTGAGATCCTTAATTACATCTACAAAGACCCTTTTCCCAGATATGGCCCTGTTTCTGTGTTCTGGAGGAGGGGGGACACATCTTTTGGGGCCACCATTCACCCCATTATCTGTATATAAAATAACCCTCATTTTAGGAGATCACCACAGGCCCATATAGACAGGCACAGACAGCGGCCACACAGGTGGGGTCTGGAGAGAATGAGGATCCTGGAGTTACCTGGAACGGATCATGCCTGGCTTCATCAGGTGAGGGGAATCACAGGGAGGAGCAGGGCATGGTCTTGTTCAGGCTTCAGAAAGACCATGTTGGGTGAGATGTGAAATGCACTGTGAGGGCAGGGAGCTTTGTCAGGGCCTGATGGAGGGATTAGGCTTGGGCAAAGGCTGAGAGTGTAGAGGGGAATCAGTGTGGGGGTTGGCCATACGCCCTGGAGAAGGAGCTGACAGTCCCTGGGGCACAAGGAACTGGGAACCTGGGAGGCTTCTGTGTTACTGAACCAAGTCCACACACCTGAGTACAGTAAAGCCAGTCGCCTGACACCAGGTGCAGTAAAGGAAAGTGCAGCATTAATTGTAAAGGTACCAATACGTGGAGACAGGTAACTCGTGCTCTAAACCCTGAAATCCCTGAAAGGCTTCAAGAAAGTTTTATGGGCCACATGAGGGAGGGGTGTGGGTCACAGAGTATGTGATTCACTGGTGCACGGTTCTCTGGTTGGTGAGGTAACAGGTGGCTAACCTCACAAATCCTCAGGCACTGGACACCCTGGGGGTGATGTGTTCATGCTCATCAAGTAGTTAACTTCTTCCACTCAGTGGGGCTTTTAGCAGTGGTAAAACAACTCCCTGAGTGTGCCTCAGATACTATTATCTCTATACTTCAGAGAGGAGTTACAGCAGAGGATACAGGACGGGGTCTGTCCTGGGAGGGTCCCATAGGCTCCTGCTCGGTTACACCAGGTATCTGGGCTCAGCAGCTGGAGAAGTTGGGGCTGCCTCCTGGGCATGGGGAGCAGCAGGATCACAGTCCTTGAGGGGCCTGTTAGTTCCCAGGATGAGATGGGGAGGCCATGAGAGGCACCTGGCCTGGGAGAGGGGTGCAGGCTGGAAATGTCACTGGAATCATCGCAGAGAGGAAGGGGAAAGGCCAGAAGGGGGCAGGTGGGTTATAGCACCTACATGCAGGTGATGGTGGTCCTGTTGGGCACAACTCAGAGCCATAAGGAGTGGTGGTCAGGGCTCAGTTTCATCCTGTTGTTCTTTGTTTATCTGTAACTTCCCACTCCTGCAGCAAGGAGCCATTTGCATTTGTCAGCTCTTTTCTCCTCTTCAGGTTATGTGTACAGTGGTCTCAGAATTGCTAGTTACTGCACTCTGGAAGGATCTCTATAAAATGAAGCCCAGTGTTTATGTGCAGGCCATTTTGCCTTTTGTGTATTGATTCATTCATTTCCAAAGTCAACACATTTTGCCCCATCTCCTACAGTGAGATATCTTTTTAGTGCATTTATAATGTGATTAGGTTTTGTTGCATTGTGTATTCTGTCCTGCAACTCTCCTACACTCTAAATAACTATACTTGAATAGATTGTTTGATCCCTTGGGCTATACAAATTGATGAGCGTAGACAAATGCATAATGACAGATGTCCATCCTAAAGCATCACAGGGAATACTTCAACCCTCTTCAGCAGATGATCTGTTTATCATCTATGTAGCTTTGCTTTTCCTAGAATTTCATAAATGAGGTCATACTGTGTGCTGTTTCTCCAGACTGTATTCTTTCACTGAGTGATATGCACATGAGATTTAACCATACATTTCAAAGTTTGGTGGTTCATTCCTTACTACTGATGAGTAATACTCCATTGCATGTGTATGGGAGGAAAAACAATTTTCACTTTTATTATGGCCTTCCATAATAAAAGACAAATTACCAGGAGAAAAATAGAAGCATACCTCCTCTATGCTTCCCTGGTGGCTTTGTGGTAAAGAATCTGCCTGTAATACAGTGCTGGGGTCCAGCCCCAGCAGGATCCAGGGGTACCCTCAGGATGACGGCATTGGCGATAAGGAAAGTAAAAGGGGAGAGAAAGAGGCTTGATCTTCCTTGGTTTACACAGAAAGCCGATAAAGCTCCTGTGTTCCAAGGAGTCATCCTGAAAGAAGAACAGAGAGAGAAAGAAAGAAAAGGAAAGAGAGAATGACACGGGGAGACCAAGCTTTGGTGAGTGAGGCCCATAACTTTATTTTCAAAAGGAACTTTTATAACTTGACTTGTACATAGAGGGAAATGAAAGATGCAAAGTCATGCAGAGTCAGCCCAAACATTATATCTGTTTTGTCTTTATTGAAACCAGGATTTTTTCTGCATACCTTTCCCATAAACAATGTTGTGTACATTATCTTCTGGCCTTGGAGGCCTGTGGACATTTTATGATCCTTTTTTGATAAAGGCTGCTCAACCAGAAAACTTATTTTCCCTTGAAGTGTTTTTTTTCTTTATATTTCTAATCTATGTCAGCCTCAGAAAGTGCTAAACAGAGTTACATTCTCACGGAGCAAAGGTGCAGTGAGTTACAACAAAGAAAGAACCAATTAGCTCAAAGGTCTGATGTGGTTAATTCCAAGGCTGCTGCTTGTTTTCCTTACATTCCAACTATGTTAACCGATGCACTCCCAGGTGCACAATGGATAAGGGATATGGAAACTTGGCAGCAAGCATTGGCCCAACAATGAAGCCCTTTACCAGTACTTTTCTAATAATTTTTTACCCCTTAAAGGACTCTATGCTCATTAGGACTTTTAGAATGTTTTGGCTTCCCGTGCCTTTCAAGGTGGGCAGTTGTGAACAATCATGTATGTTAATTGCAAGAGTATGGATAAACCTGTCAAGCAAGCTAAAATGTCAACAGAGGGGTTTGAATTGAAATACTCCTTTCATGCCCAGGAGACTTATTAATTAGAGCCATAAGTTGATGTTTTCCAGAGAAAGGTGGTCGGGGATAGCCCCCTGTTAATGTCAGAAGAGTTGGTGAAAGGTATAATATAATAAACAGTAGACAGACAGATTTTGGTTTTGGGGTAGATGCTCGAGCAGGTCCAGGGAATCCCTCGAATCCTGATCCACCTTTGCCTGTCAGGTCCTCTCTGCATGAACTTTGTCATGGGTGGGATCTCCCATGGTAGCTCCCGGCAATACAGGAGACTTGGGTTTGACCCCTGGGTTGGGAACATCCCCTGGAGAAGGAAATGGCAACCCATTCCAGTATTCTTGCCTGGGGAAGCCCATGGACAGAGGAGCCTGGCGGGCTACAGTCCATGGGGTTGCAAAGAGGTGAACATGACTTAGTGACTAAAACAACAAATAGCTTCTGTGTACAGGGGAGCTACCAAAGAAACCTGATTCACTCCCTGAAATGTCCAAAGTCACCACCTTAAATGCCATCTTCAGCTAAAAACAAGACCCTGAGGAATGGGAGAAGCCTATTATGGAAGGTAATTACACAAAACACAGTAAAGAAGGGTATGATTGTTTATAGATTTAAGTTGGGACTTCTCCATTGATAAGTTACTTGAGTTTTAATTATCCTTTTATTTCTGGTGCAAACAGGGACAACCCTTAAATGCAGAGATTTCTCTGTTGTAAATGTCCATCACAAAATGGCAATTGCTACTTAGTTTACTGAGAGTCCTCCTTTTTTTTTTTTTCCCATGGAAGTGGACTTAAGCAATCCTCACAGCAGAGAGACATATTTTGGGGTGGCATGTTCTACTTGCTTTGGCATGAATATACCCCAATTTGATTATGCATTCATCTATTGAAGGATACCCTGATTACTTCAAGCTTTTAACTATTATGGATAGTGCTGCTGTGCCTACGTTCATCTTTGTTTGCATTTGGGCATGGATTTTTCAAAGCAGTTTCCTAAATACTGGAAGTACGATTGTTGGATCCCAAGGTGAGGTTTGTTTAGCTTCGGAGAAAACTGCCAACTGTGTTACAAGGTGGCTGTGCATGCATCCCACCAGCAGTGAGGGAGCGTTCCTGCTATTCCTCAGCATCCAGCAATTGGTATTGTCATATAGTTAGAGTTTAGCAGCCTAATATGTATAGTGTGATAGCTCATGACTTTAATTTGTAATTCCCTAATGGTGTATGATGTTGAGCATGTTTCTGTTTTGTACTATCTGTATAACTTTTTTTTGTCTGGGTGTCTGTTCAGATCTTTACTTATTGTTTATAGGGTTGTTCAATAGGTCTTTGTCTATTTTGTGTCTAAATCCTGTATCAGATATGAATTTTGCAAATATTTTTCTCCCAGTTTGTGGCTTGTATTTTGATTTTCTGAATGAGGTCTTTCAGAATAGACATCTTTATTTCTATAAAGTCAACAATATTTTTCTTTTGTGGACTGACAGCTTGTGTGTTAAAACTCAAAGCTCGTGATATACAAACCAAACCCAGGGTTATGTAGATTTAATGTGTTTATGTCCACAATTTTGATAGTTTCAAAATTTAAATGTCTGTTAATAAAGTTGAGTGAATTTGGTGACTACATTTCATTCTAAACAGTTTCAAGTTAATTATTCCTTAACTATTTTGGAGAAGTTTTGCACATTGGCAATATTTCAGTTTGAATTTCCATAGTTTAATGACCTAGCCAACTGCCCTGAGGGGCGGAGTCTCCACTTAGCTGTGCCTGCGCCAGTGAGGGAGGCTTGATCTGCAGTTTCCATTGGCTGGCAGAGAGCGAGGAGCCCGCCTCCCGGACCCACCCCCACCCCAAGCGGAATTCCCGCTCTGCCTGAGCACCTGGCTGCCTGTGGCGGCTGACGGGAGTCTGGTCTCCTCAGGACCCATTGGGGCTTCAGCTTTGGGACGCTGTGGGGGTCAGTTCAGGCTGAAGGGAGTCTGGTCTCCTCAGGACCCATTGGGGCTTCAGCTTTGGGACGTTGTGGGACTCAGTTCAGGAAGACAGGGAGTCTGGTCTCCTCAGGACCTGCTCAGGTTTTGGCCTTGGGAATTGTGGGGTTCACTTCAGGCTGACAGGAGATGGGTCTCCTCAGGACCCATTGGTGTTTCGGCTTTGGGACGTTGTGGGGTTAGTTCAGGCTGAATGGGTGTCCTTCTAAAGCACCGGGAATAAACATGATGCCCCAGGAAGCTGTATCACAGACACTCTGTTTTGCATCCCCCATGCCTGGAACTGGGGCCGTGCATGCTCCAGTTAGAGATGTGTGTAGGCATGTGGTCCTTGCAGTTAATCAGAGCAACTAAACGGAAAAATGAGCCAAGTGACTCCCAACACTGCCAGTGCGGTTGTGGAAGGGAAAGGCTTGAGCCGCATTACAGAACCGGAATACAGAAAGTGTGTGCTAGCTTCCTGCACTCGCGTTCAAGAACACTTCAGAAGGACCAAGGGGGATCTCCGAGGCCCTTACTAGGAGAACAGAGTCCGTGAACCCGGCGGTCCCGGAGGCTTGGGCAGGCAGAGAAGGCGTGGGCGTGGCCATCCCTGCACAGCTGTCTCCTGCCCGTCACGCAGGGGCCTTTCCACGGCGAGTTCCCCTGTTTACAACGGGCGGTGGAGCAGCCCCTCTGAGAGGCTGGACCACAGTGGGAGCTGCTGAGTAGCTCAGGTCCTGGGGATGCTCCTGAGAGCTACACATCTCAGGGGGAGGAGTCAGGAGACACAGCAGCCCAGAAGGGAGAGGGCCAAGGAAAGGGCCTTAAAAAAGTTAAGTTCCAGATTCCCAGGAAATAGGTGTTTCCACTTTAGGTGGTGAATCCATGTGTCAGATGTCTGTCCCGGCGCTTGCACATGGGCTCCTGGAAGCCCTGGGCGGCTGCATGTGGCCCAGGGGCCCCATGTGCCCGGCTGTGACCACACAGTGACGCTGCCCATGGGTCCACACACCGGACCAGTCGGAGAGGACCCTCCTCCAGGCCCAGAGAGTGGGCTGGGAAGCAGGAGGACTGGGACGGGGTGCAGGCCTTACCGTACCCCTTTATCTTCCCAGTTTTGGCTTTCTTTGCACCAAGCAGCCCAGTGTGTGGTTAACCAGTGCTACTCTCCTTGAAATCTGTCCACAGCTCTCATCCCCTCCCGGTGGGGTGGGGGCTCTGCTGTACCCCTTTGTCTTCCCAGTTCCGGCTTTCTTTGAGCTAAGATCCTCAGGACCTGCTGGTGCTTCAGCTTTTGTAAGCCTATACCGTCCCTGCCACCAACAAAGCGTGAGTTTTTTCCATGCATTTCTAAGTCATTTAGACTCCGCTGCATTCTGTGTTTCATTCTGTGACACTCTCATATCCTAAATTACTAAATTTGAATAGATTATGATTTACTAATTGAGGTCTAAAGATCTATGGGTTTATACAAATGCACAGTGGTAGATATTCATCTGTAATGTCAGTTCAGTCACTCAGTTGTGTCTAACTCTTTGCGACCCCATGGACTGCAGCCCACCAAGCTTCCCTGTCCATCACCAACTCCCGGAGCTTACTCAAACTCACGTCCAACTGTAATGTATCAGATGGAATATTGAACCTCCTACCTCATAATCTTTTTCTAAGTCTGTTTTGCCTTTTTCAGAATGTAGTATAAATGGGGTCATTAACCCACTCCAGTGTTCTTGCCTGGAGAATCCCAGGGATGGGGGAGCCTGGTGAGCTATGGGGTCGCACAGAGTCAGACACGACTGAAGCAACTTAGCAGTAGCAGCTTAGCAGTGTGTAGACTGGATTCTTTCACTTAGCAATATACATGAAGATTCATCCATGGTTTTTGCTTGATTTGATGGTTCATTCCATTATATTTCCAAATACTATCCCAATGCATGTGTATTGGAGGAAAAATAATGTTCCCTTTATATTTCTCTTTTCCTCATTGAGACTTTCCCCCACAATGAAAGGCAGATGACCTTGAGGAAAACAGAAGCTTATTACCATGCATACCCCCTTATATGCTTGTAAGGTACCTAGGAAAACCTGAAATGGCCCAAGCCTGTGACTTATGGGCTATCTTTAGCTAAGAACAAAAGAAAGATATTGGGGGGCGGGGCATGGTGGAATGATTTGGGAGGTTTGGAGGCAAAGCACAGTAAACAAGGGTCTGGATATTATGCAGATTTACATCCAGGCCATCTCCATGGACTAGCTTCTCTTAAGACATAGTTATCCTTCTATTTCTGGTACACAGGTGGAGACAGCCTTACAAGTGGAGATTTCCCTAATAAGTGTAAATTTAATTCCTAAAATGGCATTTTCAAACATTTTTTTGGATCTGCTGTTTTTAAAATGTCAGTCCAGAATTATCGTGATGTCCAAAAGACACAACCTGGGGTTGCATATTCTGCTCCCCTTGATGTATATGTGCCCTAATCTGCTTATTAATTAATTTACAGAAGAACATTCTGATGCTTTCAGTTTTTAACCAATTTTTAACCCAGAATAGAGCTACTGTTCATTATTTCATGCTAGTTTTTGTTTGAACACAGTTTTTCAAAGCTGTTGTCTAAATACAAGAGGTATAGTATTGCATCCTAGATGAGTCTGTTTAGCTTTGGAAAAAACTGTCAGACTGTCTTCCAAAGGTGGCTGTGCACACATCCCACCAGGATCTTGATCAACTTTCCTGGGACTGTTTCCTCCCCTGAGAAATGCCCTGCTGTTGGACTGTAGCCCACCAAGCTCCTCTGTCCCTGGGATTTCTGAGGCCAGAATACTGGAGGTGGTGGCATTTCCTTCTCTGCTTCTAAGTCGCTTCAGCCGTGTCTGACTGTGTGACCCCATACACGGCGGCCTACCAGGCTTCTCTGTCCTGGGATTCTCCAGGTAAGAACATTGGAGTGGGTTGCCATGTCCTTCTCCAATGCGTGAAAAGTGAAGTTGCTCAGTGAAGTCGTGTCCAACTCTTAGCGACCCCAGGGTTGCAGCCTTTCAGGCTCCTTTGTCCATGGGATTCTCCAGGCAATAGTACTGGAGTGGGCTGCCATTGCCTTCTCCGATTTCCTTCTCTGCAAGATAGCGTTTTTAAGATATTTTCTCCTGGGTATTGCTTTTGACGAAGGAAGGGGGATCCCTTCCAGGGCTTGAGAGTGGGTTCTTGTCTGATACTTGGAAATGCGTTGTCTGAGGAGAGGAGTGCCGTCCAAGCAAGAGGCTTTATTGGGAAGGGATGCTGGGGCGGAGGGCAGGAGGGTGAGGGAAATGGAGAGAACTGCTCTGCCACGTGGCTCACAGTCTCAGATTTTATAGTCATTGGTTTAGTTTCTGGTTTGTCTCTTGCCAGTCATTCTGAATTGGGATCCTTCCTGGGGGCACATGCATCATTCAGCTGAGGTGGATTCCAGTGAGGAGGATCCTGGGAGGTTGGTAGGACCTCTGAACTGGAGTCTCCCATCTCCTTTTGACCTCTCCAGAATTCTGGTTGGTGGTAACTTGTTAGTTCCTTGTTCCTTACCAGGACCTCCTGTTGTAAGATGACTCCAGCAAGTGTTTTCTTTTCTCTGTTGCTTGGCAAGGGTGGGTGGTCAGTGGTTCATTTAACAGTTTGTTTTTGGTTCTCTCGAGTAAGGTCCTCCACAGAGTAAATGTATAACATTATAAAAGTCAATGTTTTAAATAATTTATATTTATAATTCGGTAAGTTGGCTTTTTTGTCGTGTGTTAGAACTGATCACCAGACCAAAGGTCATGTAGATCTCTTGTTGTTTTCTAAAATTTTTATAGTTTTTTAAATGGAATTGCCTTGTTGCAGTTTGTGTTTATGTTCATTTCATATGTTTTATTTTTAACAGTTATTTATGTTTAGTTGGTTGATCATTGCTTTACAATATTGGTTTGATTTGTCATACATCAATATGAATTAACCATAGGTGTACCTTTGTCCCCTTGCTCTTGAATCTTCCTCCCACGTCCCACCCATTCCCACCTCTCTAGGTTATTACAGAGCCCCAGTTTGAGTTCCCTGAGTCATACAGCAAATTCCCACTGGTTGTCTATTTACAAATGTTGGTGTACATGCATCCATGCTGCTCTCTCCATTCATTTCACCCTCTCCCTCTTGTTCCCCACCGTTGTCTGTAAGTCTGTTCTCTATGTCTGCATCTCCATTGCAGCTATGTGAACAGACTCGTCAGACCCATCCTTCTCGATTCCATGTTTTTGTCTTTTTGACTGACTTTCCTGTTTAAATACGCTCTAGGTTCATCCCCTTCATTAGAAGTGACTCAAATGTGTTCCTTTTTATGGCTGCATTCCATCCAGGCTCTCACTGTTCCCTAGCCATGTTTTGAGGAGAGTCATGGAGCTATTCTGCTCCATTTCAGTTTGGGCTTCCAGTCTGAATGCTCACAGCAGAGTTGTTTCTGGGTGAGCCCTCTGAGGTCTGTGAGCGCAGGGCTGCCTGCTCTTCTCTGGCGGCCTGCAGGGGGCGCCAGAACCCACTCTGACCCACGGGTGCAGGACGCTTTGCCTTCAGACTGGGCTCGGTGACCAACTGACGGGAGCTGTGTCTCCTCAGGACCGCCAGGACTCGGGCTTCTGGATAATGGGGCTGCATCCAGGCTGAGAGGAGCAGGGTTGCCTCAGTGCCCACCAGCAGGGAGGTGCTGCAAGAGGGAAAAAATGAGGACCAAGTAGACGTTTCCTGTGTCCAGCTGAGGGCTGACTGGAAGTCCATCTCAAAGGACTCAGCAGGGAAAGAGCTCCATGTGCAAAACGGTGGGTTTTTAGTTAATTTCTGTTAGATGATCTAGAGGATGACCAGTGATGTTCTTTAGTGTAGGTGGCCAGTTTTCCTGTCACTGTTCCTTCAGGAGACTGTCCTTTCCTCGTCGCTCGTTCCTGGTTTGATTTTCATGAACTGACCACGTACATATGGGTTCATTTCTGGGCTCTCTATTCTTTCCTGGAGTCCATGTGCCTGTGTTCCTGCCAGTTCGTCACTGTGGTGGTTACTACAGGTCCGTGATGTAGCTTGAAGTGGGAGAGGAAGATGCCTCCAGCTGTGTTCTTCTTTCTCAGAGTCTTTTTGGCCGTTTAAGGTCCGTTCAATATTAGCAGTCTAATATTGGGAATATTTCTATTTCTGTGAAACATGCCATTGAATATTATTTTGTGATTGCAGTCAGTGTATTTGTTGATGACTTTTGTTGGAATGGACATTTTAATTCTTCATTGTTCCTGTGCGTGAGCGTGGAATAGTTTTCTGTTTGTTTGTGTTTTCTTTGGTTTCTTTATCAGTGCTTTCTAGTTTTCTGACTACTGGTCTTTTATGTCCTTGATTAAGTTTGTTGCCAGATGTTTTATTCTTTTGGATGCAACTATAAGTGGGATGTTCTTAATTTTTGTTTCTGATTGTTATTAGTGTATAGAAACGCAATTGAGTTTTGTATATGGATTGGGATTGTAAATGATAGTATTTTATATGATTGTAAATTGATCTGAAATGATTCAGCTTTACTGAATGTAGTCTAACAACTTTTTGTGAAGTTATGTGAAACATTTTATTTGTTAAATCTGTTTCTCCTGCAATAGGTCATTCAGAGGACCCAAGACATGGTGGTTACTAGTAGACTTCCCACAGTAGTTCTTCATTCCATGTGGACTCCTTCAAGGGCAGTGAGCATCACAGCTTCCCTTGAACTTCGTCTGGGTAAGTCTTGGCCTGTATAAGAAAGTTTCATCCCTGTCTACTCTAAATTTCTTTTGTGGTATTGACATGGTTGTTTTGAAACATAATTTACTTTCCAGTAATTTCAAATGTATGGAAAACTCCTAGCAATGGGAAAAAGTACTCACATTTGCCACATCATCTAAAATAGTTTATGTATTTTATCCAAAAGGGGTGCCTTCTCCTGCAGAACCAGCACATAACCTCCAACATCAGGAAATCATATGGTTTCTACATTATAATATAATCCACAGCCCCACTTCCACTTTTAGCAATTGTTCAAGTATATGAATTTATCTTTTTTTTCCATCCTCATTGTTTTTTCTTTGTTTAGAGTGTTACTGAGATTTTCAGTTATTTGGACAAACTTGATGGATTTAAAGCAGACATGGTGAGTATGGGATCTGGGTGGCCTTTTCTATATGGATTTTTTTTTGCCACTAAAGATGGTTTTCATGTTTATTCATGCTGTAACATGTATGAATCCTGCATTCTTTTTTCCCCCATAGTAATTAAAACCAAATAATATGCCATTTACCATTTAGATATTTGTAAGCATACAATATTGTAGTAAACAACCTTTCCTTGTTTTGCAAACCAGTTTAATAATGTGTACCTCGTGCGTGCTTTGGAGAAACTCAGGAAACTGAGTCAGTGACTGAAGTGGCCCAAGAGACCACCTTAGATACCATCTTCATCTAAACACAAAACAGGGGCTTCCTGGTGGTCCAGTGGCTAATACTGGACACTCCCAAAGAAGGAGGCCCAGGTTCATTCCCTGATCCGAGAACTAGATCTCCCATGCCACAATGAAGAGTTTGCATGCTGTAGCTAAATATCTGGCTTGCCTCAACGAAGGTCCACCTGGAGCAGCCAAATAAAAAAAACAAATAAACATTAAAAAATAAAACCAAAGGAAAGGAAGGGTATCATTGTTGCAGAGATTTATGTCTTAGCTTTCCCTATGGATAAAAAAAAAGTTTCACAAGACTGTCTGTCATCCTTCTATCTGGTATATACAGAGGATTCCTTTGAAATGAGATTTCTCTGGTAAATGTGATTCACAGAGGAGCCGTCTTGAACTTGGGTTTCAGAGATGATCATGTGTCCTCTTAAAAAAAAAAAAAAAAAGTTAATTAGGTCCAACTAATTCTCATGCTGAAGTGGTATATTTTGGGGTAGCATTTGCTCCCCTTCACTTTGGATGTATCCCACTTTATTTACACAGTCATCTACTGAAGACATCCTGATATTTGAAAGTTTTTAGTTATTACAAGTAGAGCTGTTGTGTGTAATTGTGATACTTTTTGTCTGGACACTTTTTCAAAGCTGTTCACTAAGTGCTAGACGTGTAGTATTCAGGTCACAGGTGAGCCTTGTTTAACTGTGGAAAAATCCAGCTATGTTTCTCTGTGGCATGTGGGATCTTCCTGGGTAAGAGATCGAACTAGAGTGTCTTGCATCGTCAGGCAGATTCTTTACCACTGAGCCACCAGAGAAGCCCTGCCCCCACCCCTTTTATGAGTTTACTGGATCTAATAGGTGTGCAGTGTTACTTCAGTGTTGTTTTAGCTTGTAATTTCCTAATGATATGTGAATTTGAGTATTTTTGATATGCTTATCTACTATCTTTATATTTTCATAGGCCCGGTGTTTAGATTTATACATTTTTAATGAGATTGTTTGTTTTAGATTTTTTGGTATAGTTGTAGTACAATCCTTTATCAGATATGTATTTTGTAAATATATTTTTTCTGTGGCTTGTGTTTAAGTTTTGTGAATAAGGTTTTTCACAGTTTAAATTTCTAATTTTTTAAAGTTCATGTTATATATATTTTATATCCTTTTTGGATAGACTTTAGTTTTTTTTTGTTAAATTTGATTAACAAAACTGAGGTACTGTAGACACAGTTTTAATCAAAGCTGAGGTACCATAGATACAGTTTTGCCTTTTGTTTATTGAGAAGTTTGAATGAGGTTGGTGTAAACTGTAAAATTATGTCTACATTCATTTGATTGGATATGGCTTCCAGTTATTTGTATAATTGGTTTTGGCGATATCATAGGAAGTCAGTTTCCCCAAGGGAAACTGGGGTCCATGAAACATGAACTGTCTTTGATCACTTTCTGCTTTTTCTGGCTTTGGATTTGACTTGTTTGGATATCTCATACTAGTGGAATCACAGAATGTTTGTCGTTTTTTGGTCTGGTTTATTTCACTTACTATAATGACCATAAGGTTCGTCGACATTGTAGCGTTGTCAGAATTACTGACTTTGAAGGGCTGAATCATATTCCATTGCATGTCTACCACAGTTTGTTTATGGAGTGGGCTGCCATGGACACTTAGATTGCTTCTGTTGGCCAATGTGAATCATGCTGTTGTGACTATGACTGCAGAAGCATGCATTTTTTCAGCCCCTTTTCCCATACCTTTTGGGTACATAGCATGAATTAGAATCGAACTATGAATTTATTCCATGTGTTAGTTTTGGAGTAATTTCTGTGATGTCTTGCACAGTGACAGCACCATTTAATTTTTTTTGTATGGTAGAATACTGTTCAAGCTTTTGAATATACCCTGTGTTGCATATTCAGTCACCCACCTATGGACACTTGAATGGGTTCTACCTTTGAGCTATTGTGAATAATGTCACTATGAATCTTTGTGTGCCAGTTTTTGATTGAATTATTAACAAATACATAGTACTGTATATGAAAGAAACCACAAGGACCTACTGTAGAGTTTAGGAAACTGTATTGAATATCTTATGATAATGTATAATGGAACAGAGTCTCAAAAGGAATATATGAAAAAGACGTAATAACCATGATAATTATTGTGCCAACACTGAGTTATCATAGCACTACTCAACGTGTCTTTATACATGCCACTAAAATATTCACATCTGTAAGTATAAAAAATTATATAAAAAATCAAGAATTGAAACAGAGAATAAATAAACTTCCTGTCATTGCTCATCATCATTTATGCACTGTTACTACCGGTACCACTGATTGTATAAGTGCTGGACTAGGAATTGACATTCGTGTAAACCAAGAGATTGTGAAGGTGTAAGGAAGTATAACTCATTGAATTCCTTAACGAAGGATTATATAACTCTATGTACATGAAGTGAACGAAAGTCTGTTTAATTGAGCCACATTCTTCCTAGAGTGATGAGCTTCCACCCCACCCAATGTTAGTTCACAATTAAATCCTGCAGTCATCTGGCTTCAATGTCTGCTTCCTGCCATCCAGAAAGAAAAGATGAGGAAGTCCTGACAAAACCGATGCTATTTTTCTTTTTTTGATTTGTATTTTATCGCAGGGCTTGGCAAAAAAGAGGGCCTAACCTGTTTCTAGAGTTGCATCCCAAGGATTGCTCTGGAATGTTACATATGTTGACAAACTGCTGATTATTTTCAAGAAAGGACAATGATCTGCACTTTAGTATCTGTTGCTTGAGCTGGAATAGCAGGCATCCCTTGAAGTGCAGTCCTTCATGCTGAAGTAGGCACACCTGAAGCAATAGCATAAAAGGAACACATTTATCATGTAGATATCACATCCCATGCATTTGTAATAATTTTTCAGTTGTACCCCTCATCATTGGAGGAACTGACTTGTCCCAGTGATAACTAGAGTACCCAGTATAACAGTTCTTTGACTTATGAGTACTTCTTATGAGTACACTTATGAATACTTCTTCCAATGTTCTTTCTCCTACTTTGGTCATGAACAGTAGAAGCTGATGGCAGTGGTTCTTGAAATGTATATTGATTCCAGGTGGCACAGTCGGTAAATACCCTGCCTACCAGTGCAGGAGATGGAAGTGATGTGGGTTTGATCCCTGTGTCAGGAAGATAACAATTCATACACTTGTTTTATGTGAACAAGTTGGATACCCATGAGTTTTTTTTCTTCTGTATATGGAAAAACAAATGCTGTTCAAAGACACTGAAAGAACCCTGATGTTGAAAATCAAATCTGTATTGTGAGCAATGCTTAGAAATCCATGAGTCGAAGCGTAGTATTATGCCTATCATCCTTGTATTTCCCTCAGTGAAATACTTTGAGAAAAGCTCTTCATTCATGGTGTGGATTCATGAAGAAGCTAAATAGCATTAATCCTTTACATTGACAACTGTGAATTTAAATCTCCTGTGAATCCTATGTGACAACCGCACATACCAACATGATTTATTAGTATTATATCAATATTTTTAGTTCTGTTGTATGTCAAGTAAAAAAATCTGTATGTAATTGTACATGAAGTCAAAACATAAAATCAGTGCAAATACAAAATATTCAATCCTTTGAGAAAGGGAGCAAAAAATCTATGTGCTTTGCCTATTGCATTTTTATGTATTAGATCCTTAAGTATTTTATTCACCACACCCAACTGAATGATTCACAAATTTTCAGAGAAGAAAGGATCATTTCTCTTTAACAATGAGTAGTTTGACTCCTCTCAAAGCAAAGTCATAAGTGAGTCTAATTTTGTGTGAGAGAGGTCTGAGCAGGCACTTTTGAAGGTTTATTCATACCAGTCATTCTCATATTTATAAAGTCTTTAAAGGTTGAATCACTGAGGTGTTGCTTCTACACTTGTACTAGGCTGAGTAGCAACATGCCTTTCTCCCTAAGTGCAGTAGAAGTCTTCCCAACCTGTCTGTCTTCAGTCCTCTGGAGTATGTATTGCTTGAGCTCACCACAGCCTAGTAGATGGAAATCGCCGGGATATTCTGGAAACCATTGTTATTGCAGTCTCTTCAGGAGGTTACAACTGCTGCAAACCTCAGGATTTTACAAAGAGCTTTTTACCACCTCAGATGAAGGATAAAAGTCAACACTCGTGACATCACAGGCTTCCATGGCCTGTACATGATTGTTGGCTTTGCTTTCATAATCATCCTGTTTTTTATACCAACTAAGATGTCATTGTATTTTTTTTATCATGATTTTATCTTTGATGGTTTTTAGATCTATTATGGATTTTCCTATGTATCTTCACTTATTGGTGAGGGTCTTATGTTAGTAGTGGTTTCTAAAACTGACTTGCAGTTAGTTAGCTGTGGTAGAATCGGAAAAAGAATGACCAACTGTATATTATTAATATTATGTATTAATATATATCAATATATTAATATATTATTAGTTTCATTGTTTGCAGTCATCCAATTCTAACTTTCTGAAATAAACATTCAGAAAAATCATATCCTTTTGAATGTCCATTTGACTGTATAGGTATTACATAAACTTGTTTAAAGTTTCCATTATGTTTCTTCTGTTTGATGTAGATATTAGCCTTTGGTTCTATCACTAGCATTGCAAGAAAAAAAAATAATTAGAGCTCCTATGCTAATTTTACCGTTAGCAATAAGTATAGCATCAAGTGAACACAGAAGAGTGGACCAAATATGAAAGTTAGTTTAGAAGAAAACATACAGTGTTGAATGATTACAGTAGGAATATAGTTATGAAGTTTCCTTATTATTATTCTATCCTTTCAGTTTCCTTTGCAGGGGTGTTACTGTGCAGATTCCAGTACTATGGCTAGAGTGAGTAATAGTGTCATTATTTGTGAGAGCAACTCTGCTAAGTCTTAACGATCATGTCACTCAAGGCTTTTTAATAAAGTAGTGTTTGTAGTTTGTGAAGTCACATAAGTTGTATTCATTCAAGCAATAGTATCAAACAGCTATGGCATCAATTATAAATGTGAATGGATATAAAATGTGAATCCATTTCACTGTGATAAGTTATTATTGAAGGTATTCTATTAATGCCAGTAACAAAGCTGTGTAGAAATATTACAATGTTTATTAAGAAAAGAAGATGAACAACTTTGTTTTATTATTGCATTCCTTTTAAACCAGTTTAAT